>NC_056673.1:5255000-5580000 GCF_018350195.1 Panthera tigris | reverse complement strand
AGGGAGAGGGTGGGATGTGGCAGCTAATGGGAGGCGGAGAGGGGGACGTATGTGAATGAGGACTGTCTCACGCTCCCTCAGCCTGACGTAACTGGTATTTCTCCTAATTATCAGATTGAACCACTACCTCTCTGGCGAAATAAGTTTTGACTCAAATGAGAAATCAGACTCAAATGAGAGAGAGAGAGAAAAGGAAAAAGAACAAGGCGGGGGGGAACCCACAAGGAACAGAATTCAGTACAGGGGATATTTTTAAATTACTTTTTTTGTGTGGAGTTGAAGCATGATTTCCTTTTCTATTCTATCTGACGGGAGCCCCAAGGCCAGGGTTCCTGAGGGACGGCTGAACTCGTCAGCTGTGGCAGGTTGGGGACAGAGCCTAGAGGCCTGGAGGTCAGTGAGCCTGGGCATGTCCAGCCCTAACCGGTCGCTCCTGATTCCGTGCCTACCTATATGGTACCCCTGTGCCTGCCCCCGCCCCGCCCCTCCACTGATGGGTCAGAGGTAGTTTCTCTTGAACCACAGGGGTTTGGGCAGGTGGAAAGTGTGTGCACCTGAAGGTGACGGGGCATTGGGGGGGGGGGGCGGGGAGGTTGCCTAGCAAGTAGCAGGTGCTATATTTCCTTCCAGGAACCGTGTTTGGCTGGCCAGCCAAGGGGTCACAGTGTGCAGGAGCTGTATGGGTGAGCGAGGTCCCCTGAACTCAGGGGCGGTCATCAATCAAAGCCTTCTGAACACATATGACATTCACGGGAAACTTAAATGAGGGTTCGTGTTTTGGGGAGAGATCAGGGAAGGATCCCCCACTCGCCACAAGGTGTTCCCTTCCCTCCAGTGACAGAATTCTGTGACGAAGGTTGGCGTGGCTGGCAGGATTGGAAGGCTGTGAAGGAAGCTCGCTGTGTGTGGTAGCACAGACGCAAAAGGAAGGGGGCGGCTGGGAGGCTCAGAACGTCAGGCATCCAACTTCGGCTCAGGTCACGATCTCGCGGTTGGTGAGTTCGAGCCCCGCGTCCGGCTCTGTGCTGCTGGGGAACCTGCTTCCGATTCTGCCTCTCTCTCTCTCTCTCCCCCTCAGCTCCTTCCCCATTCATTCTCTCTCTCTCTCTCTCTCTCTCTCTCTCTCTCTCAAAAATAAATAAACATTAAAACTATTTTTAAAAACTACGAAGAGGCAAAAAGAAGAGAGGGAGAAGAAGGATGGCCTAAGAAGCCTGGGGACGGTCTGAATGTCGAGGCCCTGAGCTAAGACCTGGGTTCGGGGGACCTGCTTACAGGACACCGGGCTTCGACCCGTCATCAGGTGAAGGGACCACAAGGCCTGATACACAGAGTGATGTGTTGCAAGAGGGACCGGGGTGGAGAGAAGACACGGGCGTTGGCTGAGCCCTCACCACGCACCGTGCTCCTGCAAGCATCTAGTTTTAAGGATGACAGTTGTGGCTTTGAAGACATCTGCTAGAGGCTAAAACCCAAAGTCCTTCTGAGTCCGAAGCCAGACTACCTTTCAGGGTCTCACTAAGACTGTCAGTGCAGTTTGTTTTTTTTTTTTAATGTTTCTTTATTTATTTTTGAGACAGAGCACGAGCGGGGGAGGGGCAGAGAGAGAGAGAGAGAGAGAGACACAGAATCGGGAGCAGGCTCCAGGCTCCGAGCTGTCAGTACAGAGCCCGACGCGGGGCTTGAACTCACGGATCATGAGATCATGACCTGAGCTGAAATCAGACGCTTAACCGACTGAGCCACCCCTTTATAAAGGCACCCCATTATTTATTTATTTTGAGAGAGAGAGAGAAAGAGGCAGAAAGAGACGGGGAGAGAGAATCCCAAGCAGGCTTTGCCCTGTCAGCGCAGAGCCCGACGCGGGGCTCGAACCCACGAACTGTGAGATCATGACCCGAGCCGAAGTCGGACGCTTACCGACCAAGCCACCCACAAGTGCCCCGAATGCAGTCATGGTTTTTATGAGTCAGGGTCAGGGTCCATTCAACCCGATGCTGTTGCAGCTGTTGGTACAACTGGACCCTGATCAAATAAGGTAAGCATTCCGGAACCCGTGCATGGTCTTCTCCATACCCTATACTTGTCACCCCGCTTGCATTGGGCCTTCTTGGAAAGCCCTAGGAAGAACAGAAACTCCAGGCAGGTCCCCCACTCACCCCCACCGCCCCCCCCCCCCCAGTCTCCCATCTGGGACTCCAATCTCGCTTCTCAAAACCCTCAACAGTTTCCCTTGAACCACACGAAACGGAACGCTGATCTCTGAGTTGGCGTTTCGGGGCCTGCACATGGGCTCAACGGGCCCTCTCAGCACTTCCTCCCGTCAACCCCCCATACCCCAGTCAAAAGGGACGCTGCCGGGGCTCCATTTACGCAAAACCCTCTCCCTCACCACACGCGGCTCCTGGCAAAATCCCCGCGTATGGCCATTACTCCACGAAAGTGCTGCAGAGTAGGCAAAGAGCCTCACCCCCACCCCCCGCCCAGGTCACTCAGTAAGTGACGGGGCTGGGCCTGCCACCCCCAGGCCCCCCACTGCCTTGGCCCCTGGCTTCGTTCTTTTCTGGAATAATCTTGACGCTGGGGAGACTCTCCCCTAACAGCGAGATCGTGGCACTGTGTTGACGGGACCCCCAAAGGAACCCAGGGCCCTGGAGCACCTCCCTGCTTCTGCGCTCAGGGGCCGGGATCTGGCGTGAGGCCTGATTGAGTCCTGGATCTACACTTGTCCTGCGTCTCCCGGAAGGGCCCTGTACCTGTCACAAAGCCACTGGCAAGGCCCTTTCTTTTCACCGGGCCTCCCTCCGCTGGACGGATGAGGTCACTGGACCCGAAATACTCCTGCGGGTGGACCTCCTCCCTCGGCTTCTCAGCCCCACACCAACTCATCAACAGACACCCCCCCCCGTGGACGCCCATCCCGCCTCCAGCCACGCACAGTCCGGGGGAAGCAAGACAGGAAGGGTCAGGAAGGAAGGCCCCTGAGCCAGGCCCGCCCGCCGGCCAGGGGCTGGGGGCCCGGCTGCCCTCCCTCCCCTCCCTTCCCTCCGCCGTGAACACAGATCTGGAGTCACCACGGGTAGAGGCTCTCCAGAGCGTAATGGGGTGTGTGTGGGCTCAGAAACCGCTGGAGCAGAGTTGGAATAAATGCGGGCTGCTCCTGACTTAATTAGACTCCCATTAAAATCGCGCTCCCCGAAGCTTGGAGGCAGCGGGGAGGCCCCGTCCTCTCTCCTCCGTGACCTGGGATGCTCCTCTCTTGTCAGCCAAGTCCAGACACCCTCCCCACTCTCCCGTTCTCTTCCATCCTTCCTCTGCTCGCTTCCCCCTCTCCTCTCTCTGGTTTTTCCCTCATCTCCCGCGTTGGGTCAATCAGAAAAGTCTCCAGGCAGGGGCACCTGGGTGGCTCAGTCGGTTAAGCATCCGACTTCGGCTCAGGTCACGATCTCACGGCTCGTGGGTTCGAGTCCCGCCTCAGGCTCTGTGCTGACAGCTCCGAGCCTGGAGCCCGCTTTGGATTCTGTGTCTCCCTCTCTCTCTGCCCCACCCCTGCTCGTTTCCTCTCTCTATCTCTCAAAAATAAATAAACATTAAAAAAAAAAAAAATGTCTCCAGGCATTGCCGGATGTCTCCTGGGCAGTAAAATGGTCCCAGTTTGAGAACCACTGTCTAAGCTCAGCTGATTTAGGCATCTTTGTGTTTGAAACAGAACTGGCCTTGGCGTTGTTCTGGATTTTTCACTCCCCAGCTCCCACCCCGTTTCCTTCCTAGTGCCTTCCCTTTGGCACACTTAAGCTTCCGAAGCTGGCGTCTTGTTTTGTTTTTGTTCTTTTTTTTCATTTGACAAATGGGGTCATTGCCTCCTTTAGAGGATTAACATGAAGAATAAATGAGACACAAACTATAAAGTACCAGATCACATTACAGAAACCATATTTAGGGACAGAAACCGTATTTAAGGACCACGCTATGTTATTATTATATGCACATAAGACTAAATCTATATACTCGAGGGAGATTTCATTTTAAGTGATGATGGATAAGGAAGGGCATTTCAGAAACTCTGTTGATTATATGGGGAGATTTGTGAAAAACAGTTTAAGTGGAGGAAAGGACTCAGCAGTCAGGGTGGGAAAAAGAAAAAAAAAAACATGACAGTGGGCATGAATAGAAAATTTTCCCTAAAAGTCGGGGTCCTGGAAAGCACTGTCGCTAAGAGGCCAACAGGTGGTCTGGGGGCAGACTTCTCCCTAAAGGGAAGTAACGATTTAGGGAATCAGTGAAGGGATATATAGCTCAGGGCTGATGGGAGAGTTCAGTTACCCTGGCGTGAGTGGGAGACCCGGAAAGAATTCAGAGACTGCTCAGCGAGCCAAGAATGAGCAAGGAAAAAAAACCAGAGTGGGAAGGATCCAAACCAGGAGGATGGACACAACCCACATAAGGCAGCTTCAGACACAGACGCGGCAGGGAACAGCATGAGGCCCTGTCAACTTTGTTTCCCAGCACCTCTCCCCTCCTCCTCTGGAAGGGAACAGTACCCTGGTTTTCCTTTGAGAAGATGTAAAGGAACCTGTCTGAGAACAAAGCCAGCACAGAACAAAGCAGAACAGAGAGATGGACAGAGATCGATTCCTGATGACATGCTCTGTACGCCTGGATCCAGCCATGCCTGAAGGCCAGTACACCAAGCATTTTCAGTAAGATGAGTCCATACATCCCTACACTTTTTTGTACTTGTTGTTCAGCTTGAGTTGGGCTTCTCAAGTTGAAAGTGTCCTTAGTAATATAAAGAGGCAGTGCGGTAAATTGGCAAAAAGGTCGGTTTAGGAATTGGGAATTCTAATCTTGGCTGTAGGCACCGTCTCACCTCCCTGGAGGACATTGAACAAGATGGTGCTGGAGAACCCTCCCCACTAGTACACGCAATGATTCTGACCACTGCCTTGCCAATAATTCTTGACTACACGTAGCACAGAGACTTCTTCAAGGCCAGTCACTGGACCCTGTTCCGCTCTGCGTGGAGTCTAGTTATTTATCCAGACAGCTGAGGGCTGGCCTCGGGCAAAACGAAAGTCGGGAAGACTTTTCTCCACTGGAAACGTAGTCCCCTTCCTCCAGTCTTATAATAATCTGGGTTCTTCAGTGTCAACACCCCCCCATCAAAACAAAAACCAATCTGATGATAGTCTTTTGCCCTTTAGTCTGAATGAGATCTGAACCAGTTTTGCCTCTTAAAGCAACTTGGGCAAACAGTTGGTTGGGCCTCTTGTGTTCGCTGAGAGGCATTTTATGACCCTTGAGTTAGCTGACCTGAAGGTGAGTTATCACCAGTGCCTTGCTCTCGAGAAGGGTCATATCCCTAAGAGTAGACTCTAGCTTCTCGGGAGGGGCAATGCAAGCTAATTTCAGTCCAAGCTGAAATACAAAAGAGACCCGCAGACCAGACAGGATATTTACAAGAGGGTCCTGGCATTAACAAAGCGCTAAATGGAAATGTCGCCCATCTTAGAAAAAGAGGCAGGGGCATCCGTGCTCCCTGCCTGAGGCTAATCTTGTTATTTGGAATTCTATCAGCCCGTTCTTCCAGCTCGAGCCTAATCTCAGGAGTGAATTAGCCACAGGGGCTGCTCTTGATTCCTGGTACTGTCTATGCCGTGACAGTATTTCCTGTACGTGGGATTAGGACAAACGGGACCACAACCGGCTCTCCCCTGGCCCCCGTCCTTCCCAACCAAATCCCACCACATGTCCTGAATTATGGTTCATAATGAGAAGCCAGTGAGGACAATGATGTCAGCGGACATCTACTTTCTGCCCTGACACACAGGCTTTCATCGCCCAGGCATTGTCACATCCTCTGGATGCCCGAGAGAGGAAGAAAAAAATCTCACTACAACGGGGAGCTCCATTTCTCATTTCATTCATTCATTCATTCATTCGTCTGCTGGCACGGCTCTCGGTGCCTCTTGATGGTGGACAAGGTGATGGTCCACCTTCGCTTATGCAAGCTCATGCACGCATGTGTACAGGGCTTCCCGTGTTCCCCCTGGATTCAGTCTCAGGAAACTTTTTCTGCGAAACGCCAGAGTAAATATATATATATTTTTTAATTTTTTTTTAACGTTTATTTATTTTTGAGACAGAGAGAGACAGAGCATGAACGGGGGAGGGTCAGAGAGAGGGAGACACAGAATCCGAAACAGGCTCCAGGCTCCGAGCCGTCGGCACAGAGCCCAACGCGGGGCTCGAACTCACGGACTGCGAGATCGTGACCTGAGCCGAAGTCGGCCGCTCAACGGACTGAGCCACCCAGGCGCCCCACGCCAGAGTAAATATTGTAGGCTGTGTAAGCCGTGTGGTCTCCGTCACAAAGATTCAACTTTGCCATTGTGGCTTGGAAAGCAACGGTAGGCAATATGTTAACAAATGGCGGGGCTATGTTCTAATAAACTTTTTTTTACAAAAGCAGATGGTGCCGGATGTGGCCGGCCGGCCTGGTTTGCTGAGCCCTGAGCTAGACAGCAACGACACTGAGTGACTCAGTCTGCTAGCACTAACTTAGTAATGCCGGCCTGCCTCTTTCTCCCCCACCCCTTCCGTAGCCGGTGTTGGAGAGCTATCTTGATAGGACAGTATGAGGGCAGCTGATAAAGGCAAGCAGGGTGTAAGATGTGGGCCCTCGAGATTCCTCCCGGTACCCGGATGCCAGAGTTAAGTAAGGGTCGATGAAGAATAACAGAAAACTCTACCTCCGTGGGTCTAATTATGGTCTCCCCTTGGGTGGTATCTCTACCACAGAAAAAGTCCTTAAACATCGAGTGGCACAGCAACCCCCCCCCAGGACTGGGGTCTCCCCGGCAGCCCATCTCATTGATTCTGCTGGTCCTGCCACTTTGCAGTGTGTATTTACTCATTCATCTCCTTGTTCTTCTTTTTAGCAGCAATTTGCATATTTATAGTGGAGACGTTTCACAATTAGGTGTTGAATATCCACCAACTAGGGGTCTGGCCTTGTGCTAGGCATTCTGGGTTCCGAGGAAAAAGGCATGGTCTCTGGCCCCAGGGAGCTTCGGATGGAGAAGGCAGAAAGAACAATAAACGATCGGGGTACAAGATGTTAAGTGCTGTGATGGGGGTGAGCAAATAATAGCACGGAAGGCAGGACAGGTCGGCTCAAGTGCCGTGGCAGACTCGGGTGGCTAGTGATCCCGAGGCCCTGTCTCTTTCTGGGACAGAATTCCAGAGCACGGAGCGCCGCGGGGAAGGAATAGCTCACCTCTTGGTGGCCGCTTAAGGGCCACTGAGTGCTGTTCACCCGCTTAGGATCACAGGGAGCTGTGGCACAGGCCTCCAAAGCACATTTGGAGGAACCAAGAGAGGCCCATTCAAGGAAAAAAACCAAAAAACAAAAACCAAACCCTCCCCCTACTTGCTTCTTACAGCAGTGTTTGTTTATCTCATTAACTCGCAACCTGAAGAACAGGACCATCTGGCATGCGGGCATGTTAACAAGATCATAAATTAGGAGGAGAAATGAAGCCAGATTTCCATAATGGTCGCAAGACAGAAATCAACAGCGCTGGGACGGAATTTGCCGGGAAGGTAGGGTGGGAGCGAGAGGCAACAAAATGAAAATGCCTTAGCACATCCAGTCTGAATGAGAAACACAAATCCAGAGTCATTTAGAAGGAGTGTTTAAAAAAAAAGAAAAAAGTGCTAGCAAAGCATCTCTGCTCCCTGGAGAAGTCTCTTTCCTACTCCTCTCCCTCTTCCTGTCTCCCAGGTCTTACCCCAGGACGAGGGCCAACTTGATTCCCTTTGTTCTCCTGGGTCATTATTACGATTGTTCTAATAATTGCCTGAAAACTCCCTTGGCTTCTCATCTGGCACAGGGAGCCTTGCCCAGTGCCCATGCTTGGGCCCCAGCTCACCCGTGGCCACGAGTGTTTCCAGAGATATTTCCTGGGACCCTGCACCATGGGCTTCACAAAGACAGTACTGGTGGGCAATAAATGAGAGAGAGGCATTGGCCACCAAGGGCCTGGATGCCAAGTGCCCGGGACACAACGTTCCCCAGTGTCACAGCCCATCAGACCACTCTTGGCTTCTTGAAAGACAGGACCCCTCTCTCCCTGTTTGCCCCCCACATGGGGTGGCCCTGGGCCCCCTTCCCCTCTTCTGCCAACCTCCCCAGTCCTACCTCTGCCTTTCCGTGAAAACCAGTCTTCTCCAGGCACCTTTCCCTTCCGTCCAAACTATCGTGATAATAACAACACTATCTACGTTTTTTAAAGGTGGGGGAGATAATTATGTGCCACAGATGGCTTTTACAGAGCAACATCAGGGCAAAGGGTCTGTCCTTTTTGTTCGATAGGGTGAGACCAAAGGTAGACTAATTTTAAGCTATTTGACGGAGAAGAGGCTGATATTATGAGGGGTAAAATACCAGCCTCTTTTTTTTTTTTCCCAGTTGGAAAAGCAACGTCATGATGGATTCACGTTGGTGATGTTATTTGTTCTTTGGCATAAAGTCTCCAACACTGCCTGCCAATTTATCTCCACTCAGTTTCTTTTTGGGGCCGGGGGGGGCAATTCATTGGCAATTTTTTCAATTTCTTTGGTGATTTTTCACCAATCCAGGCTTTTAAACATTTTTAAAAAGTCAATTTTGATCATTTACGGTTGCCTAGAAAATTACAAGAACATGTGTTTTCTGGATCCGTAGTTTCTTACCCTATTTTGGTCTTTATTTTGTGTATTTGTATCTCTCTCTCTCTCTAGCTAGTTCTCATTAACATGGACATTCGCTTTATATATATATTTTTTTTTATTTAATTTTTTAATGTTTATTTATTCTTGACAGAGAGAGACAGAGACAGAGCATGAGCAGGGGAGGGGCAGAGAGAGAGAGAGAGAGAGAGAGAGACAGAATCTGAATCAGACACCAGGCCCTGAGCTGTCAGCACAGAGCCCAACACAGGGCTCGAACTCACGAACTGCGAGATCATGCCCTGAGCCGAAGTAGGACACTCAACCGACTGAGCCACCCAGGTCCCCTGCTTTATATATTTTATTTGCATTTTGTTTAAGCACAATTCGAGGGTCCATTCCACTAACTGATTCTGCTTTCTAATTTCTGAATGTCCTTTTTTTTTTTCCGAAGCTTGTCAATTATGCCCTGCTAATTTCCAAAGATTTATCTAATTGTATCTTTCTACATTCTGATACAAGTAGGTAAATTCCCTTGTTCTTTTTCATTTTTGTTCAGTCCATTCATTGACATTTTCTTTATAGCCCACATACAGCCCCATTTTTTTTTTAATTTTTTTTTTTAAACGTTTATTTATTTTTGAGACAGAGAGAGACAGAGCATGAACAGAGGAGGGTCAGAGAGAGGGAGACACAGAATCTGAAACAGGCTCCAGGCTCTGAGCTGTCACCACAGAGCCCGACGCGGGGCTCGAACTCACGGACCGCGAGATCATGACCTGAGCTGAAGTCGGATGCTTAACCAACTGAGCCACCCAGGTGCCCCATACAGCCCCATTTTGTAAATATCCCACGGTCATAAGAAAAGAAAACATTTTGACTTCTTTGTAGGTTAGTGATGTCAATATTGAATTCTGAAATATTTACGCAGATCACTATGTGCTTATTTGAGAAACATTCCCCCGTATTATTATTATTAAAGTGTATTTATCTTGCGAGAGAGAGACAGAGAGAGAGCACATGCGAGGAACGTGGGCAGGGGAGGGGCAGAGAAAGAGAGAATCCCAAGCGAGCTCAGCTGTCAGTGCAGAGCCTGACGTGGCGCTCAAACTCATGACCTGACCCAACGTCAAGAGTCAGATGCTTAACCGACTGAGCCACCCAGGTGCACCCTCCCCCCCAGCCCGTATTATTTATGTCAATGTTTCTCTTCAATTCCCACCACTTTCTCTTTACGTATTTTGATGTGATACTACCATGTGCACAAAGAGATGAGTCCAGTAGCTTTCCATGTGGATTATTTACCTCGACAATAAAAGGTGACTCCACCCTAACACTGATTTGGAATTCTACACACCACTGCCTTTAAAAAAAAAAAAAGGTTTTTGGTAGTTATTTATATCAGGTGGTATTCTTCTGTCTAGCTCTTAACTTCAATTTTTTTTTTTACAAGTCATTAGGCTGTAAGTGTATTTCTTATAGGTAACATAAAACAGAGCTTTATGGTTTTGAACCATTATTTCTGGCCAGACTGTATTTTATTTATTTATTTTTATTTTTTTAAATTTTTAAAAATGTTTATTTATTTTTGAGACAGAGCATGAATGGGGGAGGGTCAGAGAATCTGAAGCAGGCTCCAGGCTCTGAACTGTCAGCACAGAGCCTGATGCCGGGCTCGAACTCACAGACCGTGAGATCATGACCTGAGCCGAAGTCAGAAGCTCAACCGACTGATAAACCCAGGAGCCCTATAAAAGCCTGTATTTTAACATAGGGGTTAAATCCACTTATCTTGGTCTCAGGCTTGGTGGGTTTGTACTTATGTCTGCGTATGATTATTTTTATGGTTTTGGGTTTTGGTTTTTTTGTTGTTTTTTGGGTTTTTTTGCTTTTTTATGTTTCCTTGATTGTTTATTTCATATCATTAGTTTTATGGGACCATGTTTTGGTCCCCCCACCCCCGTACAATGTTAATTTTCATGCTACAGTAATTACCTTCATCTTTATAAATATCGTCAAGCCTGTGTTTTTTCTATTATCAAAGTCCATGGTGAAACCATACCTAATGACCTATCTGGGAGGAAAATGTTACCATATATTTATATTTCCTCCTCTCCCTCCCAGATTTACCTGTTAGGCTGTCAAATAGTTGGCTCTGATTGATGTTGATAAATGATTATCCTTACAGTGTCACTTTTTTTTCTTTCAAGAATCATATTTGTATTGTCTTGTGACTATGTTGACAATCTTTTTTTTTATTTAGATCTGTATGTGTGATTAGTCTCCAGGGTCCTCCAGTGCTGTGTGTTCTCTCGGGAACTCTTTGACTCATTTTTTGGTTGTCAGGTGCACGTTTTTGGAATCTTTACATATCCGAGGCAGCCTCTGTATTGTCTTGATGAGTAACACCTTGCTTGGCTGGTGCGTTCTTGGATCCAAACCCTTCCCTCCCTTCTGGGTGGAACTGCCCTATGTCCTTCTGTCTTTCTCTCTCTCTCTATCACTCTCTCTTCTGTCTCTCTCTCTCTGGTTCTCTCTGTGTCTTTCTCTCTGTCTCTTTCCCTGTGTCTCTCTTTTTCTCTCTCCTCTCCCTGTCTATTTCTATCTCTCTATTGCTCTCTCTTCTCTCTCTGTATGTCTTTCTGTGTCTTTCCCTGTCTATTTTTCTCTCTCTGTCTCTCTCCCCCTAGCTCTCTCTGTCTTTGTCTCTCTGTTTGTCTCTCTTTATCTCTCTCTCTGTCTCTGTCTGGCTTTTTAGCTGCTCTCTTCTGGAATTCACAGCATCTGCATTATGGAGATCTCTATGGCAAAACTAACTTGTGTTCCTTTGTAGATAGTTTTTTCTTGTTTTTTTTTCCCCTTGTTTCCCACCCCCTCCACCCAGCCTGAACACTTTAGCTTTATCCTTGAAACTAAAAGGAAAAATAAAATCATCAGTATATGTCTGTGTGTTGGTTACTTTCAGATGATTTCCACCACCCCATCTACCTATTCCCGTCTTCCGAAATTGAGAAAAATTTTATTTTACTTTGTCCTATTTTATCCTTGTAAGTGATTCGATTCCTTTATTTAAAAAATGAATTCCCTTTTTTTGTTCTCCATACTCCCTTTATGTCTATGTGGATTTTCATTCTGTGAGCTCAGACTCCAAACACCTTTCATCCGGCCCCTTCTATCCATCGTTCCTTCCTGCTTCGGCATCTGGAGAGTGTCTCTGGCTTACCATTCCCATCCCTGTGGCTATTTCGCGTGGAATCTGTTGGCCCCTCGGCATTTCTGACGGCAATATTTGCTCCCTGTATCCTTTCCTTAGCCTACCAAGGCCTTGCCAAATTGTCCAGTCTGTCACATCACCTCCTGCTTTACCTACTGTTTTATTAAGTGTGTGGCCTCCTCTATTTCAATGAAAATGGATGCCGTATTTACATGTTTCCAAATATTTTTAAAATCACTTTTGATCTCTGATTCTTGAATGCTACGTTTCTCTTTCTAGCTACTCCATATATGTAATAGACTTCACCCCTGTCCCTCAGCTGACATCTTTAAATGAGATGGTCACCTCACTTTGGAACAACCCCCGCCCTGCCCCAATTTGGTGCTGCTAGACTCTCCTTGGCAGGGACCTTTCTGTTCCAGCCTGGGTGCTGTTCCCCACTCAGCTCCTCAGTTGGTCTAAGTCTGCACACACTGTGGATGCCTCCAGCACGGGACCCTGCTTTCCATGTCATTTCTTTCCAGCAAAACTTTGGCTTTTTCTGTCTTGTAGGGAACAGCGTGGGGGCATCTGGCTCCTTCCTGGAACCCGTGTGGGGAGCACACTGAGAGAAAACGCAGCCATGGGGACCGTGCACCCCAGAGTCAGCGGAGAGCCTGGTAGACCAAGGCCCTGTGACTTGGGGGTTGAACCTGGCCATGTTCGGCTTCTCCTGACCCGTCTATTATGGCGGCACAAGCCCCTATTCATTATTTCCATGTTTCCATTCATTCATTCATAAATGGGAGTTTACCGACCCACTCATTGAGCCAGGGCTTGAGAATACCCACCGGCCAAAGCGCTAGTTGCTATGGGTACAACTGAGAGAGAGAAAAGCATAGGTCCTCTCAGCAGACCTTTATTTCAATGGGTCAAACGCATTCCCCAGTCCCCAGTCTAGGGACACATGACACGGGAGCAGCCAGCCGACAGGATGATTGCAGACGGCAGTAGGTGATGCAGAAGATGCCACAGGGTCGGGTGCCGTAGATCCGGAGGTCAGGGAAGCCGTCCCCCCACCAGGAGATGACCCTAAGCAGAGCCATGAAAGGTGACAGGGAGGCCGGTATGTGAGCGAACAGAAAGCAGACCGACGCACTGGGGCCGAGTGACCACACTGGTGTCCCTTGTCAGCCCTCCAGCTTCAATAGCACTGGCTCCACTCTGTGCACCCCCAAGTCCCCTGTTCCTCTGGCTCCCGTTGGGCTTCGTCAGTGGGGATCACCAGCAGGAGACGGGTGGGGGCAAGACAGTCCACGGGTCTGGGTTCCCCCAGCAGGTGCCCACGTGGGTCACTGTGGGTTGGTCCCAGCTCCTGCAGCCAAGCTCTCCATCCGTCCTCTGGGTTCCTCTGGGTTCTGGAACCAACCCTCCCCTTGCCGCTCTCGGTCAGCGATTGCAACAACTCCCTGCCACTGTCAGCCCCCGGGGACCGCACTATCCCTTGTTAGTGCCTCTCACCGCGTTCCCCCCTTTCTTCGGGAGTCCAGTACCATTTGCCTCCTGCCAGAAGAGAGTGCCAGGAGATTGCATGGCACATTTGTCAGGGCAGAGCAGACGAGTGTCCTCTGCACCACCAACCTCCCACCTCCCGCCACCGGCCCCCATCACCACACATCCCTCCGGTGCCTGGGTGTGACTTCAGTGTACTGAATTGGGCCACTGTGTCCCTCACATCTGCCTTGTTGTTCATTTTCATGTCCTGACACCTGCCGTTAGTGGAGACCAAGGCAGGGATGCCCACTCATCTGGAAGGCTGGATCGTGTGAAGCCCGAGCCGTCATCCTTGTGGCAGAGAATCCAAGCTGAGGGGGTCGGGGGTGGCCCCTGGGTCCCCTGGAGGGGGACCTTCTTCCTAAGTTAAGAGGAGGTGAAAAGCATCAACACTTTTCTGCATATCCCCTGGGGGGCGGGGACTGCGGTCTGCGAGGAACCCTCCCCAGAGATGCCCCGACTTCCCACTCACGGGGTGCTTGCGGCCGGCCACTAGGAACCCAGGACTCGGAGCAGAGAACAGAAGAGGTGCTCTGAGGTGGGCCCGGCTGTGCGAACAGAGGCTTCGCTCAGAATCAGCAGTTTGATGGCCCCAGGGTGCGGGAAGCCAGAGCCGGAAAGTCTGCTGCCGAGGCCAGGGAGCAGCCCCGAGAGGGAAAACAACAGCTCTTGGCCTGGAGCTGATGCTCTGCTGGGCAAGCCCGGACACAGCAGGAGGACTGAGCCCCGGGGATCCTGAGGACGCCTCCTGCGAGGCCCGTGTGATCACGCGCACATCAGCCAAAGGTGGTGGGATACCCTCAACGCCTGATCTGGGTTCCTCCTCCTTAGAGGTTGTGTTAGTTTCCTGTGGCTGCTGTGACAAACGAACACAAACTCTGGGGCTTCAAACAACATGAATTTATTGCCTTATGGTTCTGGAGCTTGGGCGTCTGAAATGGGTCTCCCTGGACGACCGTCAAGGAGTTACGGGGTTGTGTTCTTTCCGGACGCTCCAGGGGAGAGTCTGTCCCCTTGCCCTAGAAACTGCCTCCATGCTTGGCTCGGGCCCCTGTCCAGCACCTTCAAAGCCGGTCACACGGCACCTGCTGATCTCTCTCTCTCTCTCTGACATGCTCCCTCCTGCCTCCTGATCATAAGGACCCTTGGGACGACATTAACCCCGCCTGGATAATCCAGGCTGATTTTCCAATCTTAAATCCCCCTTGCCATGCAAATACCATAGGCACAGGTCAGGGATTAGGATGCGGGCATCTTTGTGGGGGGGCATTATTCTGCCAACACGGGGGGCTCATTCTGAGCCAGAAGCTTTCCTCTGTCCCTGGGAGGGCATGGGGCCCAGAGAGGCATCTTCATGGAAATGGCAGAAGCCATAACATCTACATCAGGAGACAGTGCTCCCAGGAAACATGGGTCCTGTGTGTGCACAGCCTGTCCCTCTGGAAGCCAGTTAAGATGCCCCAAAAGACAGAGCCTCCAGTGCACCCCAACCACGGACAGGGGGGAGAGCTCACAGCACCCACATGGACGTGCTTCAGGAAAGCAAGAAAGAAATACCTTGGTATTCAGGAGGCCTCGGGGGAGCTGGGGGGCAGCGGGCTGTCAATGGGAGCAGACCAAGGAGCAGAGGGAGACTGACTTGTAAACTCATCTCCCCCAAGTTGCTGAACCGGGAAAATTAAAAACATAAATTAAATCATGCATCTGTTCTCCGAGGTCCCCTCCAGGCTTTAAAATTTTATGCTTTCATAAGCTTTCTGGGAAAAGAATAAACCAACCCCTAATATCAAGGAGATTTTGAAAGCTTTAAAGGTTTTAGGAGCCGTAGCTAACAGGAAGGAGGAGGTTTGCCGCACACACGGGAGGGTCTGGAGGGAAAAGTGAATATGTTGGTTCTCCGTTATCTGAACGGAGGCTTAGCCAAAGCAATCCCCGCTTTTAGGCACTTATGCTGTATCTGTTCTGCCCAAGTAAGCTCTCAGAACAGGGATACTGTGTTCCTCTTACATCAACAGGAGCCACAAGAAAAGACCTCTAATCCCTCATATATCCACTCCTCCAAGAAGTGAGGACCAGCTAAGACAGAGAGCCGAGGCTCCCCTGTCAGTAGAGGGCCGGTCCCGCCAGAAGATGGAACTTGTATCACATTTGGTTGTGACAACCACAGGGATGGGGTCCGCTCCTGTCCTGCCTTCCTCGAGCTTTTTTTTCATCGATTCAGGGACAAAGTCACCTGCCATCCTCTTGCCATCTAATAAATAACAGGGGGAACTGAGAAGTCGTTGAGGGCCATCTCCATAATAGGGCCAAGGTGATGAAAATCAGAAGTGATCTTTAAAATCCACAAACTGGGGGAGGGGCGGTCTATACTTGAGGTCAAACGTGTGTGTGTGTGTGTGTGTGTGTGTGTGTGTGCGTGTGTGACCATCGGAGGGCAGAGTCTGTTTCCAGCTTGTTCATCACAACACCGAGGCCAGCCTACCGCATGTGGACAATAGTAGATGCTCAACTAATGTCAAATGAATGAATGCATGCATGTATGAATGAATGAATAATTAGAAGGGGAATAAATCTTCGTGCCCATACGAACTAACTATGAACACCCTGCAGATACATCTAGGAAATGGTCCCCTGGGGAGGGAGAGATGGGGTGAATGCCAAATTGGCATAAAGGAGTCAAGAGTCAGCAGAAAGGAGGAGGGACAAGTCAGTCTGTAAGAGGCCATGACAGCATCCAGTGGATGCCAATGATCAGTAAGCTTCTGGGATCGTGATGTCTGACGTCCATTTAGTAACTGCTTCCTGCTATCTGCTTTCATTCTACCCTCCCATAGTGTGACGCAGGAATAGACTCAGGGGCAAACACACCAGTGGCAGGCTGCACAATGGCCCCCTAAAGATGTCCCCAGAACCTATGGATATGTTATTACCTCGCAGGACAAAAGAGGAACTTTACAGATGTGATTGAGGACCCTGGGATGGGGAGATTTTTCTGGGCTCTCTGGGTGGACCCAATGCAAGCACCTGGGTGCTTATCCCAGGGAACCAGGAAGGTCAGAGTCAGAGAAAGAAACAGAGGTTTCAGTCCTGAGGTCACAAGCCAGCGTGTGCAGGAGGCTTCCGGAAGCCTGAAAAGGCAAGGAAATGGATTTTCCCCTGGAGCCTCTGAAAGAAACACCACTTGGCCGCCATCTTGATTTTAGCCCACTGAGCCCTATTTTGGACTTTGAACCACCAGAACTGTAAGATCATAGGTTGTGTTGTTTTAAACCACTGAGTTTGTGCTAATAGGTTGCAGCAGCAATAGGGAACAAGTGTCACACTTTCCCACAGAGAGTCAAAGAAACAGCTAATAACTCTTCAAAGAAGGCAGGCAGGCAGATGACAGGGTTCCCATGAACATGGAGGTGGAGTGTGGTACATTCTGATCACCTGGACATTCAGGTTCAGTAACAGGTAGTTCAATGTGGCTTCCCCTCCGCCATCTGGATTCTACATGCAGACCCATGAAAAAGCTAGGGCATAAGGGTTGGGGGCATGAGAGCTCTCCTTCCCAACACACAAGTCCTGCCCTCTCCATCGCCATCCTCCACCAGGATCCCTGAATGGAAGGTCTGGTGACTGGACTGGGACACAGAAAGGTGGGTCTGGAAATTACAGAGCTGGGTGCGACCTACATCCAGTCTTGCCTAAATTTTATCGATGAGGTGCTGACGTCCAGGGACATGGCTTGTCCAAGAGCTAGTACAAAGCAGAGGTGGAATCAGAACTCAGGCTGCACATTTCCAAGCCCTGTGCTCTTCTCCAAGGACTGAGCCCCAGAGTGAGGCTGCCTGACCTTTCATCTGGAGGCAATGTCCTGCTGAAATGAGGAGGCCAGTGAGCTGGTCTGGAGTGCCCATGTGATTATCTGTGACCACAGGGCCATCCA
Organism: Panthera tigris; assembly: GCF_018350195.1. NCBI lineage: Eukaryota > Metazoa > Chordata > Mammalia > Carnivora > Felidae > Panthera > Panthera tigris. Next base: position 5,562,610 of record NC_056673.1, on the reverse strand, counting down.
GGTCCCTCTCTCCATGGTGACAGACCCTTGGGGACCTCAGGTTGGGCATGCCTGTATCGAGTGCATCACTTGGGGAAAGGTGGGTCTGGGGAGGTGGGTGTTGGGTTGATTGTCCTTTCTAAATGACCTTTACACACACAGCTGTCACCAACCCAAAAGGCACCTTGCAGTGAAAGCTGTTTCCCTGTTTTAGGAGCATTTCCCCATTTCTCAACTCCCTGAGCCTGTGCATGCATAGTTATCACTTTCAGATTCCTTCCCTGACCACCCCCTCGGCCTGGGCTCTCTCTCTATCTGAGGGGTCCAAGGCACCTGAAGGGTCTACATCAGCATTCTTGACTTGATGATACTCACATTCCCCTGAAGTCTGTTTCATGAGAACCTTCTTCGTTTTGAGCTTTTAAGCACTGGGTTTGGGACGGTGGCCAGAGGAATGTGCCTGCCATTAGCAGAATTGAGTTGAAATCAGCACACCGATAGGACCATTTGTAAGCTCTCTCTTCTCAGAGGGGAAGGTGTGGAGGCCTTGCTGGCATGGGATCCCGGCACAGGAGTGGTTGTGGGAACCGCAGGGACATCAGGACGCCTTTAGGTGGGAGTGGCTCCGTGACCCAGCATGAAGCTCAGTGTCAGAGCAGTGGCCCGGGACTCAGGCAGAGACGAGAAGGCAGCATCCTGGCTCAGGGGGTGACCGGGCTGTGGGGGCTGCAGGAGGAGAAGCCAGGACAGGGGTGACTCCAGCATGCTCCAGAAGCTTCCAGTTCCCCTGGGAGGTCGGGGGGGTTGCAGAGCAGCTAAGACATCTCAACAAGGAAGCCGAGAAAACAGCCTGCCAGGTGAAGTGAGGTGTTTCTGCACTGCCTCCCATATGCCAACTTCCTGGCTCTCCCAACGTCCCTTCCTCCCTTTAGACGACGACGACTCTTCCCTGACACCTACACCAGCATTGGAAGCACTGGAGGCTGAGAAGGCTGAAAGGCAGGTTTTCAGAAGCCTCCTCCCTCCTCTGTCTTCCACACAATGCAGAAAGCCCGCCAACTAGATGCTGCTTTGCGGAACCCAGCAAACACTCCTCGAAAAGCGAACAATGTGACTGTAAATCATGTTCTTAACTCTGTCACGTTGTAAAGTTTGCATCACGTGCTTGTTATGTGTACAGGAGACAGGAGGTAGGAAAAATTGCTTTACGGGGCCCTCGTCCCTGTCCTCCAGGACCCGATAATCTAATATAGGACGTGTGGCTATGTGTATATTCGAACAGCAACAACGCAAAGCTGACTACGAGAGACATCGTGAATATTAAAATAATTGAAACGACAGACACGATCGTACGAGGCTTCCTGTGCTAAGTAGGCTCTGAATGCCCGTAGGAGTCAGTCAGCTGGAGGCAGGAAAGAGACCCCTGGCTGAAGCAGGGAAGGGCTCTGCGATGCGAAGACACACGGGGGAGTGGACCCTTGGGCCAGACCCTGTGGGAGATGAAAATTGGTGGAGGCCAAGTGGTTAAGTCTGTGAGAGCTGGCCTCTGGGGGCTTAGTCTTCTCGTGAGTCACAGAGGCAATTGAAAGTATGTGGGAAAAACACAAACCTTGTCAAGCTGTGGCTTTTCGATTCCCCCAACAAACAACCTGAACAACCATCAGGCTGATTCCTTGTGGTCTGGACTGTCGTCTTTGTCCGAGGGCAGGACTCAGTCTTCATCCCGGCTGTGGGAGCTGAGCTTTCTGGCTCCAGGGGGGGGAGGTGTCACACCTTTCCTGAACGGCAAAACTGGAAGATCCCTCTGGCAAGATGGGAAATAGAGTCTCCTTCCCCCTGCCCCCAAATCTGTGAGAAAAATGCTCTCTCGAGGTAGGCGTGAGGGGTGGGGGGGACAATCATGATTATGAACAATTACAATTTCCTCCAAATAGGAGGAAAACCGCCACAAAATCTACAGCTCACATGGCTGATAGCGTATGATAAATTTAAACCAAACCCTCTGCCCCATCTTAAATCCAATCACTTTCCCCTAGTGCCTTACTGGTGCCTGACACGTATCTACAAAACGTGTCAACAAAAGATTTTCCCCATCGTATCACACTAGAAATGTATGAGGGCTACAACTTAAATATCCATCAACAGGAGGCGTTGACTAAGAAAATGATGGCACATTTTGTAGCGTGGAGTACTGCGTAGCTGTTAAAACAAAATCACGGCGGGTCTGAGCTACCTGGCCAGGAACATTTTCCATGATACACCCATTATTTGCTGAGTGCTTGCTATGTACCCCAGCTCTCGTCAAGAGCTTTGCAGATATTATCTCGTTGACTCACCCCTTTTGAGGTGGACACCATTATTATCTCCATTTTGAGGACAAGGGGACAGACTCATGGCGGCTGGGAGACCCGCTGGAGACCCTGCATTAGCATGTGGTGGGGCCAGTATTCCCTTGGAAAGGGGAATGATCGTGTCGTGTGTTTAGATGTTTCATAGGGCTGATTTTCAAACCATAAATATATGATAGGACAATTCATGGCAATGACCAGTTCTGTAAGAACAACATCTGAATTGACTGTTTTACTCTTCACCCTACCTCAAGGGGATAATACGCTGATTAACAAATACGTTTCTAAAAATAAAATAACCCCTAACTACTGCCCCACTGGGTTTTCCTCAAAAGCCAAAAACTTGCTTGCATGAATTATCATAGGGTTTTCTGAATGGGCAGGTGAGTTTTAGTAAAGAACATGACTTGATGTTGAAGACCTCTTAATTCTCCCTCCCTCCCCCCTCCCTCCCTCCTTTCCTCCCTTCCTAGATTCCTTCTTCTATCCCTTCTTTCCATGCATCCATTCAATGTTCCATCCATCCATCCATCCATCCACCTACCCATACATTCATCCATCCTTCTATCTTTCCATCTATCCACCAACTAGGAAACATTTACGGAATGCATGCAGGGGAGTCTGTGGGCAACAACGAAGAAAACTAAAATAGTATCAGACAATTCTCAAGGGACTCACAAGTAGCCCTCTGCTTCTGTGGCATGGTTCTTAGGCTGGATGGGTTGAAAATCACTGTGATGGAGTGGAGGAAGCCCACTCATCCCACCACATACCTTGGGGCATGAAACCCAGGAGCCTCAACACAGAGCCTCCGGGATGGGGGCCTAGAACGCCCAGGGACGTGACAGCCTGTGTGTCTTGCACTGAGGTTGGGACCCCGTGGGAATTGGGATTATGTCTGCTTTTGATCTTTTTCAGAAGAGACTCGGGCTTTAATGAGTCCGAGGAAAGGCTGCTTTGTTCAGTTGGGAGGTTGGTGTCCTTCAATAATGGCATGGCTGTGCTTTTGTGAGAGAGCTGAGCCGAGAGCACTGGCGAGGGGGACGGTGGGGGTCCTGGCAGAGCCGGGGAGGTGGTGGTGGGCAGTGAAATGCAGCCCCCAGAGCTCTCTCCAGTGGGTAATGTGAGACCCTGCTCTCAGCCTGGGGCTGAGGATCAAGACAGAAGAACGGGAGTAACTGGTGGCTACGAGGGTCACCGCTCTTGCCCCCCCCCCCCCGCCAAACTATGGCGTCCTCAGGCACAGATGCTTCAGGTTGTGACACAGTGTCCAGGAAAGGCAACTGTGACACCAAGGAAAGAGTACAGGATCTAGCACGAAAGACCTGAGTTCAAACCCTGCCTCCGCCCCTTCATGAATGACCTCATGGTCACCAGCATGCAACTCAACCTCTATCAGCCTCTGCTTTCCTGTCGGCAGATTGAGTGGTCATGGAGATTAAACGAGAGAACCATGGGGCAGCACCTGGCACGGGTGCTCTGTATTTATTTCGGTGCGTGTTTTTGCTGCTGAGCGAGGCTTTTTTGCAACCCCAGATTGCTATTAGCCCAGAAGCTGCGGGACATGAGTTCAAGAGTCAGGCAGGTCAGAGAGCTCCCCATGCTACAAGCGGGTAGCCTGTCCTTCCTAGATGAACTTTTACATCTAATTCTCAGTTCCTGTGCTTCTGTAACAGCAGCCCTGAAACAGGACCCATTTTGTCCCCTAGGGGACATTTGCAAGGTCTGGAGACATTTATGATGGTCCTAACTCAGGGGGAGGATGCTACTGGCCTCTAGTGGGTGCATCTGGCAGCATCTCGGGATGCTGCTAAGCCTTCTACAAAGCACAAGACAGGCCCCCACGACAGAGAGTCACCTCCCCACCCCACCCCAAAATGTCCACCGTGCGAGGCTGAGAAACTCTACTCTTGAGTCAAGAGCCAGGATACTGATGCCCAGGCAGAGAGAATGTGACGCATTGAGGCCAAACTGAGTTGTTGATGCTAACAGCACCCTTACTGAGATCTGAGCTGGGGGACAACGCTTTTTAATAGTGACCCTAATCACGGCTCCTACTGACGATATCGACACATCAGACCCCCTGGCATCTTCTTTCCCCGTCTCAAGAAAAGGCACGGCCAGCCAGGTCCAAAGCTGGAAGTCTGCAAGTTTGCGCTGATGCGTCCCCTGCTCCCCTCCCCCATGGCCCCACCCCACTGCTGCTCCTTTGCACCCCAAACTACCCCGTGAATCCACCTGCCGCCCAAGGCACCCTCCTCAATTTCGATGTCACCAACCTGCTGCCTCCTAGCTGATGAATTTTTCTACTTCCTGTCTCCCCTCTCTGAAATTCTGCCCCCAGAGAGCTGCCAACGTCATCTTTCAAGAAACATCACTTTAATTCACGTTAGGCCCCTGTTTTGGCACCCTCTCCCTGCCCCTTGGGGTAAAGTCCAAATCCCTTGACTTTCCTCGGAGTTTATTTCCTACAATGAGTCACGTTCTTCCCTCCTTGGGGCCTTTATGGGTCCTGTTCTGCCTGTGCAGAAGGCCCCTCCTGTGCCTTGCTCAGGCTCCCAGTCTCCTTTCCCCTCGGAGAGGCCAACCTTGATCCCTCCAAAGAGGTCCACCTTCCTCTCTCCTCCACACATCGCTGTTTATTCCGCCACGACGCGTATGCAATGCGTCATTAGCTGATTATGTTTACTTAGCCTGTATCTCTACTAAACAAGGGCATGGCCCGTGTGTCCCACGTGCACCACCGTGTCCCCAGCGTCTAGTATAACACCTAGCTCCAGCAGGTGTCCAACGAATGTTGGTCAAATGAACGAGCTGGCTCTTAAAATTACTCAGGGGGGGGGCGCCTGGGTGGCGCAGTCGGTTAAGCGTCCGACTTCAGCCAGGTCACGATCTCACGGTCTGTGAGTTTGAGCCCCGAGTCAGGCTCTGGGCTGGTGGCTCGGAGCCTGGAGCCTGTTTCCGATTCTGTGTCTCCCTCTCTCTCTGCCCCTCCCCCGTTCATGCTCTGTCTCTCTCTGTCCCAAAAATAAATAAAAAACGTTGAAAAAAAAAAATTTAAAAAAAAAAAAAAATTACTCAGGGGGTTTGCCGTTGACAAAACACCGTCAGCCTTATTTATGATCTCCGGAAGGAGGGAAGTAAAGGGAAGCTCTGGCCCAGGGTTGTCTCACAAATCAGCACTGACGGTGGTGGTGGCTACAGAGTAGATGCGGCAAAGAACATCACCCATTGGCAGCCACACCGTACTCCGTCCTGGGTTCGGTGGGTTGGGGGTGGCTCAGCGGGTGCCTGAGCCATTCCCGGTGGCAGGACACATGCTGGGTAGACAGCTGGGTTAAGACTGGAACTTGTGATCTTGGAACACAGACGCATCATGGTGGAAAGAAGCCCTTGCTGGTGGCATCCTGAGCGGGCGTCCTAACTGGATAAGCCACTCAACCTCCAGGTCATGCTTTACAGACCAGAGGTTCACAAGGACTCTGCCCCTCCCCGCCAGGCTCGTTAATTTCCAATTGTCCACCAACATCAAGACGACTGGAAACCCTGTCCCTATTTTCACTTCTGGATGGAGAGTTGGGTTAACTAAATTTTCTGTATCCTGGATGCTCCCGCATCTGTGGCTTTGCAGAAAGGAGGGAAATACTGTCCCTCTCCAGGTTAGCTAATTCCTAGAGTGATCCAGCAACTTGCAAGCCTTTCGTATGCAAACTAACCAATCCAGAGCCTGCCTCCCCCTCCCCCATCCTCCCATCTCCTCTGTGGGTCTCCTAAACTCTGGACCACTGTCCACCTGCCTTAACGGGACTAAGAGTCAGCAGCACCTGTGCCTCAAAGCCCAGTGAGAGTATTCAAACTAGCCAGTCCTAAACCTGTTTAACCTTCCTTGCCTTGTCTTTTAAGCGCTGAAACTACGATAAAGACTCTAAACCGTGTTTCTCCCTCAGTGCTCCTGCCTCCGGACCGACCCTGGCCGTTCCCCTGTGGGAATGCTGTGCCTTCTGGTTCTAGAGATCTGTGAGCAGAAGAATTTCTTCCTGCATCACGGATACTTCCATAGCTACCTGTCTTCCTGTCGATACCTACCCATAAAATAAATCCTAAGTGAATTTTAAAACAAGAGTGTTTTCTATTGAAAACTATTGATGATTTTCTACCTCACAAATATTTTTATTTGTAACAGATGATTCAACACACCCTCCTGAGGTATACTAACAGTTCCCGACGAAGACAGAAACCGCTAGGCATTCATTCATGAATTAACTGATAAAACTTGATGCCGAAAAAAAAAAAAAAGCCCTCTATGTTGCAAGCACTCTTGTTATCCCAGCTAAAATCCATTATTTATGGCTTTCTTGTTTTTTAATTTTTTTTTAATCTTTATTTTTTGAGAGAGAGACACACACAGCATGAGTGAGTGAGGGGCAGAGATAGAGGGAGACACAGAATCCGAAGCCAGCCCAGAGCCCAACGCAGGGCTCGAACTCACAGACCACGAGATCATGACCTGAGCTGAAGTCGGATGCTTAACTGACTGAGCCACCCAGGCGCCCCAGGTACATCATTTTTTACCAAGGAAATCTGATTCCGGGAGCTGCTTCTGGGAGACCTTCCCAGCGGTTTAAACGCACCACCGACTGCCAAGCAGTGGAAAAGTTCTTCCTTAATACGTCTGGACCAAATCCCTCCTGCCCCAGTCGGGTGCCCTTTGCTTCCTGTCCGGGCCTGATGGAGCCAGGCAACGCCATTCTTCCTGCGGAGAATGTCCTCAAGACTCGCCCATTGTTATTCGCTCTCCACGATATATCAACCAGATGGCTCACACTTTCCTCACAGGTCCTATTTTCTGGCCTTTAATCACGTTTGTTGAATCATGTTGGCCAATCCGCCAGGCAGCCGTTTGTCTGAGACCTGCATGTCTGGGGCCGTCCGCGGTCCCTCTAGAACTCGCTGGGGGTTCTGGGGTCTGATGAGCGATCACCCCCATCAGCACGCTGGATATTAAACAGCGGGGGCTCTCTGCAGTCATTCCGGGGGACTGGCCCAGAAGACAAGGAAGCAATTTCAGAGACAAGAAGCAATCACTTCCAAGATTCCATCCAGTTCTGTCTAAGTATTCTGGGGCTGAACACAGGTAGACGACAGGGGGAAGGAGCTGGGCTCTGCGTTTCAGAGCCATGATTTCCTACTTCCTCACCAGCTCGTGCAACTGGGGTCCGTCCCCCAGGCCAGGGCATATGGACCCTAAGAGAAATCTCCTTCTCTTACCTCCACATCATGAGTAGCACAGAAAAGATAACACAAGGGGCAGAGTCCAGGCAGAAGGGGCCACCACTCTTTTTTTGTTTGTTTGTTTAACAAAGCATTTTTAAAATGTTTTCTTAATTTTGAGAGAGAGAGAGAGAGACAGAGCGTGAGTGGGGAAGGGGCCAAGAAAGAGGGAGACAGATTCCGAAGAAGGCTCCAGGCTCTGAGCTGTCAGCACAGACGTGGGGCTCAAACTCATGAACTGTGAGATCATGACCCGAGCCGAAGTCAGATGCCTAACCCACTGAACCACCCAGGCGCCCCATCCATTCTTTTATTCATTAAACGCTTACTGAACATCTACTATGTCCCAGGCATTGTGATGTCTACAGGGATTCACATAAAGGTACGTAAAAGCCACATCCTGCCTGCCTACCCCCATTGAGATTCCGTCTAGCGGGCAAACAGATACATGCGCGCGGCCCCTCACTCTCCAGGGTGGGCTGGGAGAAACGCGGTTAACAGGGGCATGGTGTTAATATTCAGGAGGCAGTCTCGAGGAATACAGGATTAATTCCGTGTAGGAGGACAGGGGAAGGCTTCGTGACGGATGAACATCGGGAATCGGTCTTGTATTCGCAGTGTCTTTCACCCACCAGGACTCCACTGACTCCCCACAGCGACCCAATGATGTGGGCAGGATTATGCCCATCTGTCAAGTGGGATGTCAGGGCTCGGAGAAGTTGGGGGAGCAGTCGAAGGCTGCCAGGAGAGTGGGTGCTGGTCCACAGGGAGGCTGGCTGAATCTAGGAGCTGTGTTGTGACATCTTGTTCCTGGGGAGAGCAGGGGATGCCAACCTGCATCTCACCAGTGGACGCCCAGTCGGTACAAGGACACGAAGGTGGCTCCAGTGCTGAACAAGGGGACCCGGTCTAGTCTGATTGGCAGAGGGGTCCTCATCCTGGCTGCCATGACTGTCCACGTCCCCGGCACGGCATCCTCCGGGAGTACAGATCTTTCTAGCACACAGCCTCATCCATCCTCATTAGCGTGTGGTCGGCTACGCTCAACGGGGAGGCCACAGAAATAATAGCTCTTCCTTCAGTGTCTGTCTCTGTGGGGCTCAGAGCTCACTCCTGGGCCATTCATATCCCCTGACAGAGGAGGGAGAGCAAAGGACCTGTGATAAAGGGGCAGGGGGAGGGGAACTCCCGACCAGCCTAGCAAAGCCACCTCCCTCTCACCATGTCACCTATGTATCAGCGCAACGGGCAGGCCTTTTTCTCCAGCTTCCTGATGAGAAAACTACCACCTGAGAAGGTGCTGGTGTCACCCGGGAGATACTCCCTGGGTTGACTGAGGATAAGGTTTGCAAAGCGTTTCTGACACTTGTTCACCCGTGCCACGTGCTCTATAAACACTTGGCTGTCTTGTCGGGGATGTCCCTCCTGCTCAGCGTCAGCACCCCATCTAATCCGATGGAAAGCAACGGAAAAGTGGGTTTTCATCCTGCAGCCATTAGCCTCACGAAGCACACGGGAAGCTTCTGTTCATCAGAGAGCGGCTCTGACCTGGGCTCTAACTGTGGTCCGCATGGGTGGGGGATGGAATTCAGAAAAGCCTGCTCCGGAAGACGGAGGCAGGCTAACGCGTAAAGGATTGATGAGTGGGATTAACAGCACGGCGGGGAGGGGAGGAGTGCATGGCCGAGAAATGAGTGACAGGGACAGCACTGGCGGGGGGGGGGAGGGGGGGGGCGAGAGAAAGGGACATCTGCCACAGCCCACGGAAGGCTGCATATGCATTAGAAAGACCGAGTGCAGACGGTGGGGAGAAGACAGGGCCTTATGGAGCTCTTCTGGCATAATAAATATTCAGTTGGTCACCATGAATATTCAATTAGGCAGAGACCTGAAGCTAGGGCCTTGAGGGAGCCAGAACTGACAGGGGAGCTGCTTTCTTCTAAGACTCTCCCAACATCGAGGGGACCTAGGCCACAGGAGAGACCTGGACAGGATGGCAGGTGGAGGCAAAGAGCTAGAAGGTTCGATGCAGAGAAGTAGGTGACTGACAGCTGGTGGGAGCTGAGGGTCCGCCAGAAAGTCCAGAAAGCATCGCTCGGTTCAACGGCCAGGCTGCACAGTGGGATTGTAGGTCTTATTATTTCCATTTGTGTGCAACTGTCTAGTCTCCAGGGGATATTTTCCTGCTCGGTAGATTCTTATAAAGTCACAGAGATATAGGGCTGAGGAGCACACGTTAAAGACAGACCTCAACTCCTGCCATCCTCCACCGCACGTGAGGGACACGGCATGGCCACGGTGGGGACCAAAGTTGCCTGTCCCTTACCCGCCTCCAACGGTACGTCCCCAAGGCAACTCGCTTCCCCGACTGGCTTCTGAGAACCATTTCGGACGAGGACAGGGCTCTGCGGCTACGAAATAAGATGTGGGACAACCAGCTGTCTCGTCCACTCCTCGTTTTAGGGATGTGGACACCAGGAGCCAGAGAAGGGGATCAGACTTCTCTGAGTTCGTGGCAGAATCCAGGCTGGGACTCCGTTCTTCAACCTGCTGTCTGTGAAGGAGGGTGTTCCTGGGGCCAGTGCCAGCTCATCTGGGGCCTGTGGGTGACTCTGAAAAAAGGGGGCTCCTTGGGGTGGTCCCAGCCACAGTGAGCAGGTGCCTCTGTGGGCGGCCCTGAGTGACCACACACTGGGAGCAGATCTGGCAAGGTCCTTGAGGCCATTTTCATATCTTCCTTCCTCCTTCCGGTCGTCTACCTCCCACTCATCCGTTTTTTAAAAATGTGCATTTAGGGGGCACCTGGCTACCTCAGTCAGTTAAGCACCTGACTTCAGTTCAGGTCATGATCTCACGGTTCGTGAGTTCGAGCCCTACGTCAGGCTCTGTGCTGACAGCTTGGAGCCTGGAGCCTGCTTCGGATTGTGTCTTCTTCTCTCTCTGTCCCTCCCCCACCTCTCTCTCGGGATGACTTGGGCTGTTTGTGGGGAATGGGTGATGGCGGGAAAGGGCAGAGAGGATGTGGGGGTGAGCACGTAGCTCCCTAAGAGATAAGAATGACCCCCATCAACACGGTGGCAGCCATGATGGATGGCTTCAATTGGATGGCTTCCCTTGGAAGCTACTGTTTGGAGGCAGAAGGTTTGCAGAGAAAGTGCACGTGGTGGGGGCACGAAAGAGAGAACCAAGAGTGACTTCTAGGCTTTGGCTTTGAGCATGGAATGGATGGCAGCCCCTTGGGAAAACCCCGTGATTTGCTGGTGTCTACAAGTCAATAGCAGTTCCTGGTTTAACTCACAAAACCAAACCTAAATATACCCGATGACTCAGAGATCTCACCCCATAGGTATCTACCCATGAGAAATGAAAACTTCTGTCCCAACAAAAACTCGTACCCTAAATGTCCTTTCATGGGCGAATCCACGTGAATCACATCGTGGTACACGCCAGCCCTTAATCCCTGGCAACCGCTGATCTGTCCTCTGTCCCTGCCGCTTGACTTTTCCAGAATGTCACGAGCGGAATCATAAGTACGTACCCTTCGGATCCTGGCTCCTCTCCCTCCGCACAATGCCTCTGAGAGTCACCCTTGCTGCTGAACGTCTTACTAGTCCCCTCCTTTTTAATGTGGAGTACTTTTCCAGCAACGCTTCCGCCACAAGCCAATTTTAATGCATGTAAATTTAAAAATAAACCTTCACAAGTGTTTTGGAAGAGGAAAGGAGAAAGCCAGGGGGCAGAAATGAAGCAGGAGTTCTGTGCATGGTTGTAGGGTGTTTCAGAGGTGGGGAAGAGGGTGGTGGTGGCAGAGGGACAGGACGCTTGATCTCAATGCCCCAACTTCTGGTTCTGTGGGTTGGAATTCAGCTCAAAGTTGGTTCGGCCAGCAGCGAGTGAGTACTGTCCCTCCGAGGGTCTGTGGGGGGCAAGGAGAGTGATCTGCCTGAGGGGGACGAATCTGGGGGATGAGGGCTGGGGACAGATGAGAGCCCCCGGCCTCCCTGAAGCTGCTGCCACAGCTCGGACCCCCAGCTCTCCCTCACCGAGTGTCTGCTCTGTGGAGTCAGCCAGCAGGTGAGCTTTCAGCACCCACGGCTGACCACCGGCTGTCCCCATGGCAAGGTTCCCCCTGTTTGGGGCCGGGTCTCGGTATCTCTGGGCCTTTGCCAAAATTATTAACGTCGATTAGTGAGTCGTCGCAAGAGGAAGGGAAGGGCTGGTAGGAAATGAATGCTGATGTCAGTCTGTGCACTGGTCCTGAGAAGATTCAGTGTTTCCCAGAGACCTGGAGCCAGACTGAGGGTGGGGAGGAAGTGGAGAAGAGGAAAAGGGGGAGAAGGAAGGAGGGGGGGAAGAGGAGGAAGGGAAGGGGGGAGGAAGGAAGAGGAAGAGGGAGAGGAGGAGAAACAAGACAGGGAGGAGGAGGGAGAGTGGGGGAGGAAGAGGGGGAGGAAGGGAGGAAAGGATGAGGAGGGGAGGATGGGAAGGAAGAGGGGGAGGAGGAGAAGGAGGAGGAGGAAGGGGAGGAAGAAGAGGACAGGAGGGGGAGGAGGAGGGAGAGTGTGGGGAGGAAGAGAGGGAGGAGGAGGAGGGGGAGGAAGAAGAGGACAGGAGTGGGAGGGGGAGGAGAGGGAGGAGGAGGTGGGGGAGGGGAGAAGGGGGAGGAGGAGGAGGAGGTGGGGGAGGGGAGAAGGGGGAGGAGGAGGAGGAGGTGGGGGAGGGGAGAAGGGGGAGGAGGAGGAGGAGGTGGGGGAAGGGAGAAGGGGGAGGAGGAGGAGGAGGAGGAGGAGGACGGTGGGGCAGATGGCGACTCCACAGTGTCCCCATGCCGGCTGGCTGCTTCCAAGGGCAGGCTCCCGGCTCTGGCGTGTGTGGGGTCCCCAGCCTAATGGAGAGCTAGCGCTGAAGCAGACCTCCAGGCACCAATGCTGCCCGCTTCCCGCTTTCACAAAGGGGAAAAGCATATGCGTATATACGTATCTCTTTCTGAAAGGTTTCTGCAACAAAAAGCTAAAAGGAAGACACTAAATTTTGAGCAGCGATTTCCTTTAGGTGGTGCAATCATGGTCGACTGCAGGGGGAAAACGACCATAAAAAGCGCAACCATCCAGAGCCTCAAGCCACGGATGCCACACGGCAACAGGGACAGTGTCAGCCACGGGACCATCAGGAAGCTTCTGTCCCTGCCCCTCCTTCCCCGAATCTCTCCTGTGTCACCAGAAGTGCACGCTTCCCCGTGGCGAGTCCGTGACTCATGGGGAAATACTCTCTTCTTGTTAGATCATAGAAAAGATCTTCTGTGAACTCTCTGAGTTGGGGAGTGTCCGCTAGACCCTGAGATAGTAGGTGCTCAGTAAACAGTTGCTGTAGAAATAGAAACATGACCCATGTCGAACGGGTGCTGGCCAAGAGAAATGCGACGCAAGCCACGTATGCAATTTGAAATTTTCTAGAAGCAAGCAAAGTTAAATTTAATGATATGTATTCCACAATCCCCTGGAGATGGGGCGCTCATGGCACCACAGTCAACGCGTTACACGGATGAGTGCTCTGAAGAGACTTAACTACATTGTGCCCAATTCTGCCTCTAGGTAACTTTCACATTGCTGGGGGAGACAAATTGCCATTCGTGTCCCTGTTTCGACTCAGATGCCCCTTCCGCAGACAGGTCTGAGGTACATTTCTAAAACCATTTGACCAATTATCCTTTCGCGAAATTTTTCCTCTCTTAGTGTGGTCTCCGTGTCTCTTGATATTTTGGTTCTTGCCCTACTTTTCTTGGAAGGAACCAGGTCTGGAGACTTCTAGAACTGGGACACAATAAATCTGTCATTCAAGCCGCGGTGTGTAGCAGTTTGTGACAGTAGCCCAAGGAGTCCAAGACACTCTTTCTTTCTTTGGTTGATTTCTTCTTTCCATTCTGTCTCCTCTTCTGTGAGCTTCCCGCCCCCCGCTACAAGACCCACCATTTAGTCCCAGTGACTAATGGGAAGACCCCATTTCTGTTTCTCACTTTTCCCTCAACTTCCTACAGATGGTCAACCTCAGTGCCCCGTATACGCTTCAGACCTAACCTGGATTGTACCAAAGTGAAATTACCTTTCCCCTTCGCCCCACTTTCTGCCACCTGCCACTGTCATGCTTTTCCTCAGCCACACCTAAAGTTTTTGATGGCTCTGTTCCATCCTGTAAGTGAAACCTCTGTTTGTCACCTTTTCTCTATAGTCCACTTCTTACCATCTTAACTCAAGACCATACGGATGGACTGAGCTATAATAACCCACTAACACATCCTTGCAACCAGTCTTGCCTCCCCTGGGGGCCAAAAGCTCAACAAAACTCAGCTTCCGCCCAGGTGGTTGATCCTCGGGGACTTGGGGTCTTGCTGGCAATAGTCAGCGCATCCCAGACTAGACTCACATTGCCCGACCTCAGTGCCACATCTGGTGCATGTCCTCAAGGGCCCTCCACTGCCCGTGGGTGGTTCCACCTCAAATTGCATGGGGCAACCCCACTGCCCTCGATTGGACGCATCTTATCTCCGGAGCTACTGACCCTCAGCCAACATGGTGGGGCTGTGTTCACTAAAAGTACACGATGTTCTCTAACCACGGACCCGTGAGTTGTTGTGGGCCACGATGCATTAGCCTGCCAGCACTGTTTAGTAATAGTAATTGAATTTATAATTGGTAACTGATTTCAGAGGAGGCTGGGGGTAAGCAAGTGGTTTCAGCAGTTAAGGCTGCTCACATAGTACAATGTGCCTGTATAGCCAGCTCACTATAAGAGACGCCCACCATGGATGGACCTGGGTGCTTTGCGGGTGTACTGGTGATGCTTTAAGACCTGGGGACAGTGGGTGTCCCATGCACTTGGCTAAATATCAACTCTGCCACCCTTGACCATGAAGGTTTAACCAACAAGAAGCCCACTGCCAGCCAGTCATTAGCTATAGGACATTTGGGAAGTTACTTAACCCTCTGAGTCCCTGTTTCCTCACACACACACAAAATGCCTACCAGAAAGGACCGTGGTGTAATCTGAACAAGATAATATAGGAAGAGTGCCTGACATTCAAGAAGCAGGAAGTCGACGTTAGCTTTCCCCATCCCTTCTTCATATCCTTTCTCTTTCCAAAGAGACTGACTGTAAACTCCTTAGTAGAAGGGATCTTGCTTTTATGTTTGCATGGTGTCCCCCCCTCAAAACAGTAAGCGTGGTGGGACACAAAATAGACACGCCCGTCACAGAATTCAGGACAATCATACAAAAGTTAAGGCGCTCATGACATACACTGAGCGCATCTCGATAGAGGCATCTGCACGCTGGCTTGGCTTGACACAACTCAACTTTTCACAGCCTTTCTCTCCTTATCTTTGTATTTATTTATGTATTTACTTTGTTTTTAATGTTTATTTACTTTTGAGAGAGAGAGAAAGAGACAGAGTGTGAGCAGGGGAGGGGCAGAGAGAGAAGGAGACACAGAATCGGAAGCAGGCTCCAGGCTCCGAGCTGTCAGAGCAGATCCCGATGCGGGGCTCGAAATCACAAGCCGTGAGATCATGACCTGAGCCGAAGTCAGACACTTAACTGACTCAGCCACCCAGGAGCCCATCTCCTTATCTTTTTAATAGGACAATCAAGGAGTACTTTCGTGAACTAAATAAAATAACGCAGGCAAAGTTCCTGGTGCTTAGCAGGGACTCCATAAATATTAGTTCTCCCCTTGGCTACTCTTTTTTCCCTTCTGCTCCCAGGGAGTTTATAAACGAGGCCATTATTATGTCTCCGTTGGGTGCCCTGGCACGCAACTCCGGGGGGGACGCATGGGAGACAGTCACATCAGAGAGTAGGAAGCGTCATTAGAAAGTGGAAGTCACCATAATCCTAGAGCTGCCTCTGTGGCCACTGCCCACTGCTGTTCTTGGGTTTGATAAGCCTTCTGCTGGCTTCTCAGCTCTTCAGTTTGATAACGCAGCCCCTCGCACCCCACGTGGTACTGCCATCAGTCATAGAACGTGGCCAGCCATAAAACACTTGGGCTCACAGTGCAAGAAAGTGGGAAGAAGAAAAAAACGTTGAGAAGACAATGCCCAAACAACAATAACAAAGAGACTGACGGAGCAACTCTCGTGCATGCACCGAAGGGGGCCCAGGAGGAATCTGTCAAACCAGGGAGGTTACTATGTATGGAGGAGTATGAAATGCCTGCCTCCCCTCTGAAAAGGTTTAGTTGCGGGGTGTGTGTGTGGGGGGGGAGGATTAAAGCCAACCCAGCAGAGCCTGGAATAGGGTGAGGCTGTTAATGAGTCTGGCATTAAGAGATTTGTGTTAACTCAAGGAAGGTGGCTTCATTCCTAGGTTCCATTCAGCCTGTTCAGGGGAACTGTGGGGGGTCTTCTCTGAGGTCAGCAGCCGGGAGGCTAAAATAATTCAACCGCTCATTATTCCCACAGATTACACCACTTTCCCCAGAGTATTCTGGGAACGAGACGATTGCCTCCCATTGGGCGAATCAGCCCAGCTCTTGGTTTCTGAGGATACTGCCCTTAATTTGAGAGGTCCTTCCTTCTGATTTTCTTCTTACCCTTCCTCCTCAGAAAGGTATAAATACTGTGGGTTACCCTGCCTCTGTCACCTTCATCCCATTTTTTTAAAATATGAAATTTTTGTCCAGTTGGTTTCCATTACAACACCCAGGGCTCATCCCAACAGGTGCCCTCCTCAATGCCCATCACCCACTTTCCCCTCCCTCCTACCCCCCATGAACCCTCAGTTTATTCTCAGTTTTTAAGAGTCTCTTATGGTTTGGTTCCCTCCCTCTCTTTTTTTTTTCCCTTCCTCTCCCCCCTGGTCTTCTGTTGAGTTTCTCAGAATCCACGTATGAGTGAAAACATAGGGTATCTGTCTTTCTCTGACTGACTTATTTCACTTAGCATAATACTCTCCAGTTCCATCCACGTTGCTACAAATGGCCAGATTTCATTCTTTCTCATTGCCAAGTAGTATTCCTTTGTGTATATAAACCACATCTTTATCCATTCATCAGTTGATGGACATTTAGTCTCTTTCCATAATTTGGCTATTGTTGAGAGTGCTGCTATACACATTGGGGTACAAGTGCCCCTATGCATCAGCACTCCAGTATCCCTTGGGTAAATTCCTAGCAGTGCTACTGCTGGGTCATAGGGTAGGTCTATTTTTAATTTTCTGAGGAACCTCCACACTGTTTTCCAGAGCGGCTGCACCAGTTTGCATTCCCACCAATGGTGCAAGAGGGTTCCCGTTTCTCCACATCCTCTCCAGCATCTATAGTCTCCTGATTTGTTCATTTTAGCCACTCTGACTGGCATGAGGTGATATCTCAGTGCTTCACCCCATTTGTGTGTGTGTGGTTCAGTGTGTATTATTTGTTTCACACGCCTGTGGCTTTATTTACATCTGAAACCAGTTCATTGTTATTGAGGCAAAAGCAATGGCTTTGCTTCCTTTGGAAGGAAGATGGCACCTGGTCTGAGAGAAGATGGGCTCAGATAAGACTCCTAGAGTCTCCTCAGGAGCAAGACCACATCCTCAAGACCGCACCTGTTTCTTCAGATGGTCAAACTAAGACGTAGAAGCTCGCAGAAGCCAGACCTCACTGGCTTCTCCTGCCACTATGGGAGACCCAAGATGAAAAATTTCCTGAGCTCCACACCATGGAAGCTGGGTCAGCAGGGCAAGCTGGATCAGGCAGCTGGTCAGAGACATCCAGACAGAAGGAGAACAATGGCTCGTCTCCTGGTCTGGACGCAAAAGGGAACCAACCACATCTGCTCCCACACCTTGCCCGCGCGTGGATTTCGTCTTTACCTGCCATGCCGCAATTTCTTTTCATTTAATACGCGTCGAGGAGTGTTTTGCTGACCAGCAGCCTTTCTGGAGAGGAGTGTTGGGGATTTGGATGAGGAATGCTATATTCTAAAGGTCAGAGCCACAGTAATTAACACGAACATGCTTGAATTGGGGCAGCCATGAGCAGCTGGGACAGGGTGCTGCTGGATCTCCCTACCTCCTGAGGCTGTGAGTCTTTGTCTCTGAAAACAGTCCCACCACAGATGAGGGGTGTACATGTGTGCATTTGTCTATGCATTTTTATCTCACACACAGATTCCTGTGCTCAATGGACAATACAGGTCCGTGCAAGCACATTGCTTTGGCCCACACTCTTCCCTCGTTATTCCTCAGTTTGACCAATGCTTGCCCATCTTCCAAGATTCGGCCCACAGGCCATCTCCTTGAAGAAGCTTGGTCCGATCTCTTGTCTCGTTGTGGACAGGAGACCTTGTTTCCTTCCTCTGCTTGCCCTGCCACAGCCCCTCCCATCAAGGACAGTGCCTCTTATACGTCTGTACTGCCAGCACTTAGCCCTATGCCTGGCACAGAGCAGGGGCTCAATCCCTATTTGTGGAATGTAACCGAGGGGCAGAGAGAGAGAGGGAGAGAGAGTACCCCAAGCAGGCTCGGTGCTCTCAGCACAGAGCCCGACGCAGGACTCGAACCCACACACCGAGAGATCGTGACCTGAGCTAAAACCAAAAGTCGGGGCGCTTAACTGACTCAGCCACCCAGGAGCCCCTGAGTGTACCTGGATTTTACAAAGAATCCCTGTCCCATAGCCAAGGGCAAGACCGCACATAAGCAACATCATCGTGTACTCAGTTAATATTGGTGTATTTGTGCTGCTAAAACACATCACTATCAAGTTCGTCTGAGTTATTTTGCAAGGGTATATGTGTGAGTGTGTATAGGGATGCTTTGGTCTGCAATGATGGCTCTTCCTTCCGGACTGGTAAGTACTATGCTGATCCTCTCCTAAGTACTTCCACTGAGGTGTGTTTCAACATTATCCTCCCAGCTTTATCAAAGGCCATGTTTGAAAGGTTGTTTTAAAACCACCTCTCTACACCTGCATTTTCTGTAAAGCTGTCGCTCACTGCCTTCTAACAACTTAGCCACACCATGCCATAAAGTTATTTTAGAACTTCACACCGAGAAAATCGTGGTGTCCTCCAGGGAACTGGTAAGGCTCTGGCTCTGTACTAATCACGTGTACATTTCCTTTTTGACGTGGCTGCCAGGAAGCTCAGGGTCACATCTGATTCTCATTTGCCGCCTTTCAGTCGTTATGTTAACTGTTTTCTGACTTCCTGTGGTTTCTCCTGAGAATTATGTAAACCATTGTTAAATGAACCTCTGTTGCTTCTCTCCTCAGCGTAAGCCCCACGGGCTGCCTGTTTGAGCAGAAGCTCCATCTAGATCTATACACCTGCAGCTAGGAGCCTCTCTTCTGGTGACTTTCGAGTTGGAGCTGAGATTTTTTTTGGTCACCGTTGTTATTTTTGTTTCGTTTTGGTCCACAGCATCCGCAGCCACGGTGCCCATCCGTCCTGGCTCACAGGTAATGAGTGATCTCTAGCGGACCTCTGTTTGGACTGCTCTGGAGACCTCACTAAGGTTCCTTCCAAGACCTCTCAAGAAGGCCTTTCACATACACTGCATCGCCTGTTGGCCAGTCTCATGAAATACGGTAACGCAAAAAAGAAAATTCCTAATGGCTGTTTTCATGAAATACGGTAACGGGAAAAGAGACACACACTTAACTTTCTCTATCCTTTCTTGATCTTGGTTTTTCTATTCCTCTCTTATTTCCCTGAGTTCATTTTTTTTTTTTTTTTTTTTTTTTTTTTTGCTTGTCATCCATGGTGAGCTGACACAGATCCTCTGCAGAAGGAAAACGTGTGTCTATGTTCAGCTCAAGTGTTTTCCACCCCGGGGGTCTTTTGCTGACTCTCCCCTCCCCCACCCACCTCAATCGTCTTCTCTTTGTTTCAGGACAATTTTATCCTACCATTGCTTCTGTTACAGCACAAATAATATCATATCGCCATCGTCATGGCTGAGAATCCCCTTAGACTACGAGCATCTTGAAAACAAGCGAAGTGCCCAGTCATCTTTGTGTTTTCCAGGGGCGCATCCTTAGCAGAGGCGAGGATCCAGGCAAATGACACACACTTTTTGTGCTTTGGTTTCTTTATCTGAAGAATAGACACTCAGTGAGTGCTAGCTCATGTTACCTATTATTGGGGGGGGGGGGGTTAGTTCTAATACTCCCATTGTTTAGCAGTGCCTGGTACATACATGGCTTAGGGCTCAAGAAGTATTTGTGCAGTGATGCTGAGTGAGTGATGAAAACCTATGAATATGTTACCACCCCCCCCCCTTATGAGGGACATCATGCTCCCACCCATTTCTGAGATGGGGACGTCGAGGTACACGTAATCAAGGTGAGAGCTGAAGCCATAATCCAGGCATGCAAAGTCCTGGCTACAAGCTTTATGCCAAGATGTGGAGCCCTTGTCTGAGGGCTCGGGTGGCTGCAAGAGAAAGGAAACTCTTCAAATGCCAGGGTGTCCTTCAAGACTCCTGAAGACACGGCTTCTCAGGCCGGGGCAAGCCGGGTACTTTCAAAGCTGTCAAGTACCTGAGACTGCCGGGGAGGGGCCGGGTAGAGCTCAGCGTGGTTGTAGGTCCTTCAACTTGGACGTAGCTTTGAGCTAGTTCTCGCCTTTCTTTTCCTCCTAAGAAGCGCCAAGATGGACAGGATTTAGCCCCATCTCTGCCCCCTCTTTCCTTGCCTGAGCGAGTGCTAATGAGCAGTGGTTCGGATAAAAAGGAAGACTGCAGGTGACAGGTGACACATCATTAGACAGGACGGCTCGGTTCAACCCAGCCCAGCACCGCTGGGCTGTGTGGGACCCACAGGACCCTGCAGACTCCTGTCTGGGGCTCCCTCCCAGCACACCCGTGGTGTAGGGAGAGCTCTGTCTGTTGTTCGAGGGTCCCGTCCAAAGGCAAACTCCCATCCCCGGAATCTATTAGCACAGATAGTACCAGAGACCCTGTGTGTGTGTGTGTGTGTGTGTGTGTGAGGCACCGGGCTAAACATTTTATGTGTCATTGTATTCAGTCCTCGAGACAGTCTTCTGAGGGCAGTACGGTTACTGGCTCCATTTGTGGGTAAGGAAACCAAGGCTCAGAGAGGTTAAGTACTTTTGCTAAGGTCACACAGCTAGTGAAGGCTGAGCTGGTGGGGGGGGAGGGGGACTCAGGACCCAGCAGGGCTCTGGTGCAGTCATAGAAAGGGACAGCTTGGTCTCCTGGGAGGATGGATTGGGGACGTGTGGGAAAGGAAAAGACCAGAAACATGAGAGCCTCTGCTGGAGGGCAGATCCCAGTGATCTGGTACCAGAGTCATCAGGATGATGATGGTGCTGAAGAAGGCACTCTAGAAAGGGGGTGACAGAGGAAGGAAGGGCCCCCCAGGGAGCAAGGCAGAGGTGTAATCTCTGCTTCCTGGCTTTGCCCCCGGTTCCCTGCTCTGAGCACCCTGCTTGTTAGGAACAAAAGGCCTCCAGCGTTCTCTGGTTCAGCAAGGGTGAGCCGCCCTCAAGCCTGCTCAAGGCACACACAAGTCCCCCTTGCAAGTTCCTACTCCGTGACTCACCAGCGCTGGGCCCCGTGGCGTTCACTGGGAGACCAGACACAGCTCACAGGCCCCCCAGAAGAAGTAGCATGAACAAACATCAGGATGCTGGATACACGGCAGCTTAACGCAGGGGAAAAGTTCTAACACAGAGATGCAGACTGGGTGTGAACATATTTGGGGGTTGGCTTTCCAATCCATGGGGATGCTTTCCTCACCTCCCCGCTCTACCAGAGACATACCCATCACTCTGGAGAGTATTTTGCAGAGTAGCTTTAGTTTAGGTGCTTGGGTTTTTTTTCTGTTTTGTTTCATTTTCTTTTGTTTTCTTTTGTTTTACTGTTCCTGGAGACTCAAATCAGAAATGACTCTTGGGGCGCCTGGGAGGCTCAGTCGGTTAAGCGTCCGACTTCCGCTCAGGTCATGATCTCACGGTCCGTGAGTTCGAGCCCCGTGTCGGGCTCTGTGCTGATGGCTCAGAGCCTGGAGCCTGCTTCAAATTCTGTGTCTCCCTCTCCTTCTCTACCCCTCCCCTGCTCGTGCTCTGTCTCTGTCTCTCTCTCTCAAAAATAAATAAATGTTAAAAAAAATTTTTGTTTAAAAAAAAGGACCTCCACTTGCTGGGTGACTGAGGCTGTATTTCAGGCACCTGTCCTGTGCTATCCCTGCTTCTCACACCCAGTGTAGATGAGCGAACCGCTGTGCAGCCAGCCTGGCTTGTCCCAACCCACAGCGGGGTTACGGTGACACAGTATGGTTTAAATAAGTAGCCCCAAGGCCATTTAGATCCAAATCCAAAGCCATGTTCTATCTACTCCAGTAGTAGAACTCTACCCTACACTGCTCCAGTATGTGTTCCTGGAGTAAATCCAGAGCTGGCAGAATGCAGGCAGGGGGCAGGGGAAAGGGGGAAGCAGGGACCACAGGCTGGTGTCTTCTCTTCCTACAAATCGTATCCTTCTTCCCGCTCCTCTCTCCTCCCCGAGAAACCCACAGCTACTGGACAGCAGTAGCTGTTGACTAGTTTAGTGCAGATGATGACGTAGCAAACATTAGCTTGGATGATGAATTCATTCATTTGTTCACTGAGGGCCCTCCAGCTGCCTCCTGCTCGGCCGAGATGCACCCCACTATCCCCCCCCTCGCTCTTTCCCTTCCCTCCAGCAAAGTACAAGGATGTCTGAGTCATCAAAGAGGGTGAATCTCGTCTCTTCTGGTAAAGAACCAGAAAACATGGAAGGAAAACTGTCACCAGACCATAAAGCCTTCTCTCCCCAGAGTGCTAAAAACCTTGAGACCCAAAGAGACACAGAAGGAGGCAGAGATGCCTTCAGATGTTTCCAGAAGCAAGCGTGTGATTGCTCGGGAACACACGGGCGGAAGGAGAAACTGTCAAGTGTTCCATGGTGCAGGATAACTTCTTAGCAGCTGTATCTATGTGACATTGCCATCTTATAGATGGCACACAGAATTAGCTGAACCTGGGGACTGAGCAAGGATGACCGCATCACTCGACTAAGGCCACACAATCAGCAAGTTGTAGATCCAGGATCCAACTCGGACACGTGGGGCTCCAATGCACACCATTTTCTGTCTTTTTCAGGGGTCTAGGAGGCCACTACATTTTGAAGTTTGTACTCATGAAGTCTGTGGCTCTCCACCACCAAATCCTAGGGCTTCTTGCGTTGTCTCTGGGAAAGAGAAAGGCTAGCAAATAACTTTTGCCCGCCTTCAGTCCAAGACAGAGCTGGTGGGCACGGCCAGGGACTCCCCAGGACACTGGCTTCTCCATTGACAGCTCGTCCACCCTGAGATGTTCTTTATTTTTCTCCCAGCCCTGCATTGGGCACTGTTGATGGTCCACCTGACCCATGGGGTCCCCTCCACTCCTTCTGTGCTCCCCTCCCTTAGGCGAAGTAGGCTTTTGCCTCCAATGGACACACTATTCGCCTCTCTTCTTGGAAGGATTTTCTTGGATGCACAGAACTGGAAATTTCTGGAAATTTAGGTCCCCTGGCCAAGCCCTTAGCCAATGGCTGATAGGTCTGGGAGTAGGAAAGGTCAGCCTCCAGGCCAGCACGATGGTAGGTATAATGAACATTGTCGTGGGAAGAGTCCTCAGGACTTTGCTTAAATTCGTGTGTTTGCTTCTCCTGCCTTGCTTCCCTCACTCCCTTACCCATATGCCCTTGGACTTCCTTCATGAGTCACTTGCACATGAATCCTCAGCTTGGGGTTAGCTTCTGGGGAACCCAGACTTTCTGTAACACCTGCTTCATCATCTGTGACTTAGGTCCCTGAAGGTGAGTCAAATCGAGCCCATTGTTTTCCAACAAGATTAATAGTATCTTT
Organism: Panthera tigris; assembly: GCF_018350195.1. Taxonomy (NCBI): domain Eukaryota; kingdom Metazoa; phylum Chordata; class Mammalia; order Carnivora; family Felidae; genus Panthera; species Panthera tigris. The sequence goes on along the minus strand of NC_056673.1, from coordinate 5,539,135 downwards.
AAAATAGAATGAGTTTGTTACCTGTGCTTATGATTAAGGACTGAATTATGTCACTGCAAAGCTCGTATATGGAAGCCCTGACCCCCAAGGAGACTGTCTCTGGAGAAGGGGCCTGTAAGAGGGTGATAAAGGTTAGATGAGACCATAGGGGGGGGCGTGAATCCCATAGGACCAGTGTCCTTATGGGAGACCCTAGAGCTCTTTCTCTCTCTGGGCACAGCCACAGAGGACGGGCCATGTGGGGACAGACTGCCGACTGCCAGCCAGGAAGAGAGCTCTAAACAACCCAATATTGGATTTCCAGACTCTAGAATTGTAAGAAAATTAATTTCTGTTTAAACCACCAGCCTGGACTGTTATGTTATGCCAGCCCAAGTAGACTAATTTAGTTACTAATGGTACACCCAAGGTTGTTTTTCTTATTTATTTATTTTGAGAGAGAGACAGAAAGAGAGAGAGAGCAGGGGAGGGGCAGAGAGAGAATCCCAAGCAGGTGCCATGTTCAGCACGGAGCCTGACTCTGGGCTCGCACTCTCGAGCAGTGAGATCATGACCTGAGCCCAAAACAAGAGTCAGACGCTGAACCATCTGAGCCACCCAGGTGCCCTTGGAACACCCTAGGTTTTTAAACATATCTTGATGTTTAGAGAAGGACGAGGGACAAAACAGTTGGTGAAGATAACGCTTAGGTTGAAACATATCACTTCTTAATGAATTAGCTAAGAATTAGACAAAGACTGCATACCCAGCGTGGAGACTAGAGATGCAGGGATGCCCTCAGGGAGCAGTGCAGTGTGAGAAAACCTTGCAGAAAGAGTGGCAAGTAAGCATGGCAGAAATCCTCATCCACCGTGGCCCAACCTGCCAAGGTTCAAACGTCACCATAACAAGTGACATCAGGCCAGAGTCGTTGCTCGCTATTCCCAATCTTATCATCACCAGCCCCACCTTCAGCAGCATCAGCCCCAATATCACGGAACCACTGCCCAGGCCATGTTCATGGCTCTGCAGACCAAATCCAACACTACACTTGTTCCCAAGGACCTAGAGGTTTAAGGAGTCACTCGCGGAATCAGAAAGTGAGTAAGAGAAATACATGATACTAAAAACAGCAGGCGAGCACACGAAGTGGAGTGCAGGTTGGGCCAGGAGGAAATGACTCATTTGGAGAATCTGCCTATTTGGCTACTGGAGAGATCTATCCCGCCACGGCCAGTGTGCTCATGGGTTGGGGAACAAGCCTATCGCCGACTTGAACCTAAGATGAACAACCAGGGAAGCGTACTACCCCGAAGGAAACATGCAGAGCTGAGGCTCACCAGGGTAGCAGACACTTGGGATATTCCATTTCTGGTTTCAGGCACAGTGTCCCTGTCCCCTTTCTGCCTTGAGCCTTCTCCAAACCCCCGGGAATCCTTAGTTTTCACCCAATGGCAACCTGGAAGGGTGGGAAGTATATGGTTCCGGGGCAATCGTTGGCCAACGAGACGAGCCATTGGATAGGTGACCCAGCATCCCTATCCTTTAAGTAAACAATGCCGGGTATTTTCCAGAGATCACACCTTAATTAAGCCCCTGTTGTCTACATTAGTAACTTTGACAGTACAACCATATATTGGCTCTTGGCTCTTCCTCCTTCCTTCTCTCATCTCCTTACCTCCCACCATCGCTTCCTTGGAATAACCTCCCTGGACCCAAGACCCTCTCTCAGGCTCTGCTTTAAGGGGAACAAATGAAGGTACCCATTATGTAGCAACACCTGTGTTCTACACAGGAGGCTGAAGAGTTTTCTCCCAGGACCGTTGGCTTTAGTTGGGTGATGGTCATTATGGGAACAACCATTTGGGGGTTTGACTTCATGATTGGAAAGGGCAGACTTCCAACAAGGGTATCACTAAGTTGAAAATCGAATCTTACAACTCCATTAGGCTCTTCCAAAGTCTAAAATAGAATCCTTTACTAGAACAACTAAGCCAAGATGTTATTAATCAGTATGGTTCAGCTGCCTCAGGATTCATTCGTTCACTTAAGTATTGAACAACTATTTCTCAGGGTCTACTGTGATAGGCTCTGTGCAGGACAGATGGAGACCCTGCCCTCATGGGGTCTGCAGTCTAGCAGGATAAACGGACAGCAAACAACCAGTTAAGTAGACTGGTCGAAGTACAACCAAGGAGAAACACAGAGACATCATGAAAGTAAACAATAGGCATCTGATGAAGAAGAGGGCAAGGGTAGAGTCAACCGTCTACACATAACTGTCATTTAACGTTTATAAGAGAACAATACAGCTATATAGCTTATAGGAAACCATGTGGATATATAAACACAGAGGTGTAATTCTGTGCCTGTATGAGTCTGTAGCTTGAATAACAAAGATTTATTTCTCACAAGGGGCAGCGCAAGATCAAGGCTGTGGAAAGACAGGTTTTTGCATCCTAAGCCCTCTAGGCTTGGCTTGTAGGTAGCTGCTATCTTGCTGTCTGCTCATGTGACGTCTTCTTGGTACACACAGGAAAGAGAGGAAATGAGCTCTCGTGTCTTATAAGGGCACTAACCCTCTAAGGCCAGGGCCCCACCCTCATGACCTCCTCGAACCCTAACTATCTCCCTAAAGCCTCACCAAAAAATACCATCACGTTGAGAGCCGGGGCTTCAACATATGAATTTGGGGGGAGGGGACACAAACATTCAATCCATAACAGTCTGTCTTTCAACAGCCTTTAGCAGTTTCAATCTTTAAAATCTGTGAAAGAGGCTAGGGTAAGGGAGATTTAGAAACGTGAAGATAAGTTTCCCTTCCCTTAAGTAGAGACAAGAGTAACTCATTAAGACTGGAAAAGAATTTAAACGTGGGAGAAAGCGGTGTTAGGTACCAGTTAAATATTACAGAAAAATGACACCGTATGTGAGTTTCCCTTTCACATAATGGAAAACTCTAGATGTGACACAAGGAACACTTGAAGAAAGTGAAGACGGATTTGTCTGAGCCTCATTACACCCCCTGCCTTATGCTAAGCAACGTGGGGTTGCCATCCTTATAAGCCTGAAAAGGGCATCAGAGAAGATGTGGTCAGAGAGCTGCCGGGCTCAGGCCAAGTTCAGTCTGCATTAGGATCGGACACAGTTCCAAATACTTGTAAGAAAACTGGGGAGGAAACGTATGTGGGTTGTGATAAGTCTGGACCCAGGTGACGGGACAAAAGAATTCCAAAGCAAGGAATCTCTCGTGACAGACAAAACTGGGCTGTGGACATACTTGAGACGAGCGTGCATTGATTCTGGCCTCACATGCACTCTCCCCTCTTTGGTTACAGCCTCTTGATTTCCTTTCAGGCCACCTGCTGTCCATTCAATGTAGTCTCGTTTGGACGACAAACCCAAAGCAAGCTGATGAGATGATCTCCTGGGTCTCTGTGTCTCGAATGGAGTAAGAGAATATGAGAACAAAAGTGGTTTGAAAGTCACCCAGTCAATGGGAGCCACCCTTTAAAAGGTCTTGGGTCCTGAGTGTTTCTCAGCCAGAATCTCCAGCCTCCTCCTTTATTTTTTTTTTAAGATTTTCTAAATATCATCTTTCAAAAAATATATTACAGCCTTGCTGAGATATAATTCACATACTATACAAGGCACCCTTTTGAAATACACAACCCCCCCCCCCCCGCCCCGGGTTTTAGTATATTCATAGAATTTTGCAATCATCACCACAAGCAATCTTAGGACACTGTCATCATTCCCAAAAGAAACTTTGTACCCAATAGCAGTCGCTCCCTACTTCCCTCCAGCCCTCCAGCTGAGCTGTGGGGCTGCAGGACCCTCCTCTCTGTCACTACAGGTTTGCCTCTTCTGGACTTTTCTTATGAATGGAATCACACAATATGTGGTCTTTGGAGACTGGCTTCTTTCACTTTGCATAATGTTTTTAAGCTCTGTCCGCGTTGTAATCATCGTCGGTATACATCACTCCTTTTGTGGCTGAATACTATTCCATTGTACGGATAGAGTACATTTCATTCACCCACTCACCAACTGATGGACATCTGGGTGGGTTTCTCCCTTCTGTTTTTATGAGCTACCTGATGTCCTTCTAATAAATTCCTTCCTACTTAGGTTAGGCAGGGTCGGTTTTCATTGCTTGAATCTAAACCACTGTAACAGACACAATTTTCTCTATAACTGCCCGTAGATACAGAGGCGGTGGCCTTACGGTTCAGCTGGTGTCCAGCCCTGTGATCCATTCAAACTTCAGCCTTTTGTACAGAACTCTCGGTGGGGTAGGCTGAGCATGAACATCAGGCTGGAAAAGCAGAACTTACAGATAACTCGATGTCTGGGGTATCTACTTAACGGTTCCCTTGGCACCAACTCTGAGCAGGCATCCACCATGCCGCTGGGCCCAGGAGCCCAGCTCATGGCCAAGAGCAGAGACCACCCTCTGCACAGGTGAGAAGTCATGGGAATCTCGCTTTTCATTCTTTCAGTGTCTTCTCAATGAACCATCCCTTCACCACTACAAAGCCTTACATATGTCCTCTCTTCTCTGACCTTCCAACGCTCATTCTCGTGGAAGAACGCAGACTTGAATGTTTTCACTCTTCCCATAAGTCAATCTGCTTGTACCCAGAGTTCCTGAAGGGCACTCTGTGATCGGCTAGGCATTTCAAACCAGTTTGCTACCTCTGTAAGAGTTGGGGCAAGAGTGGTCTGCTGGATGCATCAGTGATGTTTCAACTTGATTTGGCAACAGGAGCCATTCTTCAAATGGGTCAGAGGTGGAACTTGACATCACAAAGAGAGATATCCTGAGTGTGTACTTAAAGTACCTCATCTACCCTGGAAGATGGTACCAGAGTCCCAACCCCAAGCCCTGGTGTGTTTGTAGACTGAGTAACTTAGTCTTAAGGAAACCTGCTCCTGGGGGTGCCTCGGTGGCTCGGTCCATTGAGTGTCTGACTTTAACTCAGGTCATGATCTCAAGGTTTGTGGGTTCGAGTTCCATGTCGGGCTCTCTGCTGTCAGGACAGAGTCTGCTTCAGATCCTCTGTACCCTCCTCTCTCTGCCCCTCCCCTGCTCATGCTCTCTCTCTCTCGCTCTCAAAAATAAATAAAAACATTAAAAAAAAAAAAGGAAGCCTTCTCCTGCACAGAGGGGAACAGGGAATACATAGCTCTTGGGTGAGATCATCCGGTACGGTGGGGTTTTCTGAAGGGTGGACACAAATTCACAAGGTGGAAGCTTCAGGAAGAAATTCATTCCATAAAAAAAAAAAAAAAAAAATCTTGGACTTGAAAACAAAGAGGCCAGATTAGGGACCCATGTTGTCCATAACATCCCTCCCTTAGGGAGGGTGCATTTTTCCCTTGGACCAGGAGAAAAACCAGATTTAGGGTGTCATTGAATATGCCACTTCTTTGACTCAGCTGATACACTCTGATCTTTGAGCAAAGCCAGATTGCAGCCAGGCAACCATATGCGAAGGGAGGGGGGTGGTGTGTGTGCTAAAGGGGCAGAGCCACAGAGGAGGCACGTCTCTGCTGGCACCTGTGTGGACACGGCCGCCTACCAAGGGACTCGCATCCATCCGGGAGTTGTGCCAGTGAGCAGCTGCAAGTCTCTGCTGTCACTGCTCAGTGGTACAGAGGGCAGAGGAGGGGTGATGCAGCCAGAGGGACGAGCTGCTGGGTTGGTGACCCAGGCAGCATAAGAGAAGGCAGTCCTGCCTCCCAAGGGAGGAATGTACAGGGGGCATGATGTTTGTGATGCCCAGTAATCTAGGCTTGGGACCCTCCCCAAATTGCCCCAAGCCTTGGCACCCGAGCCTGTGTGTGCCGGTCCCCAGCCCGGCTGAGGGGGATCTAGCTTCCCAAATGCCTGCCCCAGTCACCAAGGCTCCCCGGTGACAAGCTTCTTTGATGTGAGGACCCTGCTCCACTTAAAGCTGCTTTCAAAAGCCTCTTGCTGAGCTGTGTCAGATCAGGCTTGGGAAGGGAGAACACTGCTCAGACGCTGTTCGTGCTCTTTGCTGCTCCAAAGTGAACGAGACGGCGGGGCTCTCGCCCTGCCTGTGAGTCATGGCGTCCATCCCTCTGGTCCTGATTCTATCCAGGAGTGTTCAGAAATAGAAGGCTGTGGGTATGCGGGCCCCATGGGGCCCCGTGACCGGGGTCAAGGTGAGTGCCGGCCATGACCCCATGCCAGCCGGCTATAAGGACGAGAACTCCTCAGGGGCAACCTCCACACCCCCTCACTCTAGCTCCTTTATCTTTTCAGAGAGACATCAATCGGGAGAGTTCGAATCACCCCCACCAAACCTCTGTGACTCCCGACAATACAAGTTTATTTCTGGTTCCTGCTACGAACGAGAGGGGTGGCCCGAGAGGTCTGCACATCAGCCACTCAGGGGTTCAAACCTTGCTGGTGCCGTGGCAGAGGGGAAAGAGGCCTCTGGGAGGTCTTGCAATCAAATGCTTGGGTCCAGAGACCCAGCTCACACAACACGGGAGCCAGAACTGTCTCCTGGCCCCACCCAGTCGCAAGAGGAGTAGAAAGTACGGTCATCGGCTGGGCCGAGAGTGGGCAGAACTGGAAGCATTTGACTAACAGCACTAATGACCGATGAAGGAAAACATGTGCTTTTAGGGGCACCTGGGTGGCTCAGTCGGTTGAGCATCCGACTCCTGGTTTCGGCTCAGGTCACAATCTCGCGGTTCGTGGGTTCAAGAACCGCATCAGGCTCTGGGCTGACAGCGTGGAGCCTGCTTGGGATTCTCTCTCTCTCCCTCTTTCTCTGCCCTTCCCCCACTCGTTCTCTCTCCCCTCCCCCCTGAAAAATAAATACACATTTAAAAAACTTAAAAAAGAGAGAGAAAAGAAAAATGTGCTTTTGGGGACAGGAAGTTGTAACCCCAGCCCATCGTGGGTGCACGATCTGAGGCAAATTCTTGAAGTCTGTGAGCCTCAGATTCCTCTTCTGGACACTGAGAAAATAACAGTACATGCAGTAGGGCGGCCGTAACTATTAGCTTCCTTCCCTCCATTTCCTATTCAAATCCCTACACATAGATAACTACCTTGAAGGACACAATGTAATAATCACTTTCACCCTAAAGGGTAAATGTAAATAATTTAAGCTTATTGATTTTTGTCCCCCAATTCCTAGGAGGGGTATCTGCATTTTGATGGGTTAAGTTCAATTGGACAGATAGGCTTTGAACTCCATGGAGGGGAGCCCTCTGAAATGGCTCCCAGGATTCTCACCCCCCATATCAACCCCCTTATGGGATCCATGCCCCGTGCATGTGGGCCGGACTCAGGGCCTTGCGAGAGTGATGGAAGTCATTTCTGTCACCCTGTCTCTGGACTACCCTTATGAAGCAAGCTGACCTGCTGTTGGAGAGGCCCATGTGGCAAGGACCTGCGGGCGGCATGCGGACAACAGCCCCCCAGGAACCGAATCCTGCCAGTGAATGCTGAACCGTGAGATCATGACCTGAGCCGAGATCAACTCTTTTACCCAGGTGCCCTAGAAATATGTTTAAAATAATTGATTAATTACTTAACTAGTTAACTAACTTGGAGATGCCTCACTCTGAACAAGAAGATTTAGGGTCGGGGCGGGGGGGGTGGGGGTGGGGGGCCTGCCCATGCAGCATTGAGGGCATCATGGGAACTGGCAGAAGGAAGCTTGGATCTGGAGGTCAGGGAGAGCAGCAGAAAAGGGCAGAGAGAGACAAGGAAATGAAAGACGGGTTCTTCTGGGCATTTTGACCAAAAGGCAACCAGAGGAGCCTTAGAGAACCTTTACACGGGGCTCCTGAGCACATCCCCTAATTTATAGCCCAGACCGCCAAGCCACTTCCAGTAATATCTTTGTGGCTGTCGCGGGGTAGACCCAGGACTGCCGTGCGGTTTTTGTTGTTGTTTTCTGGATGCAAGGAGCGTGGGGAAGGAGGCTGGGGCAGGTAGAAAAGAGGAAAGTGGAGGATTCTGGAATATCTAGGTCAACAGACAAGGATGGAAGGAAAAAGAAATGCTTCCCCAATCCTCCCCACCTCCCCATATGTAACTCTCCCCCGTGTCTGGGGATGCTGGACTCTATGGGAAGCACACCCAGCAGATGTGTGTTGCAAACCTATCCTGTGTAAACACACCGGTTCGCGTTTTCCATGATTAAGATTTACCTATTTTAGGTTTATTACGTTTTGAGAGTGGTTCAAAAATAAACGTAAATTTTCTCTTGCGGTGCTGTGCAGAATGACTTACAGAATCCCATGTTCTACTTCTGGCAGAGGTACCATGGGCAGGCTCCTAACTCATCTTACACAGTGTCCTTCTCCAGAGTTGCGCACAGCTCCTGGGTCACCTCTTGGTAAGAGGCCATGCTCTGTCTTCCATGAATCTACATGATCTCCTCTTAAACTTCCCTTTTTTACCATTGGGGAACATCTCTTGGCCCATATTTCCCATGATATAATTCTAATTATTTTATTGTATTTTTTTAAGTAGGCTCCCTGCCCAACATGGGGCTTGAACTCATGACCCTGAGATCAAGAGTCACAGGCTCTACCAACTGAGCCAGCCAGGTGCCTCATTGCCCATGATACCATTAGAAAATTCTGTCATTCTACTCAGAACTGTGTATGGACTGTGAATGGACAGAACTGTGAATGGACTAGAGCCACATCCTTCAAGCTAAGGAAGCCTCAGGGTGCTTGGGTGGCTCAGTCAGTGGAGCGTCTGACTCTTGATTTCGGCTCAGGTCATTCATTACCCCAGGGTTGTGGGACTGCGCCCTGCGTCAGGCTCTGTGCTGACAGCATGGAGCCTGTTTGGGATTCTCTGTCTCCCTCTCTCTGCCTCCAACCCCCCCCCCCACTCTCTCTCTCAAAAATAAATAAATACATTTTTTAAAAAGCTTTTAAAGACGCCTCTCTGCCTAGTTCCTGAATACTGGAATGGGAAAGCAAATATGTGTTTGTCCCCACATGGCCCCATTTTGTGCTTCGAATGGTCCACACTGTGAAGATTTCTCTCTCACCCTTTGTCATTCCGAATACAACGAGACTTGACATTCTTAGACTGTCCTTACTAGGAAATCATTCCTGTAGTTTTGTGAGTTGTAGTGGGACATTTGTTTTGGTAATCCGATAGCTAATCTTCCCCTTTCTGGTTTCCACGTCCTGGTTTCTATCCCAGGAACTGGAATCCTCCCCCGCTCTCCGTCTGCGTGGCTGAGGTGAAGCTGTGCCTTTTCCATAGCGGGAGCCTGTGCAGCTCAAGTAGATCAGCACATAGCCTCCCCCCTTCCCCAACCCTGTCTACAGTGACTGGCTCCACGTTGGGCTTAGAACTCTATCAAAGCTAATGAGACACGATGAGTGTTTCACTGGGACTTCAGGGAAAGAGATTTTGCTTTTCTTGCAGAACAGAAAACTTAGACTGGAGCTGCTGTCAACATCTGGCTACAACCGCCATCTGGTCTACCACGTGATGGCTGAGAAGGAAGCCAATGTAACTAAAGACCCACTACGGAAGATTAAAACAAAAATACCTGGGGCACACGAGAGTATCTGTGAGCTCCAAATCAAAGTGCCACGAGATAGCCCTAGCCCTGTGTTTCATCTTACACAGATCAATAATTTTTCACTGTCCTTGAGCCAGCTCGGACTGAGTCCTCATCACTTGAAGACAAAGGAATCCTTACTAATACAGCTGCATTAGCAAGAGCCATTTTTATGCCCTAAAATGCGGCCATCTGAAAAGTCAAAGGAAGCTGAACAAAAGAGTGTTGGAAATGGAAAGGATCTTGCTGATTGACAGCTCCAACCCCATTGATTAAAAATGAGGAAAACTAAGAGGCAGAGCGGGGAATCTGTGCATGTGTCCACATAGCGCCTCGGTGGCAGAAGTGAAAGCAGGACCCAGATTTGACATCCAGGTCTCTGTCGCAAATGGGCTCCCATTGTCTACAAGCATGTTTGTTTCCAACCACTGTCAAGAGCTTACCAAGGTGAGCCACCTCTTTCTTCCTTCTCCCTGTGTTTCTCCTTTCCTTCCTCCTCTTTCCTAGTGGATGTAGACTCTTTCTTTTGATGTAGATTTGTTTCTTTATAAAACTTTGTTTTGCAATAGTTCAAGCACACAGAAAGTATGGAAGTAAACTAGCAGGCACCATGTACCTCCATCTAGGTTTCAAAAATGTTAGGATTTTGCCACTTTTCCTCCCAGTGTTTCTTTTCGTTGACAAAGATGTAGGACATTGACGTTGTAGCTGATGCGTCACTGATGTCCCCATCCCTTGCGCCTCCCTTCTGTCCTACCCAGAGCAGAAACTACTATCTCAAACGTGGTTGCTATTCCTCTACACTGCTCTGTATTCTAAATATTACATGAACAGTAGATACTCCGGTGTTGGGCTTCTTAATTTTATGTCAATGGTATCGCGAGCTTGCTTTTCTCACTTAGTATTGTTTCAAGATTCAATAATGTTGACAGAGGGAGATCTCTTAGTCCTTATTTGTGCAAAAATGTATTTATTTTGCCTTATCTCCTGAATGACAGTGTAGTATAGACTCTTAAACTGATGGTGATTTTGATTCATCACAGCACTGTCTGCCACAAATTGTAAATATCAAGACGCCTTCTGCTAGTTCAATTATTTTTCTCCTGAGGAAGGAACCTGTCATTATCTTCTATCTGCTTTAAAATGTTACCTGAGAATTGGGGTTATGATTATTTCACCTGCATGAAGGTCACTGTGTTTCTTGAATCTCTGGATTCACATTGCTCATCAATGTTGGAAAACATTTTATCATTATCCATTCAAATACTGTTTCCCCCATATTTTCTCTGCATCTTTTCCCTCTGGAACATACAACATATTAGTTATATGTGAGATTTATAGATTTTAAGTGATTTAGCCTGATTCTCCCTGTGTATACTTTTCTTTATGCTCAGCATTCTCCATAATTTCTTGAAATGATTTCCAATCTACTAATTCTCTCTTTGGTGGTGTCTTATCTGTTATTTAACCTCTCTACTCAGGTTTTAATTTCAGCCGTGACCTTTCTCACATCTAGAAGTTTTGTGTTTGGTTCTTTTCCAAGGTTACCTGTCCTTTTTTCATAAGATCCTAATATTTTATTCATAAAATAAATCCCTTTTCTTTATATTTTCAATAATTTTAAGTACATTTTTTAAATGCTTCTTCAGGGGCGCCTGGGTGGCTCAGTCAGTTGAGCATCCGACTTCAGCTCAGGTCATGAGTTTGAGTCCTTTGTTGGGCTCTGTGCTGATGGTTCAGAGCCTGGAGCCTGCTTTGGATTCTGGGTCTCCCTCTCTCTCTGTCCCTCCCCTGCTCCTGCTCTGTCTCTCTCTCTGTCTCAAAAATAAATAAAAACATTAAAAAAAATTAAATGCTTTTTCAGATTGCCCTGCTCCAGTTCTGGAAGTCTAATTATCAGATAGTTTGGTCGTATGGTAAGTTGACCTTTTGTGGGATGTTCCTTTTTCCTTAAGAAATCTTGTTTTCCCTGTATTTTTGTTTTTGATTATACCGAGCACTTAGTTGTTTCACTGGCTCAGGACCAATTTTTACATGCTTTATGATGTAGTTTCACCTTGATGGTTCCCTATAATTGTCCAGCAATATAAAATCAGACTTCAGACCTCTAAGAAATGCAGTCCTGGTTTTGACTTTTCAGAAGAAACTCTTCTGCCCAACCAGCTCCAGACAGTGTGAGAAAAGCTTCCTTGTCACTGCCTTGTGCTGATGGGTATGTATTTTCTCTAGGTGTAGGATGGATGCAGTCCCTGACTCTATGCTTCCCACTTTGCCCAGGCCTAAGGTTTTGAGTCTTTTTTCTGTGTAGGAGGGAAAAAAGCCCCAAATCCCATATGTTACTGGCATAAGAAAAGTACTCTTTTCCCCCCTCCAAGAGTAACTCCCAAACCAGTCTATACGTTTACCAATATGGTTTAAATTCCTCTTTTTTCATGAAGCAGGGATTTCCCCTTCTTTCTTTTGAGTCCAGCCATGCATTTTAATTTGTTTGTATTCTATCCAGAAAATTTTTAGTATGCATCGTGTAAGGTGATCTTAGTGTATGTAACCCAGTGTATTTACCTCCCTGGATACCCTTGGCCATGTCTTTCCATTGATGGTACTTGTGAACCTCCATAAAGACCTCCTGGCCCAAGCCCATGCTCGTAGGTGCAAGAGGAAATATCCATCTCTGTTTTCCCTCCTTCATGGTGTACCACTTGCTTAGCTGGCTGGGGTCTCTGCAGTGACTGTTCTAGGTCCCCCATATCACTCGTAAGCATGTCTTGTACCTTCATGTGGGTGCCTCTTGCCTCTGATTCCTGTTGCTACCAAGACATGAGACGTTATGGGGCTCTTTGACACATGCAATGTCCTGTCCAGCTGGCCACCAGTGAGGCTGCAGGTGAAGAGATGGGGAGTGCCAGTGGCTTGCTTTTAGCACAGGCTTAGCTTGAGTATTGTGGCCTGTGCCATGGATACTCCTCTCCTTGCTGCCAGAGACCTGGTTTCCTAGGTGGCTCCTGGAGGGCCTGGGAGGTAAACTCCCAAAATGCAGGGGAATGGATGCCACGTGGGACAACTTTGACCAAAGAGAGACCAGAGCTAGCCTAAAAATTCTTCTCCCTTCCTCCTCCTAGATGGACTATTAAAATATGCAGTGGGTGTCAGGTGGCCTCTCTCAAGACATCCTGAGAGACGAAGCGCTCCACTGTGCTTGTTCTAAGAGCTGTGGTAGAACCCTGTAAGGTTGCTCTCCTGCCTGTCCAGAGTCCCTTCTGTTTTTTCCACCCTCCATTTACCACCGCCCTCCCCCCCCCCCCCGCCCCGCTGAGATTGGACTCCTCTGCATACTGTTAACACCAAGAATTTGCCTCATGCTCCATCTTCTAGGGAACTCAGATTGGGATGTCTATTTGCCATCTTATCTGTGGCCACTCTGTTTCCATCAGGCAATGATTGAGGGGAAGGTAGGAAGCCTCTATAAGAAAAAGGTACATGCCTTCCCCTGTTTGTTTACGTGGACAGCAGCCTTGAACAGACTCTCAAAGCTTCCGTTCTTTCCACCCCATGGCCATATTGTAGCTCGGTGCCAGATACAGAGTGGAGAGGGTGTGTGTGGAAATAGCTTGCAGTATATAAGATCTAGGCAGTACCAAAGCAAGCCAGCCTCCGGATTCATTCTCTGGGCTGTACGTCCTTGACCTGTACAACCCCTTCTTTGGCTTATATAATAAAGTTGAACGGTGGATGTTGATGGGGCCTGAGAAATCCCCCTGGTGCTGTTATTTCCTCTTTTTGTTGAGCAAATTATCTTTTCCAGCCATGCCTCTCTGCTGAGTCGGCAGGACACTTCTGATAGTAATCTGCATTTTAAATTTGAGGCTCTCTAGAACTTCATTGTGAAAACAGTGTTCTTAGCACGGTGCTTTATCGCCAGGAGGACGCTACATGGAAACACTTAATCATAAAATCTTAAACTTTGAGAGCTGGAGGAATCCCACCACCATGCCTGGTATACGGGAGAGATTCGATATTCGTTCCAAGACTGAACGCATTTATATGAGGAAACATAAAATGGTGAAAGGGTCTAGGAGACTGAGAACACAGAACCATGGGGTTGAGCCCTGCCAGTAACAATCTGTAGACTCTGCGTAGGTTATTTCACAAAAACATGCCTGAAGTTGACTTCTGAACACCCCACCTATGTGGGGAGAAATCCCAGGAGACATAAGAGATAGAATCATGCCTCCTTACTACAGTGCTATGAGGCAAGTGACCATTTAGAATTTATTTGGGTGGTGGCCAACTCCTTCTTGGGGCCAGTGGCATTGGCAATGGATCCAGTTGTGACACGAGCTGTGCCCAATCGCACCCTTCCAGTGGCATGTCACAGCTGCAGAAATGCGCCCCCCCCCACCTTCCACTGATTCCCAGACACTTTCTGAGCCTGGATCTTCAGCTCTGCCGTGGAGTCTGTGAACTATGTGATATCACCCCAATAGGTTCCTTTGCTGCTTCACTTACAGACTTACTTTCCGTTGCTTTCAGCCCAAACCCTACAAGTAGACGGTCCCAAATCTCCTCCCTTGTTTCTAAAATCCCACAAACCGCTAGGTAATCCTTTGGATGCTGCAAAGCACTTTCATCCATACGGTCACATTTCATCTTGGAAATAACCACACGGGAATGCCTCATTAACCCTATTGGTTGTATGGGAACAAATGAAGACCGCAAGGGCCAAAGGTTGGCTCAAAGTCGTGCAACCGGTCCTCAGGAGGCAGGACCTGGTGCCCAGCTGGATTCCGCATGCTGGTTTCATGTCAGCAGCAGCAACACGGTCAGGTAAAAATGACACGGTGACCATGAAGGTGTGTTCCAATCTGAAGGATGCTGCACAATTGTTATTGCTATTTAAGGTCACCCCAGAAGAAGGTGGCAGAAATGTAACATAAACTCAGCTCTGAATTCCAGCCCAGTGTCATTTCCATGACTCTATACCCCGTCTCTCCAATGCAATGCTTTTGTTTAGTTACATTTTATAGGTTACTATTTTTGGTACTCATTGTGACAGGTGGTTTTGGCTTATAAGTAAGAAATCTCTTGGCTGTGCTCAAAGAATTCAAGAAATTTTTGCATGGTGTTTTCAACTGCCACACACACACACACACACGTCTCCAGTGTGTCCCCAAATCTCTAATGGTTCACTCAAGGTCATCTATCTATAATAGTGATCTCATCACATCTATTAAGTGAACTTATAACAGCAAGGAAAAATCTGCTCTGAAATTATCCCAATACCTTCCAAATTGTCCTAACAGTATGCCTTTCTTCGTTCCCGTGTTTCCTGCCCTCTCTCCTCGTTAAACCTTGTGACTCAATCGCATTCGTTGGCATTCCTGGCTGCCTCCCATCTATCTCCCGGTAAGGCGGAAGAAAGCCAGGTGAGCAGAGAAATGGAAAGACAGGCAGAACCTCAATTAGTACTAACTGCTGGGCAGATTAAAATGGAACCCCAATGAAATGCTCTCCACTGACCAGATCAACAACGCTCAAGTAGTTAAAAGGGCAAAGGGCAAGTCCATCATAAACTCTAGAAATGTGTTGGCAACAGTAGGGTGGTGGGGAGAAGAGGCACTTCCTTCCCCATCAGACTTTTCTTTTCTTTTTTTTTTTTTAATTTTTTTAATGTTTATTTATTTTTGAGACAGAGAGAGACAGAGCATGAATGGGGGAGGGTCAGAGAGAGGGAGACACAGAATCTGAAACAGGCTCCGGGCTCTGAGCTGTCAGCACAGAGCCCGACGCAGGGCTCGAACTCACGGACCACGAGATCATGACCTGAGCCGAAGTCGGCGCTCAACCGACTGAGCCACCCAGGCGCCCCCCATCAGACTTTTCAACAGACACAATGTCTGACAGCCCCAACCAGGGACACGCTTATGCTCTGGTGGGGAAAATGGAGATAGGACAATAATAATGACAACATCAAACTTCTATTTAGATAGCACATTACAGTTTGCAAAGTGAGGCGGGCAGAGAAGTTATTACTTCTCTTTCTTATATGAGGAAAGAGACGCCAAGATGTTAAAAGACTTGCCAAGCATCACATAGCTATTAAGCGGTGGGGCCCGGAATCAAGCCAAAGTGTGTGTGTGTGTGTGTGTGTGTGTTGTGTGGAGGGGTGTGGTGGGATGGGGGGGACAAAGAAATAAGAGGGGGTGGCTGAGAAGGGGAGGTGGAGAAAATGTGCAATTTGAGGGTTAAGGAGGGCACAGGTGGCTTGAACTCCACCTGTACCCTTGCTCACAAGATAGGGAGGGCATGATGATGTTGTTTCCTGAGTACCTCCCCTTGACGCCTTTCCCTTAAAACCGACCGATCTAATTCCTAGATCTGGTCCCCGATCAAATAATAGAGGCTGTCCTTATTCAGGTGGGAACACACATCCTGACTTCTGACTGACTATTTTGTTTCCACAAAGGCCCGCACCCTAGCTCAAATTCTAGAAGCTCTGAGTTCCTACTGAGTCCAAAACGCCAGCACGGACTTTGATAAAAGATGATATGAAGCATCTTAGTTAAATCCTAATAGGAGTGAAGGTTACGTCTCCAAACTGGTCCCAGTCTATAAAAGGCTGGCTCTGTCCCAGAGAAGTCCCAACTGCTTTGTCAACATCCCAAGATGAAGCTACAATGCCATTTATACTGAACAGACTGTCTACTTGCTCATCAGGTCAAAGGGCACGCTGTGACGAGCACCATCATCTTAGTGATCTTGCAACCAAAAGTTCCAAGCGCTAATTACACAGTCATGTATCCATTCACTTCTTCCATCTACTTTATGGTTTTCGAGTAAGCCATCTCTTTGTGGGATTACAGGTAAGAATTTTATTACCTATTTTCTTTAAAAAAAATTTTTTAATGCTTATTTATTTTGAGAGACAGAGACACACAGAGCATGATGAGCAGGGGAAGGGCAGAGAGAGAGGAAGACACAGAAAACCCAGGCAGGCTCCAGGCTCTGAGCTGTCAGCACAAGAACCCAAAGTGGGGCTCAAACTCATGGACCGTGAGATCATGACCTGAGCCGAAGTCAGACGCTTAACTGACTGAGCCACCCAGGCGCCCCTTAACTATTTTCTTAATTAATAGTTTGATCTTTCTGAAAATAATCCTTGTCAAGCTTTCAGGATTAATCCCTAATTTTCGAATCTAGTGAACAGACTAGATGAGTTTCTTACTCTTTCTGGTTGAACAGATACTGATTAAACTCCCTTTTAGCCCCTTCTGTCACATGGGAAGAAAATGGTAGCCTTTGTAACTATTACTATTATCCAAGTGGTAGCTTCCCTATCATTTTATTTTAATTCTTTTTTTTTTTTTCATAATAAATAGAGTATACGTTTCAGGGTCAGACAGATTTGGGTTCAAATCCTAACGCTTCATGCTTATTATCTGTGTAAGCTTAGATAGTTTGCTATCTTTGTTCGCTGCAAAATGCAGGTTTTGCATTTCCAAAGTGAAGTCAAAAAAACATACCTCCACGGGTTATGAAAGGGTTCAGTTGCACGTGAGAAGGACTTATACAAAATAATCCCTCCAGGGCACCTGGGTGGCTCAGTCGGTTAAGTGCTTCTGGCTCAGGTCATGATCTCATGGTTCATGAGTTCGAACCCTGCGTCGGGCTCTGTGCTGACAGTGTGGAGCCTGCTTGGGCATCTCTCTCTCTCCCTTCCAATCTCTCTCAAAATAAACAATTAAACATTAAAACAGATAATCTCTCCAAAAATGGCAGTTCCCCCCCACCCCCAACTTTGGTTTTCTTTCTTGAATTTGGCGCCAGAAATGTAAAGTGATGTCCAAGTGAGGATATAGCACACTTTTGTACATAATCACTACATACAAAGAACCAAATAAAATGTTCTCTGGGCCTTAAAAGCCAACACATAAATTATGTTTCTCTAGGTAAACAGAAGTCCCAAGTCTCTACAAGCAAAGTGATTTCTGTTCAAACAGAAAAGGATTTTTAGAAGGATGGGAAGAAAATAATTTAAAACCATATGAGACATGATATGCATGGGTAGGATTGGAGATCTCTACAGGTCTGCTCTCATTTATGAACTTGGACCCACCACAGTGAGGTCAGGCTGACCAGCACTCAAACAGTACTTCCCAACATCCAGTATGTACGGCCAACAAGGCGGACCTTGGAGGGCCACGATGCCACGATGCACGCTACACTATCCCAAAGGCTCTGATAAGTCATGCAGTAAAGCGATAAACTTTAAATGTGAATTCACGAGCCCTACATTTTATCAATCTATTTGACTGTGGGATCCTTCCCGTTCATACGATACTGACAAACACCTCAGGCTGGTATTCGGTGGAATATGATTTGGGGAACTCTAATCTGTTGGACGATGCCAAAACCCTAGAGGACAAAGACAAAAAGCTAACAATAAGCAGTAGCAAAGTCCACAACAAACTCTTGACCTGGACGTGTAGATCGATATGCAAAAATGACAGAGCTAATGAACAGCTCCATTAATAAACATCTTGTCTACAATTGTCAATAACCATCTGGCTTAAGTAATATATTCTCCTTTGTTTCAACAACACTGAGGTCACGGGGGCGCTGGATAACTGCGCAGTTTGACTGTCTTGATTGTTTTGGCTCTCAGACCGCCATAGGCTGGGTCGGTCAAGACTGTCAGCTGATACTTAGGAAGCATACAGTATTTTCCAGGCATACTCATCATTACTTTTGCGCCATGAATTATAAATAAAGAGAACACAGTGCGTTCTCACGGTTAGGGGCAAGGGCTCACGGTCCAAGATGAAATTGAGTCCCGATTCTCCAGGCACGATCTTGAAACACCTATCTATCGTGTCTGTGCCTCAGACTCGTCATTTGTAAACAGGGGCATATTGCCTGCTTCGTTAGATAGTTTGAAAATTAAATCAGATTGTGCAGAATGCTCATTAGCACACTACCAGGCACAATAAATGCTCACTATGATTTTCTGAGCTTCAGATCATAAGTTTATTTTTTTTTTCTTTAGTGAATAACAACCTTCTTTATCTTCAGAATGTGTGTGTGTGTGTGTGTGTGTGTGTGTGTGTGTGTGTGTTATGGTCCCTGAAACGTTAATGTTCCCAGACGTTTCTGCATCCAGACTGATTTACCTACATGCCATGTACAAATTATTTGCCTCTCAAGTAAAAGTCCTTCGGGAGAGGTATTATTATACGCAGGTTTTTGAAGGTCTCCCTTCATACCTGATCACAGACTATGTTTCCAGGGAGAGTTAGCAAAACAGCGGGGAAGCCGGGTGGCCCTTCTGTGCTTTCACGAGTTTTTTTTTTGCACTGACTGACATTTCAATGGTGAGGAGGGGCAGCGAAAGAAAGGAGGCATATTGCCTGCATTAACACCTCACCAGGAGCCTGTTTTGAGGGCCCCCTGGGCCAAAATGCATGCTTCTAGGGGTATTCCCTGGGGCAGAGGTTTCTGACAGTCTAAGAGGGATGCTGGTCCAAAGAAGAACTTTATTAGCAAAGTCAAGGATGCGGTGAAATGACAGGGTGGGGACTGCGAAGTGCTCCATCCCAACACTCTTTCCCAGCACGCTTTTCCCTGGCTTGTCATTATTAGAGCCTCTGGCAAAGCTTACAGGAAAAAAAAAAGGAGGGGAGGAGGAGGAGGAGGAGGAGGAGGAGGAGGAGAAGGAGGGGGAGGAGGAGGGGGAGAAAGAGGAGGGAACCCCTATCAGGAGGCGGGGCCTGTTTTTCCAGCCCTGGAAGCTGAACTGGCCTTGTGGCTTGCTTTTGGCAAGCTTGCTTTTGACAGAATGAGGCAAAGTGATGGCCTGGTTCTGAGGCCAGGACTCAAGAGACCCATGGAGCTTCCGCCCGCTCCTGGGTGGCCAGGCAGGACTAGCTCATGTGAGCCTGTGGAAGGACGACAGGCACGTGGCGAGGTGCCCACCCCCAGAAACTGACTCACCCTGCCGACACATGAGAAAACCCCACATCGAAGACACCTGCCCAGGGGCTCCTGGGTGGCCCAGTCGGTTAAGGGTCCAACTTTGGCTCAGGTCATGATCTCAGGGTCCGTGAGTTCGAGCCCCGAGTCGGGCTCTGCGTTGACATCTCAGAGCCTGGAGCCTGCTTCGGATTCTGTGTCTCCCTGTCTCTCTGCCCCTCCCCTGCTAGTGCTCTCTCTCTCTTTCAAAAATGAAGAAGAAGAAGAAGAAGAAGAAGAAGAAGAAGAAGAACTCACCTCCCCATCGGAGACTGCCCAAACTACTGCCCCACAAGGACACGAGTTAAATAAATGGTGGTCGCTCATGGCCCAGTTTGGGATGGTCTGTCAAGCAGCAGCAGAGAAGTGATGTAGAGGCAGAAATGGGTATTTGCTGACACTACTCTCCCTCTGTCCTTGCCCTCCTGCCCTCGAATGCCTGGATGCTGTGGCAGCTGGGACTTTCCAGCCATCAAGCAACCATAAGGGAAAGAACAGATCCCCTGTTCTGTCGGGCAAATAAACTCATCTTAGCGGGAGGCTCGTTTTCTGTTACTTGCAGCTCAACACAATCCCCACGGGAAGGGGGTGTTCCCGAAACTCCGACTGGAGTTAAGGTGGTCAGTGAGGACAGATGTAGAGTAGCACAGAGACCTGGGGGCATAGAATCAAAGGGCATTCACTCATTCCTTCATTCGCTCACGCACTCATTCGTTATTTTACTCAGTTAAATAGGCGCCAGTGTCTTCCTGCAGACTTGCTAGGGGAGGGAGCCAAGAGGATGGGAATCCTACCTCAAAGGCTCTTCTGGTTGGGAGGGATGTGGGAGTGGCCAAGTCTTCAAAGAATGCTTTCCCCTCAAAACTCAAAAACGTGAAGGAGAGCTTAAACAGAGTCTCGGTTTTATTTTTTATTTACTTATTTATTTTTAATTTTTTTAATGTTTTATTTTTGAGAGAGAGAGAGAGCGAGAGAGAGCATGGGGGAGGGGCAGAGAGAGAGAGAGACCCAGAATCCGAAGCGGGCTCCCGGCTCCGAGCTGTCAGCATAGAGCCCGACCCGGGGCTCGAACCCATGAACCACGAGATCATTACCTGAGCTGAAGTTGGATGCTTAACCGACTGAGCCACCTAGGCGTCCCCAGAGTCTTGGTTTTAAAAGATCATATTAATTTTTTTTTTTACCAAGATAAATTTGATCCTTGGGGAACATACATCCTATTCATCTAGAGGCTTCCAGAACTCTACTCCTGAAAAAAAAATAAGACCATTTTGTTCTCAATAATAACGGTTATTTACCTGATACCCACATCGTGTCAGGTGCTGTGCTGGGCACCTCATACACCGCGCGATTCTCACAACAGCCCTGTGTGGTATTATTTTCTTCACGTCAAAAATGGAAACAGAAAGTTGAGAGACTTGAATGGATTCTTTCCCAAAGTCTCAAAGCCGGTAAACTAGAAATGATATTTAAACACAGTTCCACAGATTTCCAAAGCTCATCTTTTCACTACAACTTGCAACAACCTCACATATTCAGAGACAACCTTTTTCTTATCTTCTCTAAATATCTTTGGGGAGGAAAGGGACTATGAGAAACTCACATTCCCTTTTCTAAAGGGAATCATAAAGTGGTGGGCATTCATTAGAGAAAACGGAAGGGGGAGGCACAGTTTTTCTACTCCTTCTAGTTGTTTTTTTTTTCTTAAGCTCCTGTATCCCAGAAAGCCCGGAGACATGTGAACATACCCACTGGACTCCTAGGGGCATGTGTGTGGTGAATAAGACTTCAGATACCCAGAAGAAAATCCTAATCATGTGGTCAGGTCAAAGAGGAAACAAGCTGTTGTTCTCCCCACGTTGGAGCAGTGAGACCAGTGGTTCTCAGACCTTGTCTATTCAGGTGAAGCACCTGGATGACTTCCCGAAACTCAGATCCCCGGACCCCACCCCCAGAGTTTCTAATCAGTAGTTCTCGGGTGGCGTCTGATAAGGTACATTTCCAAGCCATCCCTAGGTGACGTTGATGCGGTAGGTCCAGGGGCCACACTTGGACAATCGCTACCTCCAAAACTATTTCTGGAGCCAACCAGAGTGGCATAGTGTATGCTTGGGGCGTCTCAGACCTAGCAGATGCCCCAGAGAGGGCTGATTCGCATCTACCTACAAACCTTCCACATAATCAGTGAGGTTATTGAAGGGCAGTATGTTGGGGTGACCCACTTGCGTAGTGAGGGCCAGGGAAGAAGTTGGACTTTAGAGTCAGACCTTACCCTAAGGCTTATGCTAAGTGGACCTGAGCTCAAATACTAGCCCAGCTGCTTAAGAACTATGCAACATCCCATAATTCCATCTCCATAGTTCCATCTGTCTGAACATCCATCCTCACTTGTACCAAACTTGTAGAACTGTTGTGGGTCTGAAGGAGGACAGAGGTGAAGACCCTGCTGGCCCAAAGCGATGTTCAAGAATTGTTGGGGCGCCTGGGTGGCTCAGTCGGTCGAGCATCCGACTTCGGCTCAGGTCATGATCTCGCGGTTTGTGAGTTCAAGCCCCACCCTCATTGGGCTCTGTGCTGATGGCTCAGAGCCTGGAGCCTGCTTCGGATCCTGTATCTCCTTCTCTCTCTGCCCCTTCCCCATTCGTGTTCTATGTCTCTCTCTCTCTCTCTCAAAAATAAATAAGCATTAAAAAAAATTTTTTTAAAGAATTAATATTGCTTCAGGACACTGGGTAAACTCCCCTAGCCTCCTCTGAGAGAAGGTATTCAGCCGACTCGAGTTATTCCTCCTTACTAGAGCCCACCTCTACAGAGTGCACCTTCAGGGAGTCAAGGCTGGTTTAAAGGTCTGTGAATCAAGGATAGTTCTTGAACCTCTGGAAGATTAAAAGGTTCCCAGGTCTTAACCCACAGCTTGTGGCTGGGCCAACAGAAGGGAATGAGGACAGCTGAACCCTTCCACCAACATGAAGAATTCTGTGAGCCTATGATTTCTCCTTTCTTTCCAACGATGTATAAACTTCCCATCTTGGTGCCTCTGGACTCAGAGAAAGGAAAATGACCAAAGGTATGCGTATCAAAAGTAACACGTGTGGTCACACCAATGGTCTACTCAGGGAAATTGTGGTGGTGTCACTGGGGGGGGGGGGTCCCTGAAACTCTGATCCTTTATGACATGATCCATACAGGGTTGGCATGATACCTCAAGAAGTCCTTTCTCAAACAGGCAAGCAGAGGGTCATTATAGCTAGTATTCTCCACAGAACAGTATTGGGAAGGCAAGTTCATTACTGTCTGGCCTAATTAGGTATGGAACTTTTAGATTTTGTACTGGCTTCTTCAAAAAGTTGAAGTTACTTCAGACATTGGAGCTCTAATGGCACGATGGTACATGGGTCTAATGAGTAATTTTATCAAATTAATTATTTCTGAAAGGATACATTTTCATCCTCAGAAAAAAAAATCACTCCACTTATTTTCTAATGTTTTGTTCTTTGTAACTAATTTCAAAGATCGCCCTGTGCCTGTTGCATTTGTCTGTGAGTCTTGCAATGGCCCCAGTTAAAAGCACTAACATTTGAATTTGACCGAGGCCCCAGTCTTTATGGTCTCTCAGTGCATCCTATCACCCTAGGTGATTAAAGTCACTGGTTGAATTAACTTCAGCTTTAATATCATAGTTTCAATAAAGCAGCTGTGAGCAAGGAAGACAGCTGAGCTTTTCCAAGTGAGAATCATCTGAATTCATCATCAGCCTTCAACCATATCCCACCTGCCTTGATCAGTGGGCAAATAATGGTTCGTACACTGGGGAAGTGTTTTTCTGGGGTCAGTAATGAACGGATGGCTTCAATTTTCCAGAGGTTTCTGTCTAGGTCCTTATTATAATTCGACTGAAGCTTCATGCCTGGTACAGAGCCTCATTCCATGGTAACATATCGACTAGGATATCCTTTGAGGGCATGGTACTTAAATAATGTACCCTTTGCAACCATCCACTTGGGTGAGAGAGTATATTAAGAAGCATGATTTAATTATGTATCTTAATTCTTTATGACAGTAGTTCTCAAACCTGAGCATGCATCCCAACTACCTGGAGGGTTTTATTAGAACACACGTCTTTAATCCTGACCTTAGAGTCTCTGACTCGGTAAGTCCAGAGTAGAACCCAAGAACGTGCATTCTACCAAGTTTCTAGCTCATACAGATGTTGTTTGCCTTGGGGCCACACTTTGAGAACCACAGCTTTAAAGATACCGATACTGCTTTTATTTATTTCTTTTGTTATCAAGCGCTAACGGTTTCTCCTGCGGCATCGAAAGGACAGAGACTATAGAAGCTACTGCAAAGTCCTTACCTTGCTGGGTACGTTTCTTTCACAAAACAGTCTGCTGTAGAGAATTTGTTAAAAATGTCAGCTCCCAGTTTCTCCCACTGACCTCAGAGATGGAAAGAGGCAGTGTGGCCCCCTGGTCTGAGCACATCACAGACGTCAGGGAGACCACATCTTGGAAGAGATGGCCATACAGAACCATTGACTGCAAGTCTTAGTTTTTCGAATGGGATGTCACCAATGAAATGGTTCTCTCAAAGGGTGCCAGACTCTAAGAATGAGGGCAAATTCATTTCACGGGAAGGTCCCTGACTGTGTGACAAGGACCCCCCCATTCTAATTTTCTTCATGGGGAAGGGGACTGGACACACCCCACAGGGCACAGCTTCTTGGTTAACCCCCAAATAACCATCAGGTAAGGACCGAGAGACGTATCATTAACAGGAGTATTTTAGACTCAGAAACCACCAGCCAAATTTCTTATTCCCAGTCTTATATGCAAAGGAAATAAAATTCTAGGAAAACAGCAGCACTGTTCTCATTATGAAAAAAAATTTTTTTAATTTGCATCTAAGGATAAGTTGTCCATTGAAGGTTCCTGACTCTATTTCCTGACAGATGAGTATGTCTGTCTGTGTGTGTGTATTTGAGAAAGAAAAAAAAAAGTCAACTGGTATACCTAAAATTTAGGGACTACTATTCTGATGAGATGTAAAAACTCTTGCTTCCAGGGGTCAAGTGAGGTCTCTTGCTTACTCACACATGAACTATGGGGGATGTTAACCGAGTCATATTGACAGAGCTGATTAATGTTCTATCCTAGAAGAAGCCCGTTCTCTGGCAGTATGGCAGTAAAGAGCACAAACCCGAAGCCAGTCCGCTGGTCCCAGTAGAGACCCGCCATGTTTACTAGCTGTATAATCTTGGCCAAGTTACCTACTCTCCCTGAAGCTTTAGTTTCCCCACCTATAAAACTGAGATGCCAATGGTATTTCCATCATAGGGCTGTTCTGTCGAGCAAATGAGTTAATACATGTAAACCAGTGAGAAGAATTCTTGGCACATAGAAAATACTATATAAATACTAGCCATTATTATTTATGTCCAAATACTGCACCATCCCTCTCCTTTTGTTCTATGCAAATTCTTCATGCTAATGCTATTTAGATTGGCCAACATCCAAAATGTAGACTTCTGCCATAATTATCTACATATGGCAGCAGGACCATTCCAGAACCACCCTAATGACTTTGATTAGAACCAATCACCTGTGCCTATTTACACAGCAGCATGATTGGCAGGGTTTTGGAAGGCCTGGGTTTTCCAATTATACTCTTGTTGGGTATGGACTGGTTTGGGGACATATGCCAGTCGGAATCATGCTAACGCAGATCAGCGCCTGTACGTTTTACACAACCCAGTAGAGAAAACAGGAAAAAAAAAGGAAAGGAAAGCAGAGAGGAACTGGTGATTTATTCAATGAATGTTGTTTGACCCTCTGCTCTGTTCTGAGCTTGGTGCAAGACGGTGTAGACTGAGAGGTGGGCACTTCCCACTCTCAGGAAGCTCACAGTCCCATGGGAGAAGCACATTAGAGAATCAGCAAATTCCAGGGGCGCCTGGGGAGCTGAGTCGGTTCAGCATCCTACTTGGGCTCAGGTCATGATCTCACGGTCTGTGGGTTCGAGCCCCGCATCGGGCTCTGTGCTGACAGCTCGGAGCCTGGAGCCTGCTTCGGGCTCTGTGTCTCCCTCTCTCTCTGCCCCTCCCTGCTCATGCTCTGTCTCCCTCATTCTCCCTCTTTCTCAAAAATAAACAAACACTGAAAACAAAAATTAGAAAATCAGCAAATGCTGTACATTACACTGCGGATGGTGACAGACTTCCCCCTGGGCTACTAGAAGAGCACACAGGTGTTATAACCACGGTGCCTATCTTGGTCTGGGGAGGGGAGGTCCTCCCAAAGTCCAGAAAAAAGGAGCCAGAAGACAGGTAGGAGGCAGCCATGCCAGCAAGGTGGGCAAACGCATCACAACAAGTTCAGAAATACAGATGTACAAGTTCAGAAATACAGATGACATTAAGGAAGGTAGAAGATGTAGGGCAGCAAGATCCTAAAATCCCTTCCAGTTTTTAAGGAAGTCAAGACTGGTGGGACCGTACAAGAGGTTAATCCCAAGCATGGGGTGTGTCTATGCACCACATGCCTATGTGGTTGTGTAAGGGTACAACACAGACTTGCCCTGGAGAGGGAGAGAAGCCAAGAAACCATGAAGCAACAACTGAGAATTAATTTTCTGTGCAGAGAGAATGTACTGGGTGTACTGTCTTTGCTAATATTGCTAGCTATTGGTTACCTGCAGAAAGGGATGGGTTGCGACGAGCTCTTCTGTGATGATAATATGTATTGTCTAGCTGTCTGGAGAAAAATGTGCAGTGCCCAGCTGGTTGGAAAATGGATTTTGGAGAGTAGGTAGCAGGTCCACGGGCGGGATGGGAGATAAGGAGCTCAAACACAGACCCGGTCTGCTAGGAAACGGCTCTTGGACCGGTGGTTCTCAACCGGGGCTGCGTAAAGTTACCACCTGGGAAGATTTAGAAATTCCTGATGTGTGGGTCCCAGCGCCACAAACTATAGATTCGTTGGCTGGGGTTCAGGATATTTAAAAGCTCCCCAGATGAATCCGATGTGCAGCCGGTGTTGAGAACCCTAACCCTATAGCTCTGTTACCTACAGTTTGTCCCCGGACCGGGACCAACCAACCCCGGGCACCTGTCAGAAATGCCACGTCACGGGCTCACCCCGAGTCTACTGGCTCAGAATCTGCATGCTGACAACATCCCCGGGGGATTCAAAGGCACTTGCGACTCTGAGAGGCCCCGATCACAGCGGCACATTGGAATCACCTTGGAAGCTTATCAAAAGGACAGATTTACGCCTCTATCGATTGTGATTCAGGAGGTCTAGAAAGAAGCCTTCAATCTGCCTACACTTTTAAGTTTTGATGAGTGCGACAAACAGCTGGTGTTGAGAGCCACTGTACTACTGTGCGGGTCCAGTTGGACAGAGGACCCATGATGGAGGGATGTGGGTAAGACTGCTCTGCGCAGAGAGCTGGGGAGGGAGACCGATGCTTCTGGAAGAAGGGCGGTTCCACACGGAGAAGGGGGGGTATCATGTGGCACGAGGATTTCGAGGGAGGGCCGCACAGCCCCGTGTGATTGCCGCAAGAACAGATGGAGATAAGAAACCCAGAGGTGAGGTCATTCTTGAGCTGTAAAATGACTCACAATTTCCATGTGATTCTCCAGAAAGGATAGGCGAGGGGCCAAGAGTTTGCATCTCCCTGTGCTCGTGTGTGTGTGTGTGTGTGCACGCGTGCACGCACATGCGTGTGTGTGTGTGTGACAGGCCATTACTGTGTGCCCTTGAGCATCCTGTGGCTGTTATGAGAACATCTCTCCAGTTGAGGGGCATCTGTGATTCATGCCTCACACTGACCTCCTTTGGCGTCTGGCCTGCAGCTTGTAATTGATAGAGTTCCAGGCCTTTCTAAGCAGTGACAGGGCAGTAGGAGGTGGCCAGCCAAACGTAGGGAAAGAGTCATGGGAGTTAAGCAGAGGCATTTTCTTTCCTCTTCCTCCACTAAGAAGGAGCTAGAGGCAGCATGGTATCTGAGCCGGCAGGGCGCTAGGACACAGAGGCACAAGGTCCCTGGACTGTCTCCATCCTCATTCTGGTTTTTGAGGGGAGGGGGTGGATCAGAACCCCGCTCCACATCCCCTGGCAGGTTGCCCAGGCAGGTTCTCAGCGACAGACGCTTCCACGGTCTGGCACAGGGTCAAATGCACAGAATGAGCAAATGAACAAATGGGTGGTTGAGTAAGTGAGTGAATTACAGGTTTGCTGCCCCTAGCACGACGACTCTTTTCATCCAAAAGAACAAAGAAAAAAGTCTCAGGATCACCTGTGCCAGGAGCTTTTTCATTGAGTCTGGCTTTGATCTCCCTAGAAGCTGCTCGAGATTTTTCTTTTTCTTCTGACAGAACACCTCGCTTCTTTGGCTGAAGTGTATAATTTCCCACCTAGCTCTCGAGGGGTGCCTTGGTGCTCATGAAGAAAGCAGGTGTTGAGAGTTTCACATGCCTGGGGCGTGGCCTCAGGGCCTTGGGCACCCTTCCTGCTGTCCCTGCCTCCGGGTTTCCAGGTGACTGTGCTCCTGAGTGGCCCTGGTGGCACCTGCCCGGGACTGATTGACAAGAGGCCTCTGGGAATACCACCCAGCCCTCCTTCCTCTCTGCGTCCAATTACCCAGGGAGGAAGCGGACTGAGAACATATTTAGAAAATGTGTTCATTGTTGCTTTTAAAAATCTCCTCTGTAATTAGGTACTACGGGGGTAGTCAACCACGAAAAGCCACAAACCAGTGCTGTCAAGTTCCATAAAACAAAAGAGAAACCAATTAGTCAAAAAGGAGAAGAGCCTGGCTGAGCCCCAGCACCTGTCGCAGCCACTCCTCGCCCACACCCATCCCAAGGCCAGCGTTGACTCACGCAAGCCCACTGTGCCCAGGCACTTCCAGACCCACACAGCGTGGACGGGAGGTGGCGGAGTCTCTGACCTCTCTTCTGAGAATCTATCTCGTCACTACCAGGGCTGGCAGTTTTCGTTGGGCTCCCCTAAGAAAGTTCCAGAAGGAGCCCCCTGAACCTGCCAGTTGCAAGATGATACAATCAGATTCTCGGCACTTTGCACACTGTAGTGGTTCCTGGGAAGTAACTGTGCCCGTAGGAAGAGGGAAAGGGGTGCAGAGACTTGCCCGGACCCCATCTTGTTCCGTGATGGCTTCTGAACTTTCTCTGGTGAAATCGGGATCTTGGGAGTGATTGTTCTCTAACAAACCGAGAGATTCCTGTGAATATGAATTTTAGGTAGAAGTCTTACTTGGGTTAGCATGACCCCCAAGAAGCGTGGTCTCTCGGGGCACTCCCTCTCTGGGACCCCAAGCTGCATGGGATAGGTTCTCTTGCAACACCCCCTCTCCATCCACAAGGGAGCTGCTTCAGGGTTCCAACCAAGGTCAAGGATAGGAGGCTGGGAGGCAGCCCCTCCAGGGGGTTCCAGGCAGAGCATTACAATTCTCTCCACAAGTTACCAGCACTCCAGGTACTTCTGTGACCCTGACCCCAAAGATAGAATCTGCACCTCTTGGCATCTTCCCATTGGCATCACTGCTGGCTCCTTTACGGGGGACTCAGCGCCTGAGAGTTGCAGCCTACAGGTTCCACCCGGAAGTGACACAGCCCATCCTATTCACTAGCAGACCTGGCTTTCCTTCTGTCCTGGTGCAAGAATAATATATCTTTGCTCTCCCAAAGTTTGGCACAACCACATGACAAACGAGGGGAAGCCACATGTACCACATCGGAGTGGAGCACTTAAGAGCTGGGGTGCCATTTTCTCTGCACCTCTTCCCCTCCCTCATGAGCTGAGAAGGACAGTGTTTGAATCGGACAAGGTGACTCAGTAAAGAATGTAAAGCTGTGTTCTCTCACAAAGTCTGAAAGGCACAGAATACCTCCCAAGAGGTGAGGGAAAGGGGTCTGGGGCCAGAAAGCACAGAAAACAGCAGTTCTGAGGTCTGCATCTCAAGAACTGTGGGTGTTGATGGGCACATGGAGGTAACCAGGATCAAACAGGTAAGAAACCTCCTGTTTTAATGGAGTTGAGCTGCCAAAGGAACAGGGAGCCTGACACTCTTCAGGACATGAGAGAATCCCTAGGCCTCTGACTCTCTAGGGCAAGCGGGTGGGTGGAGAAGGCTGTGGGGTTTCCAAGGAGGACATATTTCAGACATGGCCAAGGAAGATCATGGAAAATGAGGAACTTGCAGAGGGCTCGGCCATAAGCCATGGCAAATGCTGAACAAGGAAGCCCCTCCAGAAAGCAAAATTGCAGCCTAATCAAGGGCACCTGGGTGGCTCAGTTGGTTAAACATCAGGCTCTTGATTTCGGCTCAGATCATGATCTTGCAGTTCATGGGCTTGGTGCTGACAGTGTGGAGTCTGTTTGAGATTCTCTCTCCCTCTTGCAAAATAAATAAATAACAACAACAACAAAAAAAAAAGAACTGCAGCTTAATCAAAGGACATTCCCCAACCCATATCAGGGACCCTCACAATGTCTGCTCAGACAGGTTTCAAAATTGCTAAGGACCAATGCCTATAAAGTGCCCCCTTTCTTCATCCTTCTGAGTGCAGTGTTCATTGTAGATTCGCTGTCCATAGTCCACCATATCAGTGTGCTTGGGGAGAAGCATGGATTTTTAGTTTATAGATCTCTAGAACGACTAAGAACAGCCCTCCGCCTGGGTGGCTCTGTCAGGTAAGTGTCCGACTTTAGCTCCAGATCACAATATCATGGTTCATGAGTTGAAGCCCACATTGGTTCTGTGCTGACAGCATGAAGCCTCCTTGGGATTCTCTCTCTCCCTCTCTTTTTTTCTGCCCCTACCCTCCTCTCTTTCTCTCACAAAATAAATAAACTTAAAAAATAAAAAAATAAAACAGTCCTCTATAGGTCTGGACTTGGATGGGGGTAAAACTCTTGGATGTTGAAGTTCATGGAAGAAAGCCAGACATATATGCAGTAATAAAGTAAGAGTAGGATTTAAAGTAAGTGGAAAGGTGGGAAACCAAACATTTTAGGTTTCATGGAGGCAAAATAAACACTGTACATTCAGTGAAAGATTGAGTATACCAGCAGGCTACTCATAACAGGGCTGAACTGATTAGAAGGACAATCAGAATGACTGGGAAGGTGGAGGACACGGAATGCCTAGGTGAATAGAAGAAATGCAGGAAATGGGAGCCACTCTAGGACTCTCAGCCACTCTGAGCAGGAGTCTGGTTTACTGAAAATGATATTGAAGAAGGATTAATCTGGCAATGGACTGTGGGAAGGTGCAGGGCACACACAGAGTGACAGGCAGAGAGTCCAGTTAGGCAGCTATTAAATTGGGAAGGAGCTGACAGAAGTCTTACTGGGGAAATAGACAAATATGAAAGATTCAAAAGATGGGCTGAGGATGAACCAACAGAACAAGGATGGAAGAAGCAGGAGTACGTATCAAAAGAATCGAGCAAAAGTGATGCTCCGGCTCTCGGTCTGGGCAGCTAAAAGAACATCATGTCAATGAATTTTCACCAAAAATAGAGTCCGTTTTGCAGGCAAGCGGCAGGTTTGCCATAGGACGTGCTGAGTTTGGGGTGATGGCACAAAATGCAGGCAGGTCTCTACCTTTCCCACTTCTAGGGCCACTTCTCTGCGAAGAGGCTTTCATCAGTGAAGTTCATCCAAAAGGCAAGAAGGGCAAGAGAGATGGGCTTTGGGACATTTGGCTACAAGTGTTATGAGGAGTTGTGCATGTAAGTACATCCTCTAAGGGAAAGTTTTAAGAAAGAGAATAGAGGGTTAGCACAGAGCTTGGAAAATGTTCAGGCCAATGGGGTGATGGAAGGGAAACTATACACAGAAAAGGAGGCAAAGAAGGCACGTTCAAAACAAACTGTAGTCTACCATCATGAGAGATGATTTTCAAGTAAGAGAGGTAAGTCCATAGTAGGAAATTCTGGAGAAAAGGCAAAACAAGAAGAATGGAGACTAAGAGAAGTCCTTAGATCTGGAGATTCATTTTGCATCAGGGACCTCTGCCAGGGGAGTTTAGGCTAGTTTTTTGCCTGAGAGATCCATCACCATCTGGTAGAACCTTCCATGTGGCCCAGCATTCCCAAAGAAGTTGCTCTGATTCCTGTCCTCCTACATCTATCACTCTAGTAAAATGAGGACGGGGTGATGACATACTTCCATAGTTGTCAGTGACATAATATTTAGTCCTATACGCAATTAGTTGGAATTAATAATCACCAGTCAGGGGTTTCCATAGTCAGCAGCAAAAGTAGGAAGTGACTACTGTATTACACAAGAGGCCGTGCACTGTGGCTGAAGTAACACACTGATTCACATGTGTAGCTCTCTCTATGCACCTGTATATTCCATGAACCTTGTCCATCTCTGTTGTCTAATGCAACTAAAAGCTTTATAATCACACATCCCTGGCCTTAACTCCAGTTCTGTTATTTCTAGCTGTGTGCTCAGCATAGCCAGAAAACAGAAAATGCCCAGATATTAAATTACTTTTAAATATATATATATATATATATATATATATATATACACACACACACACACACACATAACAAATCTCAGAAAGTTCTCTTTCCACTCCTGCTCTAAGCTGTATGGTGAGCAAGAACAGTCTGGAATAAAACGTGTGGAAGAGAGAAGAGGGGAGATTGTGGCAGGCCTAAGAACAATCTAAAACTACTGTTGGAATAGAAAGGTTCATCCTGAGAATAAAAACACGGAAAAGTGTCCTGATAGGTCAGAGTACTAACTACACACCAATCAACATGGCAGTCCTCTATAGCATTGTTTCTGGACAAGAAGGAGGTCAAAAGGGAGAGAGAGAGGCTCTTTGGAGACTGGCTGGCAAAGGAGAAAAGAAGCACAGGGATGGGGAATGGGATCCTGTAAAACAAAGGGTAAAACTCTCAATAATAGGGGCACCTGGGTGGCTCAGTTGGTTAAGCCTCCAACTCTTGGTTTCAGCTCAAGTCATGATCTCAGAGTTCATGGGTTTGAGCCCTACATCAGGCTCTATGTTGGCAGTGTGCAGCCTGTCTGGGATTCTCTCTCCCCCTCTCTCTCTGCCTCTCTCTCTTTCACTCAAAATAAATAAATAAACTTTAAAAAAACTCTCAATAATGAAGCCAATTAGAAAAATTGTACTTTCTACATTAATAGAAAAGGCTACCTTTAAAATAGGAATCTTCTACACTGCCCCACATCAAAAAAAAGGGATAGAAGAAATATGAATAAATACATACAAATCTTTAAACAAATGAGAATCCAAACACCTCTACTGATGATAATTTTCTCCCAACCGTACATGAAAGTAAGTACAAAGGAGAAGGCACTGAACACAACATTCTGGAATGAATTAAACAGCCTTAAATACACACTTGTAGTTATAAAGAATTCTTTGAAAGAGAAATTCAAAAATTAAAAATAAACAGCAAAAAAAAATTAAAGAGGATTTACTGAAATCCGGAAAGAAATGGAAGAAAAAAGAAAAAAGAAAGACTAAAGCACAAGATGCCTAAAAGAGAACAGGGTCACAATAAAACATATGAAAGGCATTGAGGAGAGGCAAAAATTGCAGCCATGACAGTGAAATAAACCAAAGAAAGCAATAAGAATTAGAAAGTGAATACACTGGAAGACAGAAAAAACAAAAACAAAAACAAAACACAGCATACCTATAATTAGGGTACCGTAAGAAGAAAGACAAAACTGGGTAAGAAAACTATTATATAAAAACACAATTATGTAAGCCTTTCTTTAAACCAAAAGAAGATCTGATGGTACATTCCGAACAGCCAAAAGGCACTGGGTGACATACTCAGAATGATCATCTGTGATGTCATAGTAAAACTAATGGAAAGCTCAAGGCTTTTAAGCAAAAAGAGCAAATAACTTACAAAATCAGAAGAATCAGACTGTCATCAGACTTCTCAAAAAATAGCATACAATAGCATGCAAAGGCCACAATGCAACAGTGTTTTCAAAAATGCAAGGAGAGAAAGTATAAACCTAGAATTTTACAACTGGTCAAACTTTTCTTTAAGCATCATGGCTACGGAACAAATTTCAAGGAACGAGAACTTAGGGGATTCTGTATTCATGAGCCCTTCTCAGGCAATCTATTGGGATGTGAATTTCATCCAACCAAGAGATGACTGGGCAAACCTCAGAGGAAAAATAATGATGAGCAGAGATGGGGGAGAGAAAGAGAGAGAGAGATTGAGAAAGAGAGAGACTGAGAGAAATCTAAAAGGTTAAAACACAGGTAGGTAAGAGGGTTCATGACAAATGTACAGGTGCTATATGTGACAAAGTAGAAATAAACCAACTAAAATTGGGAGAAGACAGCAGAATATATGTACTCATTGTTGTATAGGCAAAAGGCATAAGTTAAAGAATATCAACAAAAAAGGGGTGCCTGAGTGGCTCAGTCGGTTAAGTGTCCGACTTCGGCTCAGGTCATGATCTCGTGGTTTGTGGGTTGGAGCCCGCGATGGGGTCTGTGCTGACAGCTCAGAGCCTGGAGCCTGCTTCCGATTCTGTGTCTCCCTCTGTCTCTCTCTGCTTCTCCCCCACTCATGTTCTGTCTCTCAAGAATGAATAAATGTTTAAAAAATTTAAAAGAAAAGAATATCAACCACAACAAAAAACAGATAAACCAGATGAAAAAGATTAAATTTAAACACATGGGACTAAGGAGCATTGAATGGTAACTATTAGGAAAAGAAAAACAACCCAAAACAAACAAAACAGACAAACAAAACATAATAACAAATACCAAAATTTCAAAAATAAATAGGAAAAAATACATATCTTGTAGAAAAAGTTACTAATAAGTTACCCTCAAAAGCACTAGGCCCTGATGGTTTTATAAGATAATTATTTCAAATTTTCAAAGACTGGATAGTCCTAATGCTGTTCCAGAGCATTGTTCCAAAGCATTGAAAGGGAATGAAAGTTCCCAATTCCTTAACAAACCCAGCGATACTTGCTTTAATAATGCTGATACGAAACATAAAGACAGCACAAGAAAGAAAACAATACACCACTATCATTCATTAATATTGATACAAAAATACTAAATGAAACATTCATAAACAAAGTCCAATATTAAGAAAATAATATATGACCCGGTGGGATTCATTCTAGGAATGCAAGATTAAGTCAATGTTAGGAAGTGTATTAATATTATACACCATATTAGTAGATCTAATAGAATAATCATAGATTATATCTCCATCAGTGATGAAAAAGCCTTTGGCATTCAATACCCATTCTTGATTTAAGGAATTGAGGGATATTTTTAACATGAATTAATCTGAACCAATTATCCATCTATCCATCCATCCATTCATCCATCCATCCATCTTCTATTTACAGACCTTGGTCCTAAAGACAGTATCTTAATGGGAAAGCTCTAGAGCATTTTCTCTAACAGTGAAACAAAGCTAGGATGCCTTCTATCTCCATTAGTATTCAACACTATACTAGTGGTATTAAGCCAATACAGTCAGATGAGCTAAATCAATTAGAGACGCAGGGGTAAAGGAGAGGCAATATGCATATGATATGCATATGATA
The DNA here is from genome assembly GCF_018350195.1 of Panthera tigris. Taxonomy (NCBI): domain Eukaryota; kingdom Metazoa; phylum Chordata; class Mammalia; order Carnivora; family Felidae; genus Panthera; species Panthera tigris. The sequence continues at coordinate 5,503,947 of NC_056673.1, read as the reverse complement.
TGTGTCAATGATAAAAATCTGGAATGTCAATACTAAAAATAAGCCAAACAATAAAATAAATCACTAAGACAGCAGGACATATAATTAACACACAGAAGTCAATGGCCCTCACATGCACAAATATAACCCGTCAGAGGTCATAAAGGTAGAGAAACTGTTGTTACAAATAGCAACCAAAGTGTTCAAACATGTAGAAATAAAGCTAACAACATCTAATCCTGGACCAGGAAAAACATTTTTCTTTTGTTGTGAAGGACATTAGTGATGCATTGAAATAAAAGCTGTAGATTAGGTAATGGTATTTCATCAATGTTAATCTTCTGTTTTGATAATCATACCGTGAATATGAGAATGTTTTTGATTTTAGGAATTACTTACTTATGTATTTAGGGATAGAGGGGCCATCATATCTTCAAATTACTCCCAAATATTTAAAAAAAAAAAACCCTATATATAGGGGCACCTAGGTGGCTCAGTTGGTTAAGCATCCAACTCTTGATTTCAGCTCAGGCTGTGATCTCACGGTTCATGGGATCAATCCCCACATTGGGTTCTGTGTTGACAGCCTGCTTGGGATTCTCTCTCTCCCTCTCTCTCTCCCTCTGCCCCTCCTCTGCTCATGCTCACTCATGCTTTCTCTCTCTCAAAATAAATAAGTAAACTTTTGGGGTGCCTGGGTGGCTCAGTTGGTTAAGCATCCGACTTCGGCTCAGGTCATGATCTCACGGTCCATGAGTTTGAGCCCCACGTCACGCTCTGTGCTGACAGCTCAGAGCCTGGAGCCTGCTTCAGATTCTGTGTCTCCCTCTCTCTCTGCCTCTCCCCTGCTCATGCTCTCTCTGTCTCAAAAATAAATAAAAACATTTAAAAAAATTAAAAAATAAATAAATAAGTAAACTTTAAAAAACCTATATATGTATTTTTAGAAAACATATATATATGATGTTATATTTGTGTCATATGATGTTAAATGTATATGTGACATGTTACATATATCTATTTATCTATCTATGGAGAGATAAAGTAAATGTAAAGCATTTAAAAGATTAAAAGTCAGTAAAAAGAAAGTAATCGGTGGGCCTAATACCGATTATATAAATTATGGTATGATAGGATGGATTATTAGGCAGCCACTGGTGGGGGCGGGAGGGAAGATTGATCTAGAATGAGATCCAGGCTGTATTAAGTTTAAAAAGCAAGGAGCCAAGTGATGACTATATTGTACTTTTGTATTTAAGAGCATATGATTGCAGTCGTAAAAAGTACTGTGAAACAAAAAATGGAGAAGTATCCATTCCCACAGAGGTCCAAGTGGGTGGAGAACAGCTCTGCAGACGACTCAGGTCACGGGGAACTACCTTCCCACCCGTCACCCTGTGCTTCAACACACATACATAAGTCCCAGAACATCAGGACTAGAAGGTACCTTGTTTTTGTTTTTTTTTTTTAATTTTTAATGTTTACTTATTTTTTGAGAGAGAGAGAGAGTAAGAGAGAGAGAGACAGAGTACGAGCGGGAAAGGGGCAGAGAGGGAGACGCAGAATCTGAAGCAGTCTCCAGGATCCGAGCTGTCAGCACAGCCCCACACCTGACGTGGGGCTCGAACCCACAAACCGTGAGATCATGACCTAAGCCAAAGTTGGAGGCTCAACCGACTGAGCCACCCGGGTGCCCCAGGACTAGAAGGTATCTTCAAGAAAAGTTTCCAGGTAGAGAGATGCAACCTGAGAGGGGAAGGAATTTTCCCATACATTCACCTGCAACAACACAGGTCTCCCGACTTCCAGTGTAGTGTTTCAATTCATTCATTCACCCATTCATTCATTCACTCATTCACTGACTATATCCACTGAACACCAACTGTGTGCCAGGCACCGTGTTAGCCACGGGGGACACATGGTGAACACCTCCAGACAAGGTGCCTCATCACATGGTTAGCAGCAAAGACAGGCATCAGGCAAGGCATCGCACAAATTAAAAATAATGTTTTGAAGAGTACGGAAAGGAAATATTAAGGGTGAAATTACGAACTACGACGGAAAGTCGGATTTCCATTTGATGGCCAAGAAGAGTAACCTGAAGAAGGGAGATTCAAGCAGAGAGCTGAACAATGAGTAGGCTGGTCTAATAAAGACCACAGGGGAAGAACATTCCAGACAGAAGGAACAGTCTGAGCCCAGCTCCTAGGGAGGGAAGAAGAGGAAGGAGCCTGATTCTGACTGAAGTGCAGTGAACAGGTGGGGCTCCAGCAGTAAGCGGGGGCCAGATGGTGCAAGCCTTGAATGCTGCGTGTTTGCTCTGTTCCTGGGTCACATTGTCAACGGAGAGACAGAGGAAGGAAGGAAGGGTATACACACATTGCCGCTTAAGAGTTTTGAACTCAGTGTTTTTATGACTCACAAGTGCCTTTCTGAAGTGTCGGGGTTAATATTTAGGACTCTGGCTCCAGCAGAGAGCCTTTGAGGTTTTGTAAAGCGAAGAGTGACAAGAGGTCTAAGCTTCAGGTTAGGTTAGGTCCATTGGATTAAATCAGGTTAAATTCGGTTACAATACGGTTGATCACTCTGGTGGCTCAGCAGGACAGGACGTGGGGGACAAGCATAAAACTCCATTCGGGGGTGGGGGGGGATGTCTTTGAGAGTTGTCTAAATGCAAAGGGAGGGAGTCATGGACCAGGATGCTGGATTAAGCAAGTAGTGAGCAAGGTCAGGAGACCGGAACGGAACGGAATGGTAACGCACTTGGATGTGGGTGGTGAGGGAGGAAAGATACCAAGGACAGCAGCAGGATTCTGCCTGAGCCCCAAAGTAGCCAGAGGGGCCACGGGCTGAGGGCCCCTTGCCTTCATCTGCACAAACATAAGTTTCTGTCAAACCTGTCGCGCGATTCAATCAGGGCGCAGCTGGTGTCCATCCCATCGGCCCCATCCATTTCAGTTGAATGGATTCAGGGTTTGGGCATCTGCGTTCAAGTGCTCTTAGTGAAAAAAAAAAAAACCAGAAAACCATTATGCTCCCCCAGAATTACTCTCCCAGGGTAAAAGACACAGGATTCATTGGAAAGCATGATGATGATAACAGGAGTCTGACATCCATCCTATTCAAGGAATGAATACCTGATGAGCTCTGGCCCCCGTGAGCCCGATTGCACATTTATGCATCGCTGGTGGAAGGGCCTTCAGGTACGAACCCTGAACCATCTGCTGTTAACCTCAGGAAATAAAATCACCTCCCTCCAGCATCAGGCCCATATCCCGAGGGTCTTTACGCATATAGAGCATGTAGAGCGTGGGCAGGAGAACAGGTCACTCTGAGAACACTCGGGGGCATTCAGAGAACAAAGAGCCCTCTGAATCTTCAATGCTCTGGCTTGCTTGAGGAAACTGAGGCCTGACACAGAAAAAACTAAGTCAGAAAAACCGCAGGTAAGGGGGTAATTGAGTCTCCACAGAACACCGGCTCCATGAGCCCACCCGATGCCTTTTCAGCCTTGCAGTCAGCTGCCCCAGGATCGACGCCCGGAGGACACGCTTGGTGGGGGACATAGAGGCAGGGAGTTGCCCCTAAGTTGGCTGTGTCCACCTCTGCCCAGGGAGAAGGAGTCTACCTCGCGCAGGGACCTGCCTGGTGTGTGCCTGGTTTAGGTTTGCTCTCAAAGGCAGGAGGGGAGTAGAAAAGCACAGGAGAAGGTGGGTAGTGGTAACCAGCTAGAATTCTGACCTCAGCCTCTATTTTGTCCTCCTCTGCCCTGGGAGGACTTAGGACACTTCCTCCAACCCACCTTTCCAGGGTCATTTCCAGGACCCTGCCTCCTACAGGCATTGTAGGACGCCTGCCTCCTACAGGCGTCCCGTGGCCCCATCACTTCCCTGTACCCCAGTAAAGGGGGTCCTATGTCCCATCCCTTTGGCCTTTCCCTTCTCCGTGTCTTTGTTCCCGAGGCATCCCCACCCACAATGCCCACCCTGCCCCACTCTTGTCACATTCTTCCTGCCCTTCAAGGGCTACCTCAAGTTCTCTACGAGGGCCATTTTAGGTCTCCTCCACTCGGAGAAAAGGCTTTCCTTCTTTAAATCCTCCCCCACACTCCTCGCGATAGATTTTATGGCACTTCCCTTTTGTCTGGCAGGGAAGCTACCTCAAGGAAGCCTGGCATCGTTTTTCTCATCCTCGCTCAACCCATAGTTAAGTTCCCCCGAATTGGACAGATCCCTGTGATTCCGACATCTGGGACAGGTCGCTCAGGTCTTAGGAGGTCTCTCTGCATCCCTGTTCAGAGCTCAGGTACTCCTCTTAGGGAGGAACTCTTTCCCTCCCCAGATGCAAGACACAGTGGCGTTTGGTATGCAGTGACTTCACGGCTAACGAATCTCAGAAATGGAGGTGACTTTGAAGACCATGCGGGGGACTGCACTTAAAGCCTTCCAGGGCAGTGCTGCTCAAACTTTCGGGTGCATGTGAATCGCCCGGAGATCTTGCTAACATGCAGATTCTGAATCAGGAGGTTTGGGCTGCAGCCGAAGAGTCTGCATTTCGAACCAGCTCCCAGGGGATGCCCACACGCTGATGCCAGGATTACCCCTTGAACAGTAAGGTTCTCCAGCATCTTAAGCTACGACGATATGAAAAGCTACCACTGCTTGGTGCTTTGCACTCTGGCACGTTATCTGGTGCCACCTGCACAGCAGCCCTGCATGGTAGGAGGTACTAATATCTTATGGATAATAAGATGGACGTCACAAAAGTCAAGGTCACATGGCTAGCATGGGACAGAGCCAGGAGTAAAGGAACCCGTCTGACTCCAGCGACTCTCTCCTTCTCGGCACGTTCCTTCTTCCATAATTATCTAATGAGGGAAGTTTACATCACTATCTGGAGGGCAGGAAGACCGAGGCTGAGGCCATGACTCCAGGCAGGAAGGGCTGGGATATCCTTATCCTGCCTCATCCATGATCTGCACAGAAGTGGAGTCCCAGAGTTATATGGTTATGTTCCAGAGAGTGGTGTCCTGAGAACTGAGATCATCAGGATTCCGTCCCACTTCGGGGCCGCCGTGAAATCCTGGCAACCGTTCTTTGAGAGGCCACCTCCTGGCCACAGACTCCTGCTGGCGTAGGGGTGACCCAGCACTTTCCCGGACTTGAGAGCCCCATCAGCTAAGCTGTCAGGGTTCAGGAGACTCTTGGCAGTGAGCAGCAGAGAATGAGAGGAAGCCAACTGCCAACGGCTGGCTCCCGAGAAGGGAAGATTCCCGAGGTGGATGACCAGTCAGTGCCAAGCCCAATGCCAGGAAGAGGCTGCGCTGGCCACAAACCTGCCCCTGGGGCCAACTTGAGCCATGGGTCGTGGCGAGAGGAAACTCAGATTTGGCACTAGCAAGAGATTAGAAAATAAGAAGAATGTAGCCCAGAGCTGGTAGAACTCTGAGCACACCAGCCTCTGGGAAAACCAAAGAGCTTGATCCTCTCTCCTCTCCCAATGGGGACTTAAAGAGACACCAAGATTCAGGGTGCTGAAGGCTTTCTGTGGGCCTCCCCTCCCGCCTGAGCAGAAAAGGAGTCAGGCTGGCAGAAGCTGAGGAGCGATGCTTCACTGATTTCAATGTGCCAACAAGACATCCCTTTTGCCTCACTGCCGGAGACATCCATCTGGGTTACTCCTCTTTTGAGTAGAACATACACGTACCCTGCAGGAGAGTTGAAATTTCCCAGGGCACCATAGTGTAATGATTAGCACTCTGGACTCTGAAATTTCCCAAGGCAACTTCCCAGTGCATCCTGACCCCTCCTTTGCCCTGTACTATCTCTCCTCTCCTCACATCAGCCCAGAGGATTGTTCCAGCATGGCCCACTAGCCTCTGTGGGCCAGTGGCAGCGGGCCCACAGACAAGCATTAAATAGGGACACGTATGGTCCAGGACTCAGCAAAGATCTGATGAATGGGGATTTTTCTCAACACCATGATTTGCTGAGGCAGTGTGGGTTGGGTGACGACTTAGATGCCGCATCGCCTGCCCGTGTGTGCCATTTTGACCCAAGCACTGCCCTTAGAACACGGTGAACCTGAGAGGATGGCCAAGTTATGAATCGACTTCCTCAGGGCCTCAAAGTGGGTCTCTCATGGAGAGTAGGGTGGGCCTACCTTAGAAGTGGACCCTTGGATGGCTCAGAAAGTTGGCTCTGATGGGTATCGTGTTCCTCAGCATCCTCTGCAAGGTTTAACCGCTACCAAAACTAACCTAAGTGACGACAGAGTCCTCAGTAAGACTGAGGAGGGACATAGCACCCTTTCTGCTTCTTGGAGGTGGGGGGGGGTAGTCATGGGTGTTCTTGTTTGCAGGACCAACTTAGGAAAGAGTAAATTGTGGAACAGCTGCCTTTAACCAAAATGGCTGAACTCACAAATGGAAGTATCCAACTGAGAGCTTTCAAAGGTCCTGTCCTGGGTTTTGTTCCGCCTTATTTCTTCCTGTTTGAACAGCAGTGATGTTGAGAAATGGCTTCACCGTTCACGCACATCTGTCTTTGCTTCTGACGCAGTCCATTTTAACCAATTAACCACCGCGTGAGGTTGACTCAATTCTAAGAAAACAGGGAATCACACTGATACCACATATTCTCCTGAGTGGGAGGCTCAGGGACAGCCTATGCGTGCTGGCCTGAATCATGGGAAAGACCACTGACTAAGGCTGAGCACACAGAGTCAAAGCCTGGTTCCCAGGATTCAGCCATTAATCAGGAGCGAGAGCAAACCAAGGGAGCTGTCCCATGGCGCAGATCGGAGCGATCCGGAGACAGCTGGGATCTGTGGTGCCCCCAGCCCAGAACCCAAGAGTTCCTCCCTGTTCTTCCCGCCCACCCTGACCTATGGAGAAGTCCAGGCAAGGATGTTCCCAGGTGGCACAGGCTTCTCAGAGGCCAATCTCAGGCCGGCCAGACCCAGCCTTCCCCCTCCCCTGCTACTGCACTTTCCCCGGCTCTCTGTTGCCATGGAGACCAGATGCCTTCTGAGCTCTGTGCTTTATCTGGAGCCCAGCCTTCGAACACCTTGGGTTTAGCGAAGCCCACTCACTCCCCTGGCTCCCAGAGTGTGAAAATGACTACGCTGGATTTCTTTAGCCAAATGGTTCGGGGGTCCCCTGGCCACAATCCACAGGATGGTCTGCAGCCTCTTGCTCAAACTGTGGGGGTGGGGGGGTGTGGCCTGCCCACCCATTCTTTCTTTTCTAGAAGAGGAGACCACATTTTGAACCCTGTATGCCAGCCAGTGGCACCTGACAAACGGGCTGGTGGGAGAAGTGAGCACAGGGTCAGGGCCGCGTGAGGCTCAGCCCCGCCATGGGGCTCGGGCCAGGACGGACAGAAGGCAGCCGAGAAGGACAGTTCTGCGTGGGCCTGAAGAAGTAGTTCCCTGACCTGAGTGTTAATTGGCTTCTCCACTATATTCAGGACCCACTCCCACGTTACCCCTTGGACCTTGTCATTACCAAAAGCTCTGCCCCCTCTCACACTTCACCTCCCAGCCACCACGCTGACCACAAGGCTCCAGTCCTCGCTTTCCCCTGCCCTGGCTTCCTATTCCTGGTAGAGTGTTGACCCAGACTCCTCACTGGCTAACACCTGTCCACACGGGTCCCTGTGAGGACCCACCTCCGGCCTCATCCCCTGCTCAGGGGGCACATGCCACCAGTCCGGCACCCTCCCTCTGGATCGCTGCTCCTCGTCCTTAGATCTGGGGACCTGAGCCTCTGTGGGACTTGGCCAGGGCTACCCACGCCACTGCCCTCCCTGCTGAGACTCCTGAACTGGTCACTTCCAGCTCTGATCTCAGCACCTGCTCGGACGCCCCCAGCTCTTCTGGATGTAGCGGGTACTCTCCTGCCGTATCCTCTGCCTCAGACCCCACGCCCGGGCTGGCTGGGCGGTGGGGTGGGCCGTTTCCAGCCTGGTCCCCAGGGAGCATCGTTTAGACAGAATGAGGAGACCCACTAAGGGTCTTTCCGCAGGCTCTGGAATGGTCAGCTTCTTGCAACTGATCTCCAGGAAGCCCCACGGCCTCTGAGCACCTGGAGGCTGGGCACGGCCGGCTTCAGACAGCAGCCAGCTCAGTCTGAGTCTCTGGGCTCTAGAGGTGGGTGTCAAAGATGCTCTGAAGCCACGCTGGCTGGGCCTGCTCGCGTGTCCTCATCAGGGCGACCAAGTGTCTCGTTCCCCCGGGACTGAACTAAGATGGCACCAGTTGGGGCAAACTGAGTTGGTTGACCAACTTCACCCTCACTCGCAGCTGATGACCTTGCCTCTCCAAGTCACCGAGCACCAATGGCGTATGTCCACCTGCATGACCCCGGGGCCGTATACTCTCTGCCTCTCATCTGCGGTGGATTTCTCCGGTGGATTTTGCTCCTGGTTGAGACCAGCCCCTCCACCTACATGGTAGATGCCATTACCAAGGACACCACTTCTGAAACACCCTCCCCCGCCCCACGTCATCGATTTTCCCGTCTCCGCTGGACCATTCCTATCGGCATGTGGATACACTGTGACTTCCCCCGTCTTAAAACAAAACACAACTGTCTTTACATCACGCTCCCTTCCAGCCACCGCCCTCGCTCCTATCCCGTTTCACAATAAAACTCTACAGGGTCTTCCGCGCCTGCGGTTTCTTATTCCTCTTCTCCTGTTTTCTTACTTTAAAAACCTTTTACAGCGTTCTGTCAAGGGCATTTCAGACACATCCCCGAGTAAAGAGGCTGGTGTAACAAACCCGGGTCTTCTCATCACCCGATCCGCCTCGATTTCGTAGAAGCACAGCCCAGACATCATCCATCCTCTCTTGCCTCCATCAGACACACGTGTGTCTCCTCCATCAGATACACACGTGCCTTCCCCATGGCTGCTCTTGCCAAGCTCACCGACGACCTCCGTGTTACCAGGTCGCATCTAGGAGTCACTGCTCAGGCCTCGGCTCATTGGACCTCTCTGTGTCTTAAACACCTTGATCACTGTCCCCCTTGGGAACACCTGCTTTGCTTCCCACTCAATTTCCAAGGCCACACACGCTGCCCTGGTTTTCTTGCTTCCAGACTAGTCTCCTCCCTAGGTACCCTCCCCATCTCCCCAGCCTCTCCATATTGGGTGCCCGGCGGCTTCCTCCCGGAGCCTTGCTCGCCTGGAGGCGACACTCTCCCTAGCTGATGTCATGTGGTCTCCCAGATTCACGCCCCGGAAACTCCCACATTCACACCCCCAACCTGGATGTCTCTCCTGAACTTGACGTTTCCGCATGGATGATCTGATTAATAAGCATCTAAAACTTAATAGGGAGCCAGACTGCGTTCACATCACCCCGAACCTCTGCCTAAACCTTGTCCCTCCCGGAGACTTCCAGCTTCCTAGTGTTTCAAGCCAAAAACGTTTTGTTTCTCATCTTGCCTAGAATGGTAACCAGATCCTTAAATGGCCCACGGGCCCCATGTGCTCAGGCCCCCCCCCCTGGCCGACCCCACACTCCAGCTCCTTCTGGTCAATCCTCCCAGCTGTTCCCCACAGCCTGGCGGGGGACACATGGCTGTTCCCTTGTCCTGGGAGCCCCCTCCCCCAAATCCAGACGGCTTTGATCCTCTGCCTCCTTCCGTCTGTGCCCAGATGTCATTTTTCTCTGAAGCCTTGTGGATGCTCTTGTATGAACTACAACTCCCTCCCTTTCCCTGCCTTGTCTTGTCCCATAGCTGTTAACTCTATCCGGCATGCTTCATACATTTACTTCTTTCTAACATCTCACACTGGCACGTAAGATTGTCTGCTGCATCCTCCGTGGCTACGATGATGTCTGGCACAGAGCAGGTGCTCAACGTACGTGCTCACCTGAAGGAACGAATGACCATGAGTGACAGTGTCTGCCTCCTACAAAGGGGCAGTGACTTTGGAGTGCCTACCTTTTAGTAAAGGCTGCAGGGCTCTCTCTCTCTGTCCCAAACACACATACACTCTCCCTCTCTTTCTCTCTCATGCACACCCACACGCATGCGTGTGCCTATGTGGCTCCTGGCACGGTGGAAAGGCCCGGCGAATATTGAGAAAGAGCAGAGGAGAGAACGCCCAAGTGCAGAAGTCAGCCGCCATGCGTATGTGGGCATTGCTACCACCGTGGCCCATAAGGACTCTGCCTGGCATGGCCTGGGATACACAGGTGGAGATCCCTGGAATTAACGATACTGACACGCGGGGGATCCTGGAAAAGAATCTTTCCAGCTCTTTTGATCAGACTCAAAAACAACCAGCCCGACTGAGCTGTTCACCAAAATGCCGACGTGGAGCGGGGTCCCCGTAAAGTGTGTTCATTTAGCCAGACCCTGAAAACGTATCTGAGCAGACTGAGCTTCCTTTCTGGAAGGACAGCCCCGGCTAATCCGGTGGCGGTGGCCCACTCCAGGCCCGTCTTTTTTTGGCGTGACTTCCTACCTTGCAAGATGTGTGCCTCTAAAAAGAACAACCGTTGGCTATGGAGTGTTTACCACACATGTGCGTCCTGTGGAACCACTGCCCATATGCTGCCTCGCCACCCGCCCCCTTCTCCAACAGGTAGGGTGTGTGGTGGCTGGGAGCACGATCTTTGGAAACAGGACTGGATTTGGGATGAGCCGGTAGTGACCATGTGACGTTCACTCATGCAAATTACTCAACTGCTCTACTTTGACTTCTCTTTCCCCAGCAAAAGGGGGTAACAAGAGTTCACCCACGGGGTCGTCATAAAGGTGAAAATAAGACGGCACATGTCAGAGTGCCGGAACATTGTAAGTGCTCGGCAAATAGCCTTTATCATTGGGATTTCACTGTGGCAGCCTCGGGGATGTTCTGTTTCCCTAAAGACAGCTCTGGGGTCCTGCGTGGGGGTCGGCGTGATCCTCTCTAATGAACAGAGGAAAGGTTTTAGGGGGAACTTGGTCTAAACTCATGGTCACTCTGATCCGCATTTTCCTTGGCTTCGACTTCCATTTCTCCTAAGGGATCAGCAGGGAGGAGGTCAAAGGAAGAAATCAGAGCAGCGGGCACATGGAGAAGTAGCTCCTTAGAAGAAGGAGAAAACAGGGGCGCCTGGGGGGCTCAGTCAGTTGAGCGTCCAACTTCAGCTCGGGTCATGAGCTCATGGTGTGTGGCATCGAGCCCCGCGTCGGGCTCTGCGCTAACGGCACGGAGCCTGCCTGAGATTCTCTCTCTCCCTCTCTCTCTCTCTGCACTCCCCCCTCTCAAAATAAATAAACTTCAAAGAAAAGAGGGAGAAGAAGAAGAAAGGGAAGAGTAAGAATTATAAAAGGCAGAGCACAGTCAGGCAGTTAGAAAAGTCCCGAAAAGGGGCATCAGTATAGAGTGTGGTACCTGTGAGCCCAAGGCGGTGCTATGCCCCCTAGGAGGTTGACCAATGACTGCGTGGTCCCTAGGGATCTCCTAACAGGACAGAGATGGAACAGGGGATTTTGGCTGTTATGAAGCCCCCAAGGCCAGATTTCCATTTCTTCTAATGTCTCACCTTTGCAAGCCCATTAGCCAAAAAACATCCCCTTGTTTGGGCTTTGTCTCAGAGAGTTTCATTCCCTGTGCACCTACGGATCTCATTCTACAATAGCATCCCCAACCCCAACTCTCTGAATTTGGAGGAGCAGCCACCGAAACTAGAGTGCACTTCTCTCTCCACGATGCCTCTGGGGCCTCTGACATGGCAGACAGGACTGGAGGCATCCGAGCTTCCAAAGAAGGTTCCAGACACCGTTTGGAATAGGGACGGTCAATGCACGATTCTCAGATAATCAGAATCTGATAGAAATACCTGTGCAGTTCAGTGATGCAGGTTGGTAGTGCAATGGTATTACCTTCTAAAGCAGGAGTTAGCTACCCCATTAGTTCTGAGCGTCACGGTGGGGCCACACGGCAGCCGGGTGCCATCAGAAGGCCTAATGCCAATGTAGTAGGAAGAAGGGAAAGCGGGAATTAAGGAAAAGGTCCCCAGCAGGCCGTAGGGGTGAAGCAAAAAGAAATAAAGAGGAAAAGAAAAAGAAAGGAATGAAACATACATGGTATACAATTTGGAGTGGCTACCTTCCCATGGGGCATTTACATGCCACCACTTGCCTTATGGACACCACTCAGAGCCGAGCTTTGGGTTGCTCTGCAGGAAGGGAGGATGACGCCTGGCCCTTTTCCAGAGACCCAGGCTGTGTGCAAAGAAAGAGTCCCGATATCAGATGGGGGGACCCCGTTTCCTCAGCTCCCCCCCCCCCAGCCCCAGTCTCTTTGCTCATGAAACTTTAGTTGTTTTCTCAATTGGAAAATACACGCAGGGTACATTCCTGGAGAGAGGAGGTTTCAGAGGCCTTGATGGAAGGGAATGGAAAAGAGGATCTGGTAAGGGTGTGGATGGGGGACCCGCCACGTATGCAGAGGGAGAGACGCAGGCAAGCTAAGATCAGGGCGAGCAACCAGCATCAGCAAAGCCCCACACCCATGACAGGGTACAGTCTCCCCGGTGACTGAGACCCAAAGGACAGACAGGGATAGAGAATCCCCTTTATGCTTGACATTTCAGGTTAGACTACCTACAAGGGATAGGGGTAAGGGTGGGAAACCACTGCAGCTGAAAAGCCATGGTAAGAGTTGCCGTGTTCTGTTGGAAAAACTCAGATTTGGGGGCACCTGGGTGGCTCGGTCGGTTAAGCGTCCGACTTCGGCTCAGGTCGTGATCTCTCACAGCTCGTGGGTTTGAGCCCCACGTTGGGCTCTGTGCTGACAGCTCACAGCCTGAAGCCTGCTTCGGATTCTGTCTCTGTGTCTCTCTCTGCCCCTCCCCTGCTCACACCCTGTCTCTCTCTCTCTCTCTAATATAAATAAACATTAAGAAAAAGAAAGAAAGAAAAATTCATATTTGTAGCTTTGAGGTAGGAGTGCAGTAGTCAACCCCCAAAATGGCCCCAGGGATCCCTGTGTGGCTCCCCACCCCCACCCCGCCATCTGTAATAAAGCTGACTTGTGTAAGCAAGAAGATATTGAGAAGATGACAGAATGTAACCCACAGGCTTGGTGTCATAATAGACACGCGGACTTCTTTCTTTCTTTTTCTTGGATCACCCACTCTGGGGAAGCCCGGCCACCATGTTGTCAGGACACACAAGGTAGCCCGTGGAGAGAACGTCACGGGGAGGAACTGAGGCCTCCTGCCAACAGCCAGTGCGATGTGCATGAACGATTCTGGAAGCAGGTCCTTCCACCCCGGTCAAGCTTTCGGATGAGGTAGCCCCTTGCTGCAATGTCGCCAGGAACCTCGTGAGAGACGCCCACCCCAGAAGCATTCAGTTCAGCTGCCCCCGAATTCGGGACCCGCTGAAGCTACGGGACATGATATGTGATTGCTATCGTCTTAAAACGCTACATTTCAGATGTGTTCGTTTCACAGCGATAGGTAATTATCGCCAAGCAGATGACGTGGGGGCTGGCCGTCCTAGGTTTGAGCCGATATGGGTAGGACTAGGATGATGTCTTTCATCCGTTAACCGTGCAGCCCCACCGCCCTTCTGGTCCCAGTTTGATTCTGCGACTTTGAGTAGCCACAAATGCCACCTGTATCCTCAATAAACTTTATTTAGACACAAAGAGACACAACAGAAAATACATACACAGATACAGATTTGTTTGGTTGGTTTTTTTTTTTTTTTTTTTCTCTACAGGGTGAACAAACATCACACAGGGAATTTAAAAAGTCATTGCATGGAATGTACGAAAAACTCGCGAAGTTCCTTGTTCGCTCACACTTAAAAGAGACACATATTGCGGAGGAAGACAGGGATCGTTCCATCCCTACAACAGAATTCACAGTTGGTCTATAACAGTACACAGGTGTCAGGAAGGTAATCGGAGAAGTCAGGGATTCAGTTATTTGATAGGACAGAATGCTCACAACACTAGGAGGGCTCTGTTTAAACAAAAGACAGAATCGAGGACTCCATACACCCCCCCCCCCCACCCCCGGACAGATGCTCTGCAAGCTGTCGGTTAGGTCATAAAGCAGCTCAGCAGAAATGCCACGTTAGCGTTCCTCTGGAGGTCGGAAGGGCTGCGGGACCTCTACCTTTGTGTCCACACCACAGAGAGAGTGTTTACACAGACACACGTAGGACACGGCAACTCTCGCCACGCACGCTGGCTTAGAAACCCACGGTGCGGACCGTTGACATACATCGGTGTATAAAACGTGGCTTTAAAAAGGAAAAGGAGGAAGAACCAAGAGGAGAACACGCTTCGCATCTGCCGGCAAGGTTTCTCGCCACTCTGCCTGCGGTCCCTCTGGCCGGGGGGACGGGGCAGGGGCGGGCTGGGGGGGGGGGTCGTCTCTTGCAAGTCTATGGGGCCTCTAAAAGTCACACCTGGGACCTGCCTTCCCGTCAGAAGCCACATATGTCACCAGGCCACGCTGCAAGGGGAACCCCCCTCAACTTATTCCTGTCCCGGAACGTTAGCCTCCTCCAACGTCACCTTCCCATTTCAGCTCGGGGCTCCCCTAGGCAACCTCTGTATTTTAGTAAAAAATGGTTTCCACTGTACCCTTCGTGTGTCCTCTTCCTAACGTGACAAATCCAGATGAGATGAAGTTATGGAGATCGGGTCCTCCACTTCGGTGGGTATCCTTCCCATAATGTCCTGCAAGAAGACGGGGCACAGTTACCTGGTGCACCCATGGGCACCCGTCGCTGCAGCTCCCCCAGAGGCAGTGAGGAAGTTCATTTCCGAGCCAGCAGCTGAGTCAGAAGGTAGCAGCCGTCAAGGAGAAATACGTATATCATTTTATAAACACGTATATAATGTAATATATATACAGTGTATATAAAAAGTATATAGATCAAGTATATATACACGTATGTGTGTATATATATACACACGCGTGTACATATATACATACAATTGTGTATATACACATATATATGTATATTATATGTGTATATACACATATAAGTGTGTGTGTGTACATATATATATATATATATATATATATACACACGCAATTGCACAACAAAGACAACAATTCTGGGAAGGTTACATGGAAAACAGGGGCGGGGGGAGAGGAACAGGTGGCTAGATTTTGGCATTTCTGACCGAGCGCACCAGAACATCAGTCTATTTGCCCGACCATCGTCACCTCTGTCCCAGCTTCCCTCTTTCTCCATCTCGCCTTAGTCATTGGTTTCCTCTCTTTCCGAAGCACGGAGGCATGGGTCTGTCTGGTGGGGACAGCTCTCTGTATGTGCCTCTGCTTATAAGTCCCATCACATCCTAAGGAACTACAGTCTCACGGCTTAGGAGAGATCCAGAATGGTGGTTGTAAAACACTGGGAAAATATTTACTGCTTTCCCCTCTTGACTTTTCTGCAATAAGATCTTATTCTGTGCCAGCCCCACGTGCCCATCTACCTGCGGGGCTGGACCGAGGAAAGGTCGGGGCGGGCTCAGACCCTGGGAGAAGAAATCCACAGAGAAAGAGAGATACATTCCTCTTCTGACATTCAAAACACAATTTCACAAATGTTCTTGAGACGCAGGTGTTGTAAAGAAAGAAAGGACTCCGTAAATGCCATCCTGAGGTATATACACAGGAAAATGGAGAAAAGCCACATTTTTGTCGTATTTGTACAAGAGTGCATTAAAAACTGTACCTGGAATTAACACAATGTGCAGAAGTACCTAAGACGTAATGGTAAGTTCAAAAGTGGACAGAAAATGCTATATTAAATATGACCACAGTGCTGTAAAAGATTCAAACCAGCACATTAAAAAAAAACTGAAAGAAAACACATCTGAGACTCACAACTGCCCTCAGATCATTGGAACTTGAGTCTTACTTCTCTCCTTTCAACGTTTCCATATTTTCCAAGTTTTTCCCCCCTTTAGTAAGTAGGTCAGTTTTATAATACAACTAGGTAAAATAAATTTCTAATGAAAAAGCTGCATGGTAATTGTAAAGACAACCCAAATCACATTTTTTTCTTAAGAGGGCACCCTCTCAATTAGCAGATCTCAAACCTAGGTGCATGCTGGAACCATCTGGAAGCTTTTAAGAATGCAAATGTCCGGACACAACTCCAGGGGTTCTGATTCCGTTGGTGAGGGTCTGGGCTTACAAACTCTGACAGCCACTGTCTTAGCCCCTCAGGAACTTAAGAAAATCTTGCCACCATTTCTGCGATGCCCTCCACTCTGGAATAGATACTCATTCCTCAGGGTCCACAGCCTCCCAAAAGGAGCTCTCTCGCTGTAAAATACTGCAGTCACAACCCAGAATTTGACAGAATGGGATTATTTGATAGAATGGGAGCTGGGCTAAGAGGCTTCAAGCTATGTCACAGCTCCAGAAACCAGCCTCTAGTACCTGGAGAAATGCATCCTCATCAGGGATCAGCAGGGAGGGGGTGTCTGGAAGGGTGAGCTGCAGGGAGGGAGGGAACCCTGTCCTGTAACAAGGCCACTTTCTCCCCAAACCCACCCCCACCCCCAAGCAATGACAGGGCAGGAAAAGGAAGTAACAATTCAGAACGGTCATAAATTTGGACCTCATTAATTCAGAACCGGCGATACATCCTGCAGAATTTGGGCTGGCATATTTTTGTGCTCTTTTATAAATAAAATTTTTGATAAACAAATCAATACTGGGGAAGATAGAACATAAACAGTGCGTGTGCTACTTACAAATCATTTCTTATCTGTCAGCTGGAACGAGGTCCCTTGGGACCGAGTGGTGCCCTAGCACTTTGGGGCTCTGCTGGTTTAACGAGCAAGTTTTCTGATCACCTACTATGCACCAGGCAGAGAGACAGAGCCTCTGAAAACACGGTGTCAGGGTTTCGGGAAGGGGGCGGGGGGTGACATCATAGCAGCGAATGTTTTGTAGTATAATGCGGCTTACAGAAATTTTTCACATGTACTGTTTTTTTAATATAAAAAAAATTTTTTTTAATGTTCATTTCTTTCTGAGACAGAGAGAGACTGAGCATGAGTGGGGGAGGGGCAGAGAGAAAGGGAGACACAGAATCCGAAGCAGGATCCAGGCTCCGAGCTGTCAGCACAGAGCCCCACGCGGGCCTCGAACTCACCAACTGTGAGATCATGACCTGAGCTGAAGTCGGTGGCTCAACCGACTGAGCCACCCAGGCGCCCTCTGTTTTCTGAAAACTTTAACCACTACCGCATACGTATGTTGTCTGGGATTATTATTGTTCCCCCATCTACTGATGGAAAAAGGAAAGCCAGACCAGAGGCAGATGACGGACCCAATGCAGGCCCCCAGTTTCTCCCACCACAAACCACATGTTCCTTCCATCATGCACACCTGGCTTCATCTACTCCCCACAAGAGCCTTGTGGAAAAGTCACATTCCCAAGTTCACGGAGCTAGTTAGCGGTAAATCCTGACTCCCCAGGCTCCCACCTTTGTACAAGTCTGACACGAGCCGCCTTACCTGGTGGTCTGAACGGTCACAACTGTGCAGCTGTGACTCTTCCCTGAGACTTGAACTCAATGGAAACACTAACTCAGGAGCAGTCTACCTGGTGATGAGTAAGTTCATAGAAGTTGGAGTTCAGGTTCCAACAAGCTTCAGTACGGAGGCTTGGCGTTGGGTAGAGAAAAGATATGGTGAGGGGTCAGGACCAAGAGCGGGTGACAGGAGTAACGAATTCTATGGGCAAATCGGTTTGGAAAATATTGAGTTATGTGAAATGAAAAGTAACCACGGAAACCAAGGCTAGGGACCAGTCAATGAGCACCCACGTCTCCAGGGAACCCTTACATTTTTCAAAGGTGTCTCTCAGGACGCATGTTGGGAAAGAAAGCAGCCAGTGACACGGAGTTGGAGAAGACAGGGTGAGAGCTTCAGCTTTTGTTGGAGCTGCGGTCTTCAAACTTGAGCACAGCAAGCTCACGGGGCAGTACCCAGATTTGCTGGGCCCCAGCCCCAGAATTCCTGACTTACTAGGGTCAGAGGTAAGTTCATGTCTGACAAGTTCTCAGGGGATGCTGATGATGGCCGCAGGTCCAGGGACCACACTTTATGAACCACGGTGTTAGAACTACCGACGGGTCCCGCTTGAGCTGGGTACAGGGCCAATGTTAGGGGGGGTCAAGGTCTAGAATGCCTTACATTTTGTGTCCCCTCGAGAGGAACAAATAGTTTTAGCATGAACAAGGGTAGCATGATGGGAAGAACAACCGGTAAATGCACTGCTCTCTCCGCCATCACCACATCCGGAAGTCCAAAGTCACAGGGACAGCACTGAGGTTCAAGTTCAACTGTCCCCCTGGCAGGAGGCAGGTGGAAACTAAAGAGAGACCTGGGGCAGGGTTCCTGGAGTCGTGCAATGGTGGTGACTCTGGTAAGGAAGTGAGTCTGAGTAACTAGAGGGAGAGCTTCTTTGTGAAGGAGATTTGCCGCAAGAAACAGGAGGGGGAAATGAGGTAACATCTGAATGGTGATTTCAGTAAGATGTGACAGCAGTCTGCATCTGTGAAATTAGACCAACAGCCAAGGGAGGGAAAGAAACTGAGCAGGACGGTTTGCCTGGGCTGTAAATACAGCCAACAGAGCGCGTCCTGAAGGAGACCAGTCAAGTAAAGTCAAGGGCACTCGGTGGGGAGGAGGACAGAGAGACAGAAATGCTGGGAGAGGACAGAAAGACAGGACAACTCCAGGAGTTTCCATCGATGCCCGACAGTATTCCCAGAAGAGACACAGAAGGGATAATTCAGAAGCAATGATTAAAAGTTAATAGATTTTCGTTTTCCTGAGCAGATGGCAAGACTTCAGTCTTTAGATCAAAAGACAAAAGGCAAGATCAAGCATCACACTATATATGAGAAGGGACCAAAATCCAGATATACTCTAGTGAAATGGCTTTCAAAAAATAAAGGAGGGGCACCTGGGTGGCTCAGTCAGCTGAGTGTCTGACTTCGGCTCAGGTCATGATCTCATGGTTCATGGGTTCCAGCCCCACATCAAGCTCTGAGCTGACAACACAGAGCCTGCTTTAGATTTTCTGTCTTCCTCTCTGCCCCTCCCCCACTCGTTCTCTCTCTCTCTCTCTCTCTCTCTCTCTCTCTAATAAACATTTAAAATTAAATAAATAAATAAATAAATGGGGCACCTGGGTGGCCCAGTCGGTTAAGCATCTGATTTCGGCTCAGGTCATGATCTCGCGGTTCGTGAGTTCAAGCCCCGCGTCGGGCTCTGTGCTGACAGCTCAGAGCCTGGAGCCTGCTTCGGATTCTGTGTCTCCCTCTCTCTGCCCCTCCCCCACCTCTCTCTCTCTCTCTCTCTCTCAAAAATGCATAAACATTAAAAAAACTTAAAAAATAAAGGAAAAAATGAATAAATAAGTTAACTAAAATTTTAAAGAATAATGGAAAATATCATCTTTATAAAACACTTGAAAAAGTGGGGGAGGGGAAGTGAGGCAATCTTTTGAAGAATTTTGAGACTTTTATTTCCATAGAGACAGATACTGCTCACAGAAGAACACATACTCTGGACCAGGCTCACAAGTTCAAACCTGTCTGTCTGTCTTCTCAACCGCAAAAGAAAAACAGTAATGTTTGTTTTATCGGTTGTTGAGGAGATTAAATGAGGTAACATATATAAGGTGTTTAGAACAAAGCTAAGTTTGCTATATTTTTCAGTAGAGGTGTTTGGACTCCATTCCTCCAAAACTCATTGAAAATAATTAAAAGAAAAAAGAATGGAAAAAAAATTTCCACAAGGGAAAAAAATACCAGAGTTTTCATTTACTAGAGGTAGAAAATACACATCCACAACCACATACAGAAATACAGAAAGAAAAAAAAAAAAGAGGGCGCCTGGGTGGCTCAGTTGGTTAAGTATCCAACTCTCAATTTAAGCTCAGGTCACGATCTCACAGTTCCTGAGTTGGAGCCCCCCCATCGGGCTCAGTGCTGACAGCGTGGAGCCGGCCTGGGATTCTCTGTCTTCCTCTCTCTCTGCCCCTCCCCTGTTCATGTTCTCTCTGTCTCTCTCTGTCTCTCTGTCTCTCTCAAAATAAATAAGTAAACTTTAAAAAAAAGAGAGAGAAAGAAAAGGAAAGAGAAAAGAAAAATGAAAAGAAAAGAAAAGCAAAGAATACGAAAATCAATTCAAAGGGTACTAAAGGCCAAGGCATGAAAAACCAAACCTTAAATCTGCTAGAAAAGAATACTGGACAATCCGTTAATGATCACAAAGCAGGGAAGGATTTTGAAACAAGGAGAAAAAGGCACAGACTCAAGAGGAAACAAAGTGAGTGTTTTTAAGCCACGGAACATCAAAAAACTGTAAGCCAAAGGCTTGAAATATATATTTACGTGAATATCCAAGACTCCTAGAGAACTTCACATTAATAAGAAGCTGAAAGAACCCAACAGAAAACTCAGCCCCAAGAGATGAATAGACAAGTCACAGCAGAGAAGACCCGAAGGGACGATACACACACAGAGTGGCCTTCAATCTCACAAGTAATCAGGGAAATTCAAATTAAAGCCATAATGAGATATCATTTCATACCCTGCAGACTGGCAAAAATGAAAATGCCCAACACAACCAACTCAGATAAGCAGGAACACGAACTCTTGGACATAATGCTTTGGAAAGAACTTTAGCAATGGCTAATAAAGTTGAAGATGGATATAGTGTAGAACCAGCAATGCCCCCTTTTGGTAGATAAATCCTCACACATGTGCATGAGGAGACAGGCAAGAGCCATGTTCATATCGGTATTGTTTGTAATAAAGACAGAACGGGGGGCGCTCTCTATTCCTACCAAGAGAAAAAAATGATAAATAATGGTATACTCATACGATGTAACCCTGTTCCACAGGGCAAACGAAATGAACCAGAGCTCTAAGTAGCAAAGCTGGGGGGATTGTCAGTTCCTAATGTTGAGTACGCTAAGCAAGCTGAGGAAAACCAGGATGCCATCATACGGGGAGAGTTATAAAACATGCAGTACAACACTCTATATTGTTTCAGGATATGTGCATATTGTTTCAGGATATGTGCACATGTAGTGTCAATACAAGTACAAAGAGATTCAGGGAAATGATAAATACTTTAAAACAGATACTTCTGGAGGTAGGGAGTGGAATGTAATTGAGGAAGGAAGGGTATATGAGGTGCTTGTGTGTTTTAGTTCATATGCCGGGTAGTTGAGGAAATAATTCACTGTTAAGTAATTATTGTTATTTTGTTTGTTAGATGATGGATGGATGGATGGATGGATGGATGGATGGATGGATGGACGGGTGGACGGATGGACGGATGGATGGATGGGTATGTGGATGGATGGGTGGGTGGTTGGGCTGGTGGGTGGGTGGGTGGATGAGAAAAGGAATAAGTGAATGAATGGAATGAATGTGTAGGTGAATAAGTGGATGGATGGATGGATGGATGGATGGATGGATGGATGGATGGACGGGTGGACGGATGGACGGATGGATGGATGGATGGATGGGTATGTGGATGGATGGGTGGGTGGTTGGGCTGGTGGGTGGATGGATGGGTGGATGAGAAAAGGAATAAGTGAATGAATGGAATGAATGTGTAGGTGAATAAGTGGATGGATGGATGGATGGATGGATGGATGGATGGATAGATGGATGGATGGATAGATGGATGGATGGATGCATGGATGGATGCATGGATGCATGGATGGATGGATGGATGCATGGATGGATGGATGCATGGATGGATGGATGGATGGATGGACAGATGGATGGATGGATGGACAGATGGATGGATGGATGGACAGATGGATGGATGGATGGGTATGTGGATGGATGGGTGAGTGGTTGGGCTGGTGGGTGGATGGATGGGTGGATGAGAAAAGGAATAAGTGAATGAATGGAATGAATGCGTATGTGAATAAGTGGATGGATGGATGGATGGATGGAAAGATGGATGGATGGATGGATGGATGGATGGATGGATGGATGGATGCATGGATGGATGCATGGATGGATGGATGCATGGATGCATGGACAGATGGACGGATGGATGGATGGATGGATGGATGGGTATGTGGATGGATGGGTGGGTGGTTGGGCTGGTGGGTGGATGGATGGGTGGATGAGAAAAGGAATAAGTGAATGAATGGAATGAATGTGTGGGTGAATAAGTGGATGGATAGATGGATGGCTGGATGGATAGATACCTAGGTTTTGGTTAAGTACCTATAGCCCAAGTATTTTATTCACCACCAAATTATCCTTCAACAATAAAGGAAACAGAGTCTCCAGTTTTAAGAACTCAGAGACTACAAGCCCCACAAATTCTCCTTGGGGGAAGGGGCAAGATACGTGATGATGAAATCCATTAAGCAAGAAGCAAAACTACAGAATTTCTAAAAGCAAGGATGTATTTATTTATAATCTTCAAACAGTACCCAAATCCCAAAAGCCATGAAGAAGAGACTGGTCAATGGGATCACACACTTGTAACATTTCACAAATTGTCTTTATTGGCAGAAACAAAGTTAATCGGTGCTAGATTGGCCCTGGAAAACCTGGCATGCAAACAGGGCAATAAAAGTACGTTATCATGATGCAATAAAACCAAAAGTAGCATCCGTGATCAGAGGAACAGCTCTCCATCTTTAGAGCCTGCTTGAAACGCACAGCACACTCTCAGAATGGACAGGGAGCTGGTCTCTGAAAGGCCGAAATGGTGCCGGGCCCACTGCTGAACTTGTCTGTGGAAAAATACGACAGAGACAAAACCCAAAACACACGGCGAACCCTGGGAAAAATATTTTTAATGCATGTGAGAGAGGACTTTTCCCTTTGTTTACAAAAAACAGCTCAATTGTATCAATAATCATAACACCCTAGAAAAAAATGCACAGAGGATAGGAATAGGTAATTACATCCCCTGGGGGAAAAAAGAAGTCTTTTTTTAAAAGGCCCCTGGATATGTAAAAGATACGATTAACCTTGAGTCATAATTAAGGAAATGCAAATCAAAATATGCAGGATCTTTCTAAGGGCGCCTGGGTGGCTCTGTCAGTTAGGCGTCCGACTTTGGCTCAGGTCATGATCTCACAGTTCGTGAGTTCGAGCCCCACGTCGGGCTCTGTGCTGACAGCTCAGAGCCTGGAGCTTACTTCAGATTCTGTTTCTCCCTCTCTGTCTGTTCCTCCCCTGCTCTTGCTCTGTCTCTCTCCCTCTCAAAAATAAATAAACATTAATTTTTTTTTAATATGCAGGATCTTTCTAAAAAATGAATCGATTCGGCAAAACGTAAGCATTGGATGACACCCGATGCCTGGACGACCGGTTCTCTCTAGCTGCTGGTGGAGGATGTCAATGAGTGGTGCCTACTTGAAGGACAAGCCTTTGACCTGGCATCTCACTGCTACGAATTTACCCTACAAATATGTCTCCTGGGCTTCCCATTACGTATGAACCAGGCCAGATAGTGTGGCATCAACTTCGGTAGTCCTGGCAACGGGCAGCGAATAATACTGAAATCCATGCATCCAGTGGAATACTATACAGCTGTTATAAAGAGGCATCTCTGTGCGTACAGAGGCAGGAAGACCTCCAAGATAAAATTTAAAAATAAAAATAAAAAGCAAGGAGTAGAGCAATGTTGCAGTAGGATCCTTTTTATATACACAACAACGAAAATAATGCAGCGAGGGTATGTAGAGACCCATCACAAGTAGGATGGTTTATACAAACGGTCCTTTTGTCTGGACAGAATGATGCACACAAACGACAACAACCTCCTTTTCTTTCGGGAGAGGTCCTGGGATGAAGAAGGGGAGGTGTTTACCTTTGAAAGATTTATCACTTTCTTTACTGTTTGAACTTTCTAAACACATACCATGCATTATTTTTTTTATTTTTGTACTATTTACAGAGTTTCTCTGGGCTTAGGGAGTGGGATCATGGCCCGTCTTTGTTCTTCTCTTTGTACTTCTTGATGTGGGGGATAAAAACTCTAATAAATGTCATTTTATAAAAAGAAATACAAGGGCCAGGAAGTAAGAGGGGCCACTTCTCCCTGTGTAAATGACAAGGCATTTATCAAACACAGATCCTAATACCCACCCGGCCAGAAGGTAGGAAGGATTAGAGGAAATCCCAGGTATAAATCGTTTCACCTAATACCCTGCACCAATAAGCCTCGGTAAATGGGAGCTGCTGTTCACATAAAGACTCGAGTCTTTCCTTCTTCTCATGCAGGTAACTCAAGGGTCCTCTTATGGTGCCCCAAGCTGACCTCAGGCCAGAAAGAGTCAAGAGCAAAAGACCTTGGGCTTTGCTATCCTGCCTGACGGCTCTTCCCCAGAGAAACCCCAAAGCTCCTTCCTGCTCCCCAGAGCTCTCACCCGTGTCTCCACAACGGGGAGTGGGCTGGCAGCCAGGAGGCCTGTGTTCCCCCATGCAGTCACATTTGTTGAGCGAATGAGGCAGCTCTGAGCTCATTCCGCCAAGGTAAACTGGGGGCAGGCCAGGTCTAATTGCACATTGTACTGACAATGACTATTTACTAGTCTAACAATCTCGAGAGACTAGCTACTGGGAATGCTTTATTTTATGTGTCAATTCTAGGGCTTGCTCACACAAGCACAGGGGGAGTCTGTGCAGTTAGCAGAGCTGTTGGCAAATACTGTGGCGATGCCACAGATCTGCCCTCTGGCGTCTTCCCTCTGCAGACTCCGCAGCTGGGAGAGCTGGGGATGGTCACCAGGTGCATCGCCCTCCCGGTGGAGGCCATGTGTCCCCAGCCGTGAGGGCTCAGGGTAAGCAATCCCAGGCTGTCTGGGGAACTGCCTTGCCCAACACTCTCATGTGACAGAGAAGGAAACAGAACCCCAGAGACGTTGAGTAGAGGCCTTCTCAAGGTCACACAGGTTGATGGTTTGGGAACCCGGACCCTGAACTCTTGACTTTCAAGATGGCGCTCTTCATCCTATCATTCTGCTCGAGGACAGCAGGGTCTCTCATCAGATACAGAAGGTCAGGATCACAAGCAGGGTGGGGTTGGCGGCGGGGGAGGGGGGCGCGTAATCTAGAATACATCTTGATAACTGTCGCACCAGGGGCAAATTCTCCAGAAAGTCATTCCTAAATCAACCCCTTTCCATTCAAATCAATGTCCCCCGAACCACAGGTTTGTTGGTTTGAATTTAAGAAAACTGGTACTTTGTGTTTGAAACCAAAACAGACAAACAAAAATACAAAGATGTACTCTCTAAAGGTCTCCGGCTGTGGTCAAGGGCACACTCTAGGTCAACCTCATCCTCTGCAAGAGGGGAGCTCTGCTGTGGTCTCCTGTATATTATACAGGCTTTGGGGTAAGGTATCTTGTTTCAGAGAGCATTATGTGGCTCAAAAATAAAAGCCCGAGACCACACCTCTAGTGCATCCTAATTATTTACCAAGGGGAGGAGAGAGAGAGAGGATTACTTGATGGTGACATTAATCTTGGGATATTTTAGGAGGAGGGCTAAATCCTCCCCCTCTCCCCCTGCCATTGAGATAGAATCAGGGAACGTTACAGCTGAAGGACTGTTCAAGGGCATCTCTTCTAGCCTTGATATTTGCAGATGAGGAAACTGGAACTGGGAAGCAAAAGCAGACAGTCCAAGGTCATTGGCTGCTGGCTGTGACTGAACACCCCATCTTCTCACAGAAGAGCTTTCCCTAATGCACCAAGGAGCCCACAGCCTCCTCCATGCCCGAGGAAACGGTGCAGAGGTTGGTTTCTATTTCAGGGGACCCCAGCGCGCCATTTATTTTCTCCTCAGATGTGCTGGCTGTAATCCCCTTGGAAAGATGCCCAGAGTCGAACCAAATTCCCGTCTCTGACTGTGATCCCCATTTGGGTTCTGGCTCATTCCTGAGAGCAGGACCCTGGCCAAGAGTCCTGAAGAGAATCTGAATGGATGCAAGGATGCAGGCTCTTTCCACAGCGAGGGAAGACTCGACTTGGCTCCCAAGCCTGAGGACTTGTGGGGAGGGGTCGATTAAGAAATCTGTGAATTGCTCAAGTCCCCTCTTGTTATCGCCTTGCAGACTTACAGTGGGGTAGCTCGTGGGGCACCTGAGACCTCCTCTCCTGTTTCTTGACCTCTTCTTATCTTCTAAAACACACACACACACACACACACACACACACACACACACACACACTGAGGAGCACCTGGGGGGCTCAGTTGGTTAAGCAACCGACTCCTGGTTTCGGCTCAGGTCACGATTTCGTGGTTTGTGAGTTCAAGCCCCACGATGGACTCCAGGCTGATGGTGCAGAGCCTGCTTCAGATTCCCTCTCTCTCCCTCTCTCTCTCTCTCTCTGCCCCTCCCCTGCTCCTGCTCTCTCTCTCTCTCAACATAAATAAATAAAACTTTAAAAAATTCTTTAAAAGAAAAAAAAAATAGGAGACAGAAGAATTTTAGAGGCTGTCATCTTTTTTCTTTTTTTTTTTTTTAGGCTTGAACTCCTAATGGGAAGGCAATTTAGTTTGTGGACTATGGAACATCCCTGAGAAGTGATCAATGAGAGAAGGTTCGCATTCAAACCCAGGGCTTTGGCACGTTGATTTGGGATAGGCGTTTGTTGCCACGCTGAGTAACGCAGCGTGGCAAAATAGGAGGTGAGAAGCCCAACAGTGAGTTTTAGGCATAGGGTGAGGTGTCACCTCGGGGTTTATGGAATTAACGTCACGCGCAGACATCTCCTTCCGTGGGCAAAGCCAGACTGCCCACTCCCAAGGGCAGGGAAAGACACGGGGGAGCCAGGATTGTTCCGGGCAGGGTGGGGACAGGACTGGGAGCTGGATGTACTCTGACTGGTCTCCAGTCTCCCCTCACGGCAGGTTTTTTTTTGGGGGGGGCGGGTGGGCCGCACTCCTGAGAAGAGAACAGAAAGCTGGGGGAGGGGCACGCATGGGAGACCATCCACATGACCGTCCCCCAACACGGCACCCTCTTGGGGGTGAGCTCCTGCCATTTCTCCCCTCTCAGAGCCACTCCTCCCAGGGACCGGGGGCTGAAGCAGCTCAGACACAAGTCGCCAAGCACGGCTCTCATGTTCGCTTCTTCTCTGCTCGGTACGATGGCCTGTGGTCCACGCACCAAGGATGCACACTCTGCTTCTCCATCCCGTTCCTGCTGAGGGTGCGTCCCGGCCCAGGAGGGTCCCCTGGACCAGGGCCCCTCCCTCCCCTCTGCTCCTGGACACTTGGGTCACCTTCGTCCAGCGGGGGCAGGGGGCAGGCAGAGCAAGACCCTCCTCAGGGCTGCCGGGCTGAGTATCTTCCCTGCAGGCCCCGCTCCTCCCGTGTGGGTCCCCAAGGCTGGACTCTGAAGGTGGCAGGTCCTCAACTTGACCTCTACGAATTGCATCAAGGGACCTCCGGGTAGTCCTGGCCAGGGGGAGGCAGCAGGAGAGAAGGGCAGGAGGAGGGTGGGATTATAATCAGGTCCTTCCGTCACGGATGGGCTATCGAAGTTCCCCTCCAGACAACAGTCCTTCCTGCTCCCTCCCCCTCGTCCCCTCAGTCCTGCAGTGGACCAGTTTGCTGCTGTTAGCTTGTCCAAAACATGGTGCTGCTCCTTATAGTTTCCTTACACCCTACCTTCTTCTTTTCAATAATGCTTTTGCTACACTGTTCCCAAATTACCCCTCGTAAGAGCGCCACCTTACAAGGCCATCCTGCCGGCCTCCTACGCATACATCATACACCGCCATCTTGGGCCCTCTTCCCTCCTTGGCCCGTTGGGATGCCATGGTCCATCCTTAACCACCGCCCCGGCCTCCGCCTCATCTGCTGTGCTCACCCAGCAGAACCACCAGCAGAGAGAGCCAAGCAGTGGCCATGTAGCTGTGGCACTTCAGGCAAGTTACCTGAACCCTCTCTGAACCCTCATTTCCCACCTGTAAAAGGAGACGAACCAGTGCCCAATGAGAGTTCTGTGATAATCAAGTTAATACATACATGTGGTATTTAAGACCTTGGGTGGACATTCTAAGTGCTCTCGATACATGGTGGCTGTTGCCTGGCTCGGCAAAACGATGTCCGGTGCTCGGCTCCCTATCTTATTAGCTGTGTGACTGAGGACAAGTCACTTAGCCTTCCAGTGGACTCATCTATAAGATGAGGAGAGGCTGGTTCATAGAGCAACTGAAAGGATTCAATGAATAAATACACGTAAGAGTTCAGAACAGTGCCTGGGGTACGTTCAACGCTGTACGTCTGCTACTCTCGTTACCAGTATCTCTTAGCATGAATGACCCACAGTCTCAAATGGCCCCTCAACCCTTTGGCGATTCTGCTCTCCTCCCTTGGAATGTTCACTCTTCCACGTTCCAGACGTATTTCATGGTGTCTCCTGGAACCTCCCACACCCGCTCCCCATACCCTCCAACTTGACCTTGCCTCATCCTTCAAGGGGAAATCGGAGCGGGAAGAAAGAAACTCTCATTTACAGGGAATCTTCCTTGCCAGTTGTTAACATCCACAACCCCCTACATCTTCTCACGGACTTACCTCCTGAAATCATCCCCCTCCTTCTGAATCACCAGTTTCTCTCCCTCAATGGGCACATTCACCTTGAACTTCTCAGAACACTACATACAACACTCTCCCTTGACCCTATGCCTCCCAGGCCAATCACTACCCATTTCCTGCTATTTAGTAGTGGAGGAACCAGAAGAGTCTCGGGGTTGAGGGATCTTGCCACTATTCACATATCCCATCGGTGGAGCACCTGGGGCTCAGAATACATGGTTTTTATGGTTTAAAATAATAATAATAATAAGACACAATAAGACGCCCCTACACACCCACCAGAGTGGCTAAAATTAAAAAAATGGGCCACAATAAGTGTTGCCAAGAATGTGAACCAAACTCTCACACGCTGCTGGTGGGGATAGGAAATGATAAACCACCTTGAAAAAACTCTTGGGTAGTTTCTCCTGAAGGTACAATTTTTTTTCTCTCTACCTCCCGGCAGCTCCACACGCAGGTATTTACCCAAGAAGTTGAGAACAGATGAGAACAGGGTCCATGGCCGAACCTGCGCGAAGATTGTCCACCGCGGCTCTACTTGAAAGAGTCATAAAGAACACGAAATCATCCGAATGCCCGACAAGTGGAGCTGGAATAAATACACAGCGGAATATTCCTGAAAGGGATGCTACACAAGGTGACGAGTGTAGGGACACAGATGAGTCTCGCAGAGATTATGTTAAATGAAAAGCCAGACCGACGAGAGTACATGTGGTGTGATTCCACTTATACGAAGGCCAAGACCACATTCTTTTTAAAGACTCCAAGAGCACAGACGAAGCCATTTGGTAACGACTGAAGGCAGCAGGGCTGTGACTTCTGGGGGTAACTACAGACTGGGAAGGGGCCTAGGGAATCATAGGGGGTGAGGGAAATGTTCTGTGTTTTTTTTCTTATTTTTTTATGTTTATTTATTTTTGAGAGAGAGAGAGAGAGAGAGAGAGACAGAGTGGGAGCAGGGGTGGGGCAGAGAGAAAGAGGGAGAAGAGAGAGAGAGCAGGGAAGGGGCAGAGAGAGAGAGAGAGAGAGGGAGAGAGGGAGGGAGAGAGAGAATCCCACGCAGGCTCCTCATTATCAGTGCAGAGCCCGATGCAGGGCTCAAAATCACAAGTTGTGAGATCACGACTCGGGCCGAAAGCCAGCGTGGGACGCTCAACCGACTGAGCCACCCAGGCGCCCCTAAACACCCATGCTTTTAACCTTGCATGAAACTCTCGTCTGTACCCCAATTATACCAACACCACGAGGAGGCAACTGTTCTCAGTCTTCCAGTCCCCTAACTGCCTGTATTTAACTCCGTTTACAAACCCAAAGACCCCCCGAGCTGCAAGGGAACTTAGAGACCCCCTCGTTAGAAACAAACAGACCTGGAAAGAGCAAGTGAGTCTGACGTCGCCCATCTCCTCCTTCCAAGTACAGTTCACGTTCTTTCCTTTGCCCCACCACCGCCTGTCTCTGCCATGCCTCTGCAAGCAAGACTACTCACAGAGGTTTAGGATGTAGCTCTCGGAGAGCTGACCCTGCGATAATGAACGGCTCAGCGGGTTTCCTTCAAGGGGAGGGAAGGCACCTTGTGGCTGCACAGGAGGGGATGGAAAAGGGATCTGGCGTAAAGACTGGCGGAGGGGAAGAGGCTTCAGCCCTGCCTCTAATGAAGCTGTACCACGAGTCTGCTCTGGCCGCCTGGCGAGCAGTGAAGGAAAGAGGGCCACACGGTGCATGCCAGGAAGGAAGCAGAGTGTATTCATCTCAGCAGCCGGCCCGAGGACACTGATTCCGCTAATAAACTCAGTGCAACGGTGAATATGAAATTAAAGGCCCACCACCCTTTCCAAAGGAGCGAGTTAAGTAAAAAGAAGTATTTCCACTGAAAGGGTTGTCAGGGGGTGCCTGGGTGGCTCGGTCGGTTAAACGTCCGACTTCGGCTCAGGTCATGATCTCACAGTTCACGGGTTTGGGCCCCGCGTCGGGCTCTGTGCTGACAGCTCAGAGCCTGGTGCCTGTTTCAGATTCTGTGTCTCCCTCTTTCTTTTCCTCCCCTACTCGCACTCTGTCTCTGTCTCTCAAAAATAAATAAACGTTAAAAAAAATAAAAGAATGGAATGGATATATTTAAAGAAGGAGGAGGAGGAGGAGGAGGAGGAGGAGGAGGAAGGGGAAGTCAGGTTAAACCCAGAAGAAATGGGATCAATCTCTACATTTAGGAGGCCCCTGACCCAAAAGGAAGGCCAGCTACGAATAAGACGGTCACCACCTCTAAGGTAGCACCTGACTACATGCTTTGCATAAAATCTCATTTAATGGAAACTTTGAAACAACCTCACAAAGGGTGCATTCATCATCCCCACGTGGCACTTAAGAAAAAGAAAATTTTCAATAATTTGTCCCAAACTGCACAGCTAGTTACATAAATAGGCAGGGTTGGAACAAAACATTCTTTTTACCCCAAAGCCTGCGGTCTTCCCAAGCCGTGTCGCGCTGCCGCGAGAAATAAAGATCTATTATATGGCAAGAGAGTGGAATCAGTGAAGGCCTCAGCAGGAAGGGGAGGAGAGGTCATGTTCGGAAGAACCGGGCCCCAGGGACTTGGACGTGGGGGTCAAGGATTTCATCTCGGCGGTGAGAAGCGGCAGTAAGGTTGTGTTCAAAAGTCCAGCCTCCTGTTACCATCTGGCAACTGCCTCGCCACCCCGGTGATCCATCACATGTGGCTTGTGGTCCATTGTCCCCCATGAACTCTGGCTGGGTGCGACCCGATCCCGTCTCTGTGACCCACAGCACTGCAAGCCTTCACTACCGTAACTGGTGAGCACGCCTAATACCAGTTACAGACGGCAAGGACCAAGCTCCGAGATCAAGAGTCAGATGCTTAACCGACTGGGCCACCCAGATGCCCCTGTGTCCACATTCGAATAATCTCAAGGTCTGAGTCACGGGACTCCCTGCCTTATCAACACGCAGGGAAGCACTGAGTGGTTACGAGAGAGCCAACGAACAGGACGGGGCAAAAGGATCGGCAACATCTCCCCAAACTGCTGTCACCTCTCCATTGCTACGAATATCCATCCAATCATCCCAGCTTTTCACTCTCTTGGAATCAAAATCTGTGCATGTGGACTTGAACGCATATTCGTCTAATTCACTCACTCAACAGGTGCCAGATGAGATGAACTTTGAGCCTCCCATCTTTCCCCGGGGGATCCAGTTTTTCGGTGCTGTGACAGCTTAAAACAAAAAAGCCTCTAAGTTAAAGTCATCTTTATTGAAAAATAATTGGGGGGGGGGGGTGCCTGGGTGGCTCAGTCAGTTGAGCGTCCAACTTCAACTCAGGTCGTGATCTCGTTGTCCGTGAGTTCGAGCCCCATGTCGTCGGGCTCTGTGCTGACAGCTCAGAGCCTGGAGCTGCTTCGGATTCTGTGTCTCCCTCTCTCTCTCTCTCTCTCTCTCTCTCTCTCTCTGCCCCTCCCCCACTCATGCTCTGTCTCCCTCTCCCTCTCCCTCTCTGTCAAAAATAAATAAACATTTAAAAAAAAAGAAAAATAAGTAGAGGGGCATCTGGCTAGTTCAGTTGGTGAAGTGTGCAAGGCTTGATCTCAGGGTTCTGAGTTCTAGCCCCACATTCGGGTATAGAGTGAACTTGAAAATAAAGTTTTGGGGCACTTGGGTGGCTCAGTCAGTTAAGCATTCGACTTTGGCTCAGGTCACGTGGTTCTTGAGTTCAAGCCCCATGTTGGGCTCTGTGCTGACACCTCGGAGCCTGGAATCCGGTTCAGATTCTGTCTCCCTGTCTCCCTGCCCCTCCCTCGCTCACACCCTGTCTCTCTCTCTCTCTCCTTCTCTCGCTCTCTCAACAATAGACATTAAAAATTTTTAAATAAAATAAAATATTAAAAAACAGAAAAGAAAAATAATTATAAATAGTGTGCACATGAGATATTCTGAAAATGTAAATTCTCCTCAAACTAATGTATTTGTGATCTTAAAACCATTCATTTTTTTTTATTTTTTTTTTTTAATTTTTTAATATATGAAATTTACTGTCAAATTGGTTTCCATACAACACCCAGTGCTCATCCCAAAAGGTGCCCTCCTCAATACCCATCACCCACCCTGCCCTCCCTCCCACCCCCCATCAACCCTCAGTTTGTTCTCAGTTTTTAACAGTCTCTAATGCTTTGGCTCTTTCCCACTCTAACCTCTTTTTTTTTTTTTTTCCTTCCCCTCCCCCATGGGTTTCTGTTATGTTTCTCAGGATCCACATAAGAGTGAAACCATATGGTATCTGTCTTTCTCTGTATGGCTTATTTCACTTAGCATCACACTCTCCAGTTCCATCCATGTTGCTACAAAAGGCCATATTTCATTTTTTCTCATTGCCACGTAGTATTCCATTGTGTATATAAACCACAATTTCTTTATCCATTCATCAGTTGATGGACATTTAGGCTCTTTCCATAATTTGGCTATTGTTGAGAGTGCCGCTATAAACATTGGGGTACAGGTGCCCCTATGCATCAGTACTCCTGTATCCCTTGGATAAATTCCTAGCAGTGCTATTGCTGGGTCATAGGGTAGGTCTATTTTTAATTTTCTGAGGAGCCTCCATACTGTTTTCCAGAGCGGCTGCACCAATTTGCATTCCCACCAACAGTGCAAGAGGGTTCCTGTTTCTCCACATCCTCTCCAGCATCTATAGTCTCCTGATTTCTTCATTTTGGCCACTCTGACTGGCGTGAGGTGGTATCTGAGTGTGGTTTTGATTTGTATTTCCCTGATAAGGAGCGACGTTGAACATCTTTTCATGTGCCTGTTGGCCATCCGGATGTCTTCTTTAGAGAAGTGTCTATTCATGTTTTCTGCCCATTTCTTCACTGGGTTATTTGTTGATCTTAAAACCATTCAAATAAGAAGCATGCCTATGGGAAATACAAAGCGGGCGCGTGGAGTCTGAAGTCTAGCTGGGAAAATTTAACAGAAGAGAAGAGGCAAGACCTTCTGAACTGAAAGAGAACTTGAACCAGATATTACATAAGAGATAAAGCTACAATCGTTAAAACAGTGAGGTACCAACCTAAGAATAGCTAAATGGAACAGAATGGAACACCCGAGAGGGAGACGAGAGGGAGACCTTGGTAAGTGTTAAGGATCGAGGTTATGATAAACAGGGCATCCGAATCAGTGGAGAAAAGAAACGAAGACAAAAGAATGTGGATTATGTCCTTGGGATACAGCTTCTCCTCACACACACGTATCAGGATGTTTGCCCAGCCCATACCTTCTACAAGAACTGCGTGAACTTCCGAATAAAGGACTCATCTGGAAAGCCCAGTTTCTCTTCTGTCACGTGACCCTCTCCCACTTCCTGACCAAGACTGATTGGGCCAGAAATTAAAAAACAGGGTTTGTTCTCAAGACTATTTAGGAGCATGTGGGTGGCCCAGTCATATTTCTTTAAATTTCTTTAACGCTTATTTTTTTTTTGAGACAGAGAGAGACAGAGCATGAGCAGGGGAGGGGCAGGGAGAGAGGGAGACACAGAATCCGAAGCAGGATCCAGGCTCTGAGCGGTCAACACAGAGCCCGACGCGGGGCTCAAACTCATGAACTACAAGATCATGACCTGAGCTGAAGTCAGACCTTAGCTGACTGAGCCACCCAGGTGCCCCATGGGGTGGCCCAGTCATTCAGCATCCAACTCTTGATCTCTGCTCAAGTCATGATCTCACAGTTCATGAGTTCGAGCCCTGAATCAGGCTCTGTGCTGACAGTGTGCTTGGAGCCTGCTTGGGTCCCTCTCTCTCTCTCTCTCTCTGCCCCTCCACACTTGTGCTCACTCTCTCTCTCTCAAATATAAATAAACCTTAAAAAAAAAAGAATATTTAGGAGTGGGAAATATTCCAAAGTATTTAGACTCGTAAAGTCGTACAGAGTTGGAACTAGAGTCCCTGTCAGGACACCTCAAAGCCACATGCAGCCCTTACCGTGTGTGAGCAGTAAACCCTGGTCTGGAGGGTGGAAGGCTTTTGCAGAGACAGAAGCCCCAAAGAGAAGATCTCTGCCCAGTTCCCAGCCACAAGACGTCCCTGTGCTATCGAATAAGCTTTCTTTTATTTGAGGTATTTTGATCTGCGTTTCTCATAGACACATTCTGAATAGAACATACACCATGTTTCAAACCACGTTCTAGGGACGGCCTAGAATTAAACATGAGGAAATGAGATTGTAAAAGAAACAGAAGGAGCTACCAACCCTGGCCGAGCAAGGCATGTCCAAACAGGAGAGCAAAAAAAAAAAAAAAAAAAAAAAAAGAGGAGAAGCCAGCGACAAAAGGAGGGATGAAGAGGTCAGATCGTATGAAGATTTTGAGCATTGTGTAGGGCAAAAACGACCGTGAACGTACTGCCATGTTCACAGGCTACTAGGCTTCCATTTTGGAAGATGCAAACGTTCTGGAGATGCATGGCCAGAAGGGCTGCACGAGCACACGGATGGCCACAACCCCACCGAACTGTCCGCTCAAAAACGGCCAAGAGAGTGAATTTTATGTTGCGCGTATGTTACCGTAATTAACAATAATTTTGTAAACAGTTATTATCTTCAGCGTATATAAAAAAAGCTCTTCTGAATAAAGAAGAGATGAGCTTCCTTAGGGGAAAAACAGGCTGCGGACATAAATGGGCAATTCAGAAGAGAAGACAAAAAAATGGAATGATCTCTTTCTCTCTCTCTCTCTTTTTGGAAAGGTATCTCTTCAGGGTAATATGATGATATATAATAAGAGTCTTAAAACATGCACAGCTTGTGATTTAATAATTCCACTTAATAGCAATCTATCCAAGGGAAATAATTGCACACACAGCAGAGATTTATATGCCATGATTATTATCACGGTATTATTTATAATAGGGTAAAATTAGAAACAAGCTAAATGTGATCAACAGGAAAACGGCTGAATAAATGATGTTCCTTCCAAGGCTGGGTGCCACTCACTCATTCTCTGCTGTCTTCTGCAAAATCTTTCCACGCTGTGAAAGACTGTCAGGGAATCACATTAAGTGAGCGAAAGATTTATAATTAATATACAATGTGTTACATCTCTGTAAAAACGGGCAGTGGGCAGGGGAGACGCAGGGGAATTTGTAGGGATGAGGAGTAATTTCTCTGTGCTCTTCTGTGTTTTCCAAACTTTCTTTAATGGGCAGATACCTTTTTTATTTTTATTTTTTTAATGTGAGGGCATGGGCAGGGGAGGGGCAGAGAGAGAGGGAGACACAGAATCCAAAGCAGGCTCCGGGCTCTGAGCTGTCAGCACAGAGCCCGACGCGAGGCTTGACCCCACAAACCGCAAGATCATGACCTGAGCCGAAGATGGATGCTTAACTGACTGAACCAGCCAGGCGCCCCTAATGAGCAGATATTTCTTTTACGATAAGGAATATTCTGTGTTTAAGATGAGGTGCATTCTGGTGGCAGGGGGTTACTGTGAAATGGTACCAAAAAAATAAATAAAAGGCATATTGCAAAACGCACACACAGCCTCCCTTCAGCAATGCGGGCCTCTACCTGTGCAGCCTCCCTGTTTCTTTCTTTTTTTTTTTTAATTAATGTATTTATTTTGAGAGAGAGAGAGAGAGAGAGAGAGAGAGAGAGAGAGGCAGAGACAGAGGGAAGAGAGAGAGGGAATCCCAAGCAGGCTCGAAGCTGTCAGCGCAGAGCCTGATGTGGGGCTCGAACCCAGGAACCTGATATGACCTGAGCAGAAATCAAGAGCCAGATGCTTGCCCGACTGAGCCACCGGGGCGCCCCTGTGCAGCGTCCCTGTCTCTTGCACAGTGACGGGGCGAAACACTGCACCGGCCCTCACACCCTGCCCACCGAAGCCTGGAGGAAAGCCGAGGAGCTCCCCCCACCGCCCTCCCCCACCCCATGCAGGTCGCTTCCCCTGCCTGGCATTTGGAGGAGAGGAAAAACTACCTGTCCCCCACTCGTCCAGCAGGGACACTGTGGTGCCACTTCAAGGGGACAGGCAGGGGGCTCGGGGACAGAAGTCAACAGCTGGTGCGCCGTGCTCCTGGAAGGAACCGGAGGAAGCCGTGCCATTGGCAGCTGGCCCGAGGCCACCCTCCACCCGGAGGCAGCATCGGGCCGGCAGGGACCAGACAGATGGACGCGGACCCCGCAGCTGTCAGCCAAGGGAAGAGGCCTCCCGATTCTCTGCTCGTTTAGAGGAAATTAGCCATCAACACCCGCGTCTCTTCGGGTGTGAACTTTAAATAAGATATTCCAGCGAAGCGGCTCCGGGAAGCTGAGCTGCTGTGTCGCTGAGGCCGGGAAGAGAGTGACTGTACAGGGTGCTTGACTCTGCCGAACGGCAGCTCGGGGAGCCGGCTGCACGTGAGCGACGAGAGCCGGGCGGAGGCCAGCTGGAAGCCACTGCCTGCACACGGCCCGACCGAGCCGGGGTTTGGCCAACCCACGTGATGGAACCTTCTAGGGCTGGCGGCCTGTGTCTCTGAGTGCCCACAAGGCCGAGCTCACGGCTCCAGGCGAGGTGGGGAGTCTGTGCGGGTCTGCCCCTGAAGCCCGTCCTATGGCCTGTGGACCCCGCTGGGCTGAGCCTCCTCCTTCCCGGGCCCCCACCGCAGCCACTGCCCCCCACCCCCCAAAACGGTGTAGCATCTGAACTCCCCACTGGGCCCGCTCTGAAACTGCTTGGATCAACAAGAATGAACTCCAGGGCCTGGCCACACGGCCACTTTTTCAGAGGTGCGGATGGCCTTGGAGGGGAGGCATTCTGCCTGAAGGAAAGTCAGGAAGAGAACAGGGCTGCATTAAGATGTGTATATACCAGGGAATACTACTCAGCGATGAAAAAAGGTGATATCTTGCCATGCACATCAGCGTGGATGGAACTGGAGGGTATTATGCTAAGCGAAGTGAGTCAGTCAGAAAAAGACAGATATCATCTGATTTCACTCCTGTGGAAGTTGAGAAACTTAACAGATGAATAGAGGAGAAGGGGGAAAAAATAAGATAAAAACAGAGAGGAAAGCAAACCAGAAGAGCCTCTTTTTGTATTTTTGAGAGACAGGGAGAGAAAGAGAGAGACAGAAAGAGTGCGCACGAGCAGGGGAGGGGCAGAGAGAGGGGGGGACAGACGATCCGAAGCAGGCTCCGGGCTCTGCACTGACAGCAGAGAGCCCGACGCGGGGCTCGAACTCACAAACCTTGAGATCATGACCTGAGCCAAAGGTAGACACTTAACCGACTGAGTCAGCTGGGCACCCCTCTAAGAGACTCTTAAATACAGAAAACAAACTGATGGCTGCTGGCAGGAGGTGGGGGGGGGAGGGATGGGCTAAATGGGGAATGGGCATTAAGGAGGGCACTTGTTGGGAGAAGCACTGAGTGTTATTCGTAGGGGATGAATGAATCACCGGGTTTTGCTGAAACTAACACTGTATGTTACCTAACTTGAGATAGGAAAAAAGAAAAAAGAAAAAACAAACAGGGCTGGGAAGGGTTAGAGCCAGGGGTAGAGGCCAATGTCACTCCTCTAATCCTCCTGACTAAAGTCCTGGCGGGCAGAGCCCAGACCTGGCAGAGAGGCACCTGGCAAACA
Organism: Panthera tigris; assembly: GCF_018350195.1. Taxonomy (NCBI): domain Eukaryota; kingdom Metazoa; phylum Chordata; class Mammalia; order Carnivora; family Felidae; genus Panthera; species Panthera tigris. Next base: position 5,465,731 of record NC_056673.1, on the reverse strand, counting down.
GGAACCCGCCTCCGACCCCCACCGCCCTTACCTACTGCCCACAACCACACGGAAAGGGAAATACCAGCAAACCCATCTGACCAGGGAGAAACCAGACTCAGAGAGGTTGAGCCCAGCACCCAAGGTCACCCAGCTATAGAACAGCAGAGCTTCAAGTCCATTACCCTAACGGGGATTGGTGTTGGTCAAGGTCATGAGTCTCATCAGGAACTCAAAGGCTAGGCAGGACGAAAGGACAGGGCTGAAGCTGTCTTCCCAGCCTTAGACAGACACGTCTGCTTGAGACAGTTTCAAGCATGGCCATTCAGGATTGAGGCAAAGCAGTGGGGGGGAACCACGGGGGCTCCCAAAAGGGAGTGGGGCGGGGTGAGGTGGGGTGGGGTGTTGAAAACAATGGGTCTGTTTTGGAATAAAATGCACGTCCAGTCCGTTTTATAGCTTCGAAGGACTTGGATTTGGTAGACGGACTTCTCCGGGTAAGAAACTTAAGCCCATCTCTTTCCTTTCGGGCTTGAGGACAGAAGGGCCCTGGACCAGCCCCTGGGCCCTGCCGTCTTCCTAAGTTTTGCAGCGCACGGCTCTGGAGTGAAGTGCCCCCAACTAGCCCCTCTGGAGAACCTTCATAAGGGCTTTGCCCTCATGTGTTAACAGCTCAGGGCTTAGAACACGACACCCCCTGTAACTCTTTGCATCTGATGGCAGATAATGCCCCGACTAGGGGTCCCTTTGTAGGGGGTGGGCGTGGGGGTTGGGGTCTTCTCATTTTGCTCCGAATCACGACCCTGCTTGGCTTCCAAATAAAGCCGGCTGCCAGCGCTTTTAAAGAAAGTTCCATGATTGAACATATTCACATCGGGAGGCTCAACGGCACCCAGGCTGGGAAGAAAGAGAGCCTTCAGCCCCATTTCATTTAAAAATGGCTATTCTGTTTCCGGAGGGCAGGAAACAAATGAGGAAATCACTGTGGGAGTACGGGGGAGGCACGTGCCCACAAACAAGGCACAGACCATCTGGTCCCATTAGCTGCTGTGCCCTCTGAACCGCACCCCGTGGACTGAGACACAGCTGCCTTGGCTGATGTGTGAGCAAGTTCAGGCCTCCTCAATCTCCCCCTGCCCCAGGCTTCCGGCCTGACGTCAGGGGCTCGGGATGTGCCCCTTCGGTTTACTCCCACCTGCCCTACGCCCCTCCAACCGAGACCGCAGGAGCCTGGAGCAGATCAGGGCAGGGCTTGGGGGAGGTCCTCGCCGAGACGAGAGGGCGGGGGCCCTCGCGGGATCTCCGATGCCACCCAGGCTCTCCCTTGCGAGGTGGTAGGACGTATGGAAGCAGCGAAGGTGGGATGTACGGACGTGCTAAGACCTCGCTGTTCAAAGCTCGGTCCTCAGGGCAGCATCACTGGCGTCCCTCCGGAGTTTGCTAGAAACGCAGAATCTCCAGTCCCCACCCTACTGAGTCAGTAGTATCTGCAGTTACACAGGGTCCCCAGGCAAGTCCCATGCACCTTAAAATTGGAGAAGCATTAGTGTATGACAGTGGTTCTCTACTGGGAGATCTTGCTCCCTTGGGGGACATTCGTCAATGTCTGGGGACATTTCTGGTCATCACAACTTGGGAGGGGTGCCCTGGGTAGAGGCCAGAGAGGTTGACAAGTATCTGACAGGGACAATAAAAAATTATCCGGGCCAAAATGTCAATAACGCCGAGGTCGAGAGACCCTGGGGTGGGGAGTTCTCTCAGAAAAGGAAAAATACGCTGGGGTCTGTTCCCCTTTCCCGGTCTTCCCCAGAGTCCACCTGAAATTCTTACTTACACATAAATTTATATAATATGCCCAGGACAACTCTATAAACAGATGTCTCTTCCCAGCATTTACTCCCAGAAGGCAGGAATGATGTCCTGCATTTCAGAGCAACATTAAAATCTACATTATGAACAGATAAATGATCTTTCCTCCATTCCTCAAAGCATCTGTTTTCCCTTCATGTTCATCAGGGTACCTTCTGAGTATACCATGATGACACGGGGGTCCCCGTGGCTGTGGGCACACCTGTCATGTGCGTCTTCCTACAGCCGGAGGCAGACTGCATTAAACACATATGTCATCTCAGTCCACACACTTGCCTCACTTCTTGGCTGGACTGACCCAACAACGGCTTAAGCCTATGAAGCCAATATTCTGACACGGGTGGTGAAGACCCTTTCCAGGGTCACATTGTAGAGAAACCAACCCAAGGTCTTTGCCAGATACTTAAATCAGTCATTGAGTCTTCTTGATTCTTCCTTTTTTTTTTTTTTCCAAAGATATTACTTTTAAGTAATCTCCACACCCAACACGGGGCTTTAAGAATCGCACACTCTACCAACTGAGCCAGCCGGGTGCCCCTGATTCTTCCTTCTTAGATCTCAAACCTACCCCCCTCCCATGTCCTTGTCGATCACCTCTTACGAGACCTTTAAAATATGGTGCCCACCATTTTTTCTGCTTTTAGTCTACCCTCTCCTTATCCAACCACCATACCTCCTTATCTGGCCATGTCATTCTCTTGCCCACAATTCCTTAATGGTTTGCTACGGAGTAGAGGCTAAATGCCCAGCTCCTTAGCAGAACACAAAACATCCTGCCTTCATCCTGTCGTGTTTGTCTTTGAATGTCCAAAGACCCATGTATAGTTCCCTGAAAACAGGTATCTTGGATATCTCTACATATGGCTGCATGCTGTTTCTTCTTCCTGGGATACTGAGTTCTCAAAGTACCGACTGAGTAAAATCTTACTCGTTCTCCAAGCTTCAACTTAAGCATCACCTCCTCTGAGAAACCTACCTCATCTTTCCAACGGATACAATTCCGCCTCTTATCATGTTTAAACCAGGTCTCCATTACAACAGTGATCAAATTTTATTAGTTGTTTTGTTTGCACATCTCTATTTCCATTAGACCTTGAGCTCCAGGAGGTCAAGAACCATATTTATTTTTCTTTGTAACCCCATCCCTTGACACACGCCCTAATACATATTAGCCGCTCGTGAGACACTTGCTGAATGAAGAGAGCACTTTAGGAAGATGAACAAGCCAGGGTCACATGGTGACAGAGCAGAGGCATAATGAAATGCATATAGCACAAGGAATCAACAATGACCCATAGTTTTTTGAACCTGGAAGGATGCCACCACTGGAGGAGGGCGGGGAAGAAGAAGGAAGACAGAAAAGAGACAGAAGCTTCCAAATAATTTGCGAAGCTTAAAAACCATTAAGCTAAAATGACTTTAAGGTTTTAGTGGAGCATCTGTATGGAGATGCTCCTCAGGAAGTTGGAAATGGAGGGACAGACCAGGAGAGAGAAGCGGATTCTAGAAGGATCTACCTGGAGGTGGGAGTGTGTCCCATGAGAACAGAATAGATTGATGAAGGGACAGAGGGGAGGGGTAGAGCAGACAAATATTAAAGAAAAGAATCTTTGTGGAAACATGTAATTTTTAAAAGCAGGGACAAAAAAAGAAAAGAAAAGAAAAGGAAAGAAAAGAAAAGAAAAGAAAAGAAAAGAAAAGAAGGGACAAAGAAGAGGAATCCCCAGGAGACAGAGCTAGCTACTGGAAGGGTGGGCAGAAAATGGAGACCGTGTTCATCCTGGGAAATCCAAACAGGAGAAAATGCACCACGTAAGACGGTCAATGGCTTCAAATACACAAGAACAGAGAGATTAAGGACGGAAGAATGGCCACAACTAGTCGCTGATGCTCCAAAGCGAAGTCATTTCAGAAACAGAAATACTACCTTGGTGACTACGCTACGCTGTATGTGACCTCAGGAGCGCTTCATGATGAGAAAAATGGGGGGGTCTGGATCAACCGCAGACATCTACAGTTTGAGCATTCAGCAGTAGAACAGTCGGGGAGATTGAGTGCGCAAGAGATCAGAGCGCTGATGTTCCAATGATGAAGGCTGAGGAAGAGTTGTCTGTCTGGGGCTGAGGTGCTGAGAGAGCCGGACGCCTAATGCAGTCAAGGTCAGAACAGCAGGGTGGGCTGGGGGAGGTCACAACAGTGGCTCCTGTGGCGACTTCTGGCGCAGACAGGCTAGTCCAACAGGGCTTCCGGTCTCCAGCCAGTACCAACCATCTTGAGAGACAACAGATTCCATCCGTCTATCATGACCTCTTCGTGGTGTCATGTTTCCTTTGCTGATAAACACCGACCCTTGGAGGAGAGACCAGTTCATCACCTTCACTTGAGCCAAGTTCATCACCTTCACTTGAGCCAAGTTCATCACCTTCACTTGAGCCACACTGTTCACGGTCCTCATGTCGGGATCATGCCACGCCCTAACCTTTGTCTTGCCAAACTGGGGGGCACCAACTTCACGTTTCCGTCTCGTCATGGCAGCCCCAACCTCCAGGGCACCAATTCTCTCCCTGTTCTTCCTTCTTGATTTGTGGTGACCAGAGTCAGCTGCCAATGAATAACAGTCATAAAAAAAAAAAAACAAAAAAACAAAAGAAGGACGTTGTTTCCCGTGGTTTTCAGTAAGCCCTTCCAAGAAACATTTAGTTAGAAAAGGAAACTATGCTTTGGCATTCTCCTTTTGGCTCCTCTTGGGTCTTGCAGGATTGCATTTCTATCCGTGAGAGGAAGGCACGGTGCAGGGTCCATGCAACACCCTGCATTCTGGTCGTGTTAACTCTCCACACGCTTCATTTCTGCCCACTTCACGTCTTTGGGCTTGAAACTCTTCATGTGAGTAATCACCGTCTCTCACTCTCTTTTTACCTTATCCCATGCCTTCCCTCCCATCAGTTATCAAATTGAGCAGAGAGCTGAAGCCTCCGGACAGGTAGGACAGGGTTGAGGCCAAGGAAGGCATCTGGAAAGCACTTTGTAAACGAAGCGGTTGCCCTCAGACCTAAACATACCCCCAGGCTCCTCAGCCACAGGACTCAAGCCCAGGGAGACACAGTCACAGTGTAAAACCCGTACCAGAAATAACTTCTACTGTCACCATGTAGGTGGGTGGGTAGGTGACAAAAGCCCTCCGGGGAGGACCTTGTGCCAACCGGCACAGAAAACAAAGCCAACTCAGCTTCTCTGGGTGTATTTCCTCCAAAACCAAGGAGTAGAGGATTTTACTCTGAACCAAGGATTTGACTCTGAAATCAGGGGATCGATTGGCGTTAGTTACCCTGGCAGGCCACAGGTCAAAGCCACGAGCCGATGAATGGTTTTCTTCCGACCCAGTGAGAGCCACAATATGCACAAAACCATGCTGATGGACCACGAGGTTAGGCATGGTTCCTCTGATGATCCAAGACGGAGAGACCCAGCAAAGGGGATGAGATGGCAAATTTACAGGCTGATACCTTCCAGCAAAATTATCACGCCAGCCAAAATTTTCTCCTTCCTTGAAAGGCACCACCAAATGGGTCTAGCTGACGGTGTTTCCCTGGTGGCATAAAATTAAACCAGAGGATGCCAGGCCACGCAATGGCTTTCGGGGCTTGTCTTGTACCCCTCGCGCAACCCCCCATTCTTTACGACATCTCAAAGCCTGTAGGCGCTACTCTGGGAAGACGTATACCTGTGCCTGCCCCCACCCTGGTGAAAGTCAAGCCAGATGAGTAGGAAGGGCCACAGGATGGTCAGGTTCATGATTTCAGTTCTGATGCCTGTCCCTGTGTTTGGTCAACCTGTTCCATCAGTGCGAAGAGTAAGACACTCACGAGGTAATTACACGGTTTGAAAATGAGCAATCTTAATACAAACGCAAAATACATATTCCACTTGACTACTTAGGATCTTGGGTGTTAAGATACACAGATTGAGTAGGCTGCCAAATAGAGACCCCCAAAGAAATTGTTTCTTTAAAAAGATAAAAAGGGCAGGGGTGCCTGGGTGGCTCAGTGGGTTAAGCGTCCAACCCTTGATCTCAGCTCAGGTCACAATCTTACGGTTTGTGGGCTCAAACCCCATGTAGGGCTCTGTGCTGGCAGCATGGAGCCTGCTTGGGATTCTCTCTCTCTCTCTCTCTCTCTCTCTCTCTCTCTGTCTCAGGCCAACAGTGACAAGGCCCTTCAGGATCACGAATATTTTAAGAGAAATAATATGATCATATATTTATTGAATTAAGTACCGGTATTAAATAAGTATTCGATTGTTTTTAGCACAGAGGGTGGTATCATTAACTAACCAAGACTTGTCAAGAAGGTCTTTGAGACCTGCTTTCATAATAGGCAAAAAGTTATTTATAGTTCTCATATCCAGTAAGTTAAGTTATCATTAAGTTCTTGAGAATCGTTGATTATCTCCCAAGGAGATATAATGCCCCCATGTTCGTTTATATAAACAAATAACTTACAAGTTCTTCTCTGGTCCCATAAATAGTGCCAAGCAAAGCTTCGGCCTAGCTCTTGTCCAGACCATCACAAATGTCAAAGTGATGGGGCCCAATTAAACGCCGTTTCACTACACATACTCCCAACATGGGAAGAAAAGGAGGACACACTTCTTACCGTGTTTCTGTGCTTTATGGAGTCACTACCTTATGCAACAAAATAGAATTTTACATCCTGTTATGGATCACCAATTAGCCTGAAAAAAAAAAACTCTGTTTAAGCTCAGAAGTGAGCTCTGTGTTTTGGTTTTATACGTCCCCATGGATCTTTCTTTCTAGGTCAAGGCAGTGCTTGGAAGAGGAACATGATGGGTGAGGGGGGGGGGGGGAATGAAACCCCGGAGCATCAGGCCAAAGGCAGCAATGAGTGTCCTCACTGGCATCGGCCATCCAATCAGTGCTCTCGAGGGAAGGGTGTCCACGTTTCCCCCTGGGCCCAGCTGTCCCTTCCCTGAATCCACTTAACATCTTTGCCAATAGGTTTGCATCTCTCCCTGTCTACCCACGCTGCTTTGATTTTCTCCACCACCTTCTCCCTCCTTTCTCCCTTTAGAGTCAGATTGGGTTTGGATTCCAGCTTACAACTGACTTTCTTGTTGACCTTTGGGCAGGTCACTTAAGATTCCTAAACTACTGTTCCTTAATCCATGAAATGGAAATAATAAGGTCCATCTCACAAAATTATCAGAAGTGTTATTAAGATAATACATGTGGACAACGTATGATTTAAGTGATTTAAGATTCACTTGCACAAACATGCAATACAGTGGCCTATAAACTTAGGAAATGGAAACATACCCTTTGTCCTCTAAGCATAGTTCATTATAACAGATGGTATGTATCGTGTTAAGTATTCATGAGAACATCATCAGTATATTGATTATCCCATGAATACACAGTTGAGTATCAAACAAATATATCAATTCATTATATCAAATAATACATATCATGTCTTTCATGAATATATCATGATAAGCATATTGAGTATATCGTTAAGACTCAAACATTTCTGCCTATTATATCAAGTGACAAACTCATACAGGCATAAGTGACAATTATTTCATCACAACAAAAAGAATATTCTAGACTACAGGGGCACCTGGGTGGCTCAGTCGGTTAAGCGGCCGACTTCAGCTCAGGCCATGATCTCATGGCTTGTGCGTTCCAGCCCCACGTCAGGCTCTGTGCTGACAGCTCAGAGGCTGGCACCTGCTTCAGATTCTGTGTCTCCCTCTCTCTCTGCACCTCTCCCGCTCACACTCTCTCTCTCAAAAAATAAACACTTAAAAAAAAAAGAACATTCCAGACTACAAAAGAGAAGCAAAGAATGGTGTATTATTTGAGGAAATTCTGCTCAGACTCTTTTGGTGATCTCTAGAAATACTGATTTACTAATTTATCCTAGATAATTTCATCTCAGATTTATTCTACTAGTTTAGTATTTTAAAGACTCTGAAAGAGACCAAAAATTTCAAAGTAAAACTAATTCTTCTTCAATCACTTTGCAATCTCTGAAATCTCATTTAAAATGGTTCTTTAACGGGGCGCCTGGGTGGCTCAGTCGGTTGAGTGTCCGACTTCAGCTCAGGTCATGATCTCACAGCTTGTGGGTCTGAGCCCCGCGTCGGTCTCTGTGCTGACAGCTCAGAGCCTGGAGCCTGCTTCGGTTTCTGTGTCTCCCTCTCTCTCTGTTCCTCCCCCGTTCACACTCTGTCTCTCTGTGTCTCTCAAAAATAATAAACATTAAAAGAAAAAATTTAAAATGGTTCTTCAGGGGTGCCTAGGTGGCTTAGTCAGTTGAGCATCTGACTCTTGATTTCAGCTCAGGTCATGATCTCATGGTTTGTGGGATCAAGACCTGCATTAGGCTCTGTGATGACAGCACGGAGCCTGCTTGGGGTTCTCTCTCTCCCTCTCTCTCTGCTGCTCACATGCACTGTCTCTCTCAAAATAGAAAAAAAATTTAATAAAACTAAAATAAAATGGTTCTTTACATCTTAAAATAATTTCAGAGGGGCAAAACTTCTTGGATATTTATGAATATAGATGCAAAAATCCTTAATAAAATACCAGAAAAACAAATCCAGTAACATATAAAAAGGATTATGCATAATAACCAAGTGGGATTTATCCCAGAAATGCAAGGTTGACTTAACATCTGAAAATCAATTAATATAATATATCCTATCATTAGAAAGAAAAGGACTGAATACAAAAAACAAAACACAAATGATCATCTCAACAGATGCAGAAAAAGCATTTGACAAAATCCAACACTCTTTCATGATAAAATAAAAACTCTTTCCAAAACCACAGATAAGAGGAAACACCCTCACCTGATAAAGAATATCTGTAAAAAACTCACAGCTAACATTTTATGTAACGAGAAAGGACTAAATGCTTCTCTGCTAGGATTAACTCTCTTGTTAACTCACTTCTCTTGTGCTAGAGGTTCCAGCCATGACAATTAGGCAAGAAAAAGAAGTAAAAGGCACCCAGATTGGAAAGGAAGAAATGAAACTATCTCCATTTCCAGATGGTATAAAAACACTAAGAAGTCCACTAAAAAAAACTACTTGAATGTGTGAGTTCAGCAAGGCTGAAGGATATAAGATCAACACACAAAAATCAATCATATTTCTATACACTGGCAACTCTGACTTTTGGGCAAGTTACTTTAACATTCCTGAGCCACTCTGTCCTCAAACAACCAGAAAGCGAAATTAAGAAATTGATTCTATTTATAGTAACATCAAAAATAACAAATATAACACAGAAATGCAAGACCTTTACCCTGAAAATTCTAAACATGACAGAAAGAAATGAAAGAACACCTAAATAATTGGGAAGACATCCCATGTTCATGGACTGGAAGACTTAATATTGTTAAGATGGCAACATTTCCCAAATGGGTTTACAGCTTCAAGGTAATCCTTATCAAAATTCCAACTGGCTGATTAGAAAAGACAGTCCAGGAATAAACCTCTACCTTTACGATCAATTGATTTTCAACAGGGGGGCCAAGAAAACTGTATGAGGGACAAAACAAGACTTTTCAACAAATGGCGCTGGCACAACCGGATATCCATATGCAAAAGAATGGCCCGTAACCTGAATATAAGATCTACAACTGTAAAACTCTTAGAATAAAATATAGGGGTAAATCTTAGTGAGCTTGGATTAGGCATAAACTTCTGAGACATGACACCAAAAACACAAGCGACAAAAGAAAAAGTAGATAAAACATATTTCATCGTATTTGGAAATCTTTTACTTCAAAGGATAGCCTCAAAAAAGTTAAAAGACAACCCACAGATCAGGAGAAAATACTTGCAAATCCTACATCTGATAAGGGACTTGCGTTTACATAAAAGAGTTACTTAAAAACTCAATTAAAAAATAAAATGGCAACCCAATTAAACACTAGATGAAGGATTTAAATAGATGTGTCTCTAAATAACATATACAAATGGCCAATGAGCCTAGGAAACAATGCTCAATGTCATTAGTTATTAGGAAGATGCAAAAGAAAACCACAATGAGATACCACCCCACACCCATTAGGATACCATAATCAAAAAGGCAGGCGAGTAGCACGTACTGGTGAGAATGGGGGGAAACTGTAACTCTCACTGGTGGTGAGTGATGCAACCACCTTGGACAGCAATCTGGCTGTTCCTAAAAATGGAGTGACCATGTGACCCAGCAATTCTACTCCCACTTACACACACACACAAGAGCTGAAAATGTACGTTCATGCAAAAACCTGTTCATGACAGCATTATTCCTAATAGCCCCAAAGCAGAAACCTCGCAGATGCCCATCAGTAGACGGGTAGACAAAGTGTGATGGCTGACTGTGGTTCCCAGACCAGTCGCATTGGCATTATCTGGAAACTTGTTAGAAATGCAAGCTGTCAGGCCCACCAAGAGTTCAGGAATGAAAAATGCTGGGATGGGGTCCAGGAACACATGTTTCAACACGCCCTCCAGGGGATCCTCAAGTTTGAGAACCACCACGGTAGCCTGAAGCCTAGGGGACCGGGTCTCGGGATCTCGCGGAAGCCGGGCCAGGTCCCTGGCACAGCAAGGCAAAGAAAATGCTTGCCTCTTGACGCATGAGTCTCTGACCTCTTCTTATGCCTCGCCTCTCGTCCTCTCAACCTTCATCTTGGCTTGGGCTGTGAGTCACCATGGCAGCTGGCCGGCTGCACACAGGTGTGTCTGGAGAGACCCTCACCGCAGCCGCACCTGGCACCCTCACCTCGTGCCCCAGGCCTTTTGCACTGCCGCTCAGCCGTTCCATCATGTGCAAATTCAGAGTGAAGGGGATTCAACCGCCTCTGGGTACGGGATCCAGGAGATAAATGCTCCCCAGCTTAGCATCTCAGGCGGACAATTTCAGGGCCATGTGCTCAGCAGGATCGAGCTCCCATTATCCACTGTTAAAACCCGCTCGCTAACCCCTGGATTAGCCTCCTCTCCTTCCCTGTTTATTTTCTCAATCCTCCACCCTTGGGATCACACCACAGAATAAACTTCCCCGCACCAGCCGTTGTCTGAGGCTCTGCCTTCTGGGGGACCCGAGCGAAGTCACTGATCTCCTAAGCGTGGGCTAAAAATGCCCGGCCATCGGACCAATCCCATCCGGTTCCCGCCTCTTAGGAGAGGATCAAGGAAATCGAGTGGGAAGCTTACCCTGGCTTGAGCTGAGAAGCAGAGAACCCCCCCCTCTCCCTCTTCCAGATGCCTGCACTGGGATGACGCACGGCTTTCGGTTACTACCCTAAATAAGTCATGAACCGGTGTCCCAGCTGCTACCACGTACAAAACACAGGAGGAAAACAGGCATCCAGACGAGTGCGGGAAGCGCCCACGGTGTTGGCCTGGGCACCGCCCGGAGCCAGCCCCCGTGTTCTCTGCCCTCTGCTGCACACGGCTGTGGCTGTGAGCAGTTCAAGTCTCCTGGTCTGGAAAATGAGAGGCTGGGACCAGAAGCCCCCAGGTCTCGCGCAGCCCGAACTGGTCCCCAGTTCTGTTTCTGGAGAGACGTGCACTTTGCGCAGCTTGAAAAAATACCCAGGGAATGGGTATGACGTGCAACCCCAAAACCAACACCAGACGGGGGCTTGCTCTGCCTCCCCCCGGCCCCAACGGCTGGAACATTCTAGAACCAGGACCTTGCCTCGCATGTTCACGGCCAGTGTTCACGGCCCCCGCCCTTGGATAAATATTGGTGCGGGTGCGAATCTTCCCACGGGGGAGAAAAAATTAGAATTCCTTTCGGAACCACGGGCCTGTCTTGTACTCTAGGGGTGGGGTAGGGGGATTGGATGTTGCTTTAGGGGTGACGCCCTAACCTGTACGCGCTACTAGAAAGCTCTGCTGATGGAAAACAAGGTTTTGAAAAATAATCTGTGCTCCTGGGAGCATCGCGTCCCTCCCCCAAACCCCACCACCTTTATCGTCAGGGATAATGTCCTAGACACCGACTGGTGGCTCCAAGCCCCCTCCGTTCTCTCTGCACCTTAACCCCTCCTGCCTGGGCCTGGCCCCTCACGGTGGGCTGAGTGCTGCAAAGGACACTTCCCTCCTTCCTCCCTCCCCCCTTCACTCCTCCCTCCCTCTCTCACTGCTCCCTCCCTCCTTCCCTTCTCTCCTCCCTCCTTCCTCCCTCCCCCCTTCACTCCTCCCTCCCTCTCTCACTGCTCCCTCCCTCCTTCCCTTCTCTCCTCCCTCCCTCCTTCCTCCCTCCCTCCTTCCCTCTTCCCCCCTTCCCTTCCTTCCCCCTCCCTTCCCTCTGACCCCCTGGTCCACCTCCTGCCCTTGGCCTCAGCCTCTTCACAATAGATGGCTCCTTCTTCTCCCTGCCCTGCCCCCCCAGAATGCCTGTCCCAGAGGATTTGGGCCCTTACTTGATTTGATATTTACATAGCTTAAGGCTGCAGCTCCACAGATCTGGCTTTTCTGATAGACATCCCCACTTCTCCAGGCCCTGGACTGGCTGCAGATCCTCTGGAGGATGAGGGCTCAGGAAAGAAAGAGCTCCTGCCCGTCCCCCCGACCCCCCTCCCCTTGGGCAGCAACATCACCGGGAGGTCACGCAAGAGGCTTGCTGAAAACGAGCCAGAGAGACAGGATGGCCTGATGTGCGCTGGCCTCCAGGAGGCACTGGGGAGGGTGACAGAGGTGAGGAGAGGGCGGGCTGCCTGAGGCTCCCATCCCTGGGCTGCCCCACCTCTTCCGCATCTCTAGACCAGGGAGCTGGCCAGCAGCCCCTCTGCTGGCACTGCACGTCGTGGGGCACAGGCTCCTTGGGGTGCAGGGGTGGGGGATCCGTGGAAGCTCCCTAACCCACCCCCACAGCTTCAGGGCCAACCACGTTTAAAACCAAGCTAAGAGACGAAAAGCAGTCGCTGGCGGGTCCTGGGTGGGGGGTGGGGGAGGGGAGTCCACGGTCTCCCTTGGAAACCTGCATCTGTGCGAGCCCATTCTCACTTCCAGACCGTAAGGTTTGGGGACCAACAGGCTGCCTCTCGAATCCGCTTCCCCTTATCCTGGACCCAGTTGGCACAGGGACCCAACAGGACCGCCCCTAGAGGCTACACCAAAGCCATGTGAGACAGAAGCCGTGTATAAGTAATCAACAACCAAACACCTGGTCCTCCTCATCGTAAGTGAGGTCACCAGCGCATTCTGTGGGCAAGGGCACTGGGGTCACAAAACAGGGGCGAAAGAAGGTCAAACGTTCAAGCAGCCCGGTGGCTAGGAGCGCAGGCTCTGAGACGAAATAAAAGTGGGGCTCCACCTGGGCGACCTACTTAACTTCTCTGTGCCTCCATATTCTCATCTGGAAAATGGGCCTCGTACGAGTGTCTACTTTATTAGGCTTTTTTGAGGATTCAGGGTCGACATACGTGAGGTTGAGACAGACGGTCCACGGGCCTCCCCTTCCACAGACCACTGCATACGGTGTCCTCTGCTCTAGCCGAGAGCCCCCTGTGGTCCCAGCCTTGGTAGGTGGCCCTCACGGAATTAGGGTGTCAACCCTCCAGAGCGGAGATGACACTGGAGAATCTGAGCCGCCAGCACACTGGCTCCTTTCTGCGCTAGACCGTCTGCCAAGATGATCGCCGGCACTGTCTCCCACCCCTCTGCATGCACGAGGCGACTATGTCGAGGGATGAAGTCTGTCTGCCCTCCCCTTGAATCTAGGCTGGCCTTGTCACTTGCCATGAAGACATGCCGGGGGGGTGAAGCAATGCCGTGCCGGCCTTCAAAGACCTGGAACCTTGTGCATTAGCTTCCTGCAGCCCATTAGCCACCACGTAAGGTAGCTTTGCCTCGACTACTGAAGGAGGAGAGAACACCAGGGAAGGAGGCCCAGGCTTCTTGGGCCTCAATGAGCCAGCCCCCACCTGCCCCACTGGGCGAACCCAACCGCAGGAGTGAGCCTTCAGGCAAACCCAGCAAGAGAATCATCCTGCCAGCCCTCAGAACTGCAGGAGATAATAGTGTTGTTTTAATACGCTAAGTCTTGGGCTCACTTGTTACGCAGTGATGGGTAACCGGTACACATCGCAAATCCCCAGATCAGCACCCAGGCTCGGCTCACACCATGTCATGCTTGTACGATGACCGGACACTCGCGTGTGCTCAACTTAAAACGGTAGAGGCGGGGCGCCTGGATGGCTCTGTCGGTTGAGCATTCGACTTTGGCTCAGGTCATGATCTCACGGCTTGAGAGTTTGAGCCCCGCCTCGGGCTCTGTGCGTCAGTGTGGAGCCTGCTTGCGATTCTCTGTCTCTGTCTCTCTGTCTCTCTCTGCCCCTCCCCTGCTTGCGTGCTCTCTCTCTCCCTCTCTCAAAGATAAACATGAAAAACAAAGAATATTTAAAGAGTAATTTGCTTTTAACAGGTTGTTCCTGTGCTTCTCTCCTGGGTGTCACTGCAGCCCTTGTCAGTGGCACTTCTTGGACTTCTCAGACTTTTCTGGAAAGTCCTTACCTTATGTCTATGCGAGCTCCAGTTCAAATGTCTTTCTCCACTTTAATTTTTTTTTAAATGTTTGTTTATTTTTGAAAGAGAGTGCATGAGCAGGGGAGGTGCAGACAGAGAGGGAGACACAGAATCCCAAAGCAGTCTCCGAGCTGTCAGCACAGACCCCGAACACGGGGCTCAAACCCACGAACTGTGAGATCATGACCTGAGCTGAAGTCGGCCGCTCAACTGACTGAGCTGCCCAGGCGCCCCTCTTCTTTTTCTTTTTAAGTGAATCCCCTACTGTTGGGTATCTAGATTGCCCCCGTTTCTTTCTATTAATATTTTAAACAGCACTCTAGGTAACATACATGGATATTTGCACTATTCTGTACATCGTTCAATTAATTCAATAATCCCTATAATTGTACATTTAGGTTATTCCCAGTTTTTCAATAATTTAATCAGCACAACCTTTACATGCGCCTTTGCGGTTTCAGTGCTAATTAGTGAGGGAGCAAGATTGTCTGTTATAATTCAAAGTCACCTTGAACCATGGATCACAAGATGGCCAATTAAGAAACGGCTAAACCTCCTATTAAAAGCCTTCTGGTATTAAGGGGACTTGCTTAGCAGTGCGGGCTCTAGGGGACAGATTCGGGGGTGCTTTCCATTAGTAGATGCTCCCTGGCCCGTCACTTTGGAGCCAGAGGCCCAAACTGTTATGCGGCTGGAAGACGCAGGGAGGTGCTGGT
This sequence comes from Panthera tigris, assembly GCF_018350195.1. NCBI lineage: Eukaryota > Metazoa > Chordata > Mammalia > Carnivora > Felidae > Panthera > Panthera tigris. The sequence continues at coordinate 5,450,612 of NC_056673.1, read as the reverse complement.
CCCCCAAAAGCATCCTTAAGGGCAGAGGGATGAACCTAGTCTGTGGGCCTCTGCTGAACGCCATCCCGTGTGCTCCGCCCACCGCCACGCCCCATCTCATGTGCTCCGCCCACCGCCACGCCCCATCTCATGTGCTCCGCCCACCGCCACGCCCCATCTCGTGTGCTCCGCCCACCGCCACACCCCATCTCGTGTGCTCCGCCCACCGCTGAAGACCTTGCCCAAAAGCAGACGCGGGTCCGGAAGACTCTTCCCCAACAATGTATCTTTCTACGCTGTTCCTACAAGCAGCCCCTCATCCTTCCTTCTGGGACCACTGACGGTCCCTGATGTTGACACCTGCACTCTTTGCGCCCAGATGAAGAAGCCCCATTCCCAGGAAGAACGCGGGCTCTCTGGAGCTGATGCTAATGACCCACCACACCGCATTCCGGGCCCCGTGGTCTCGGTGCGGCTGTGATGGGCAGCTTTCTGCCAACTGCGGGCCTCCCATGTCAAGCGCACCAGGGGTCTCTCTCTGCCTTACTGCCTCGGGGTTTTGCACGAACACGGGCGGCCCAGAAGTGCAGGGAAGTGATGCACCAGGGTGCCAGAAGCAGGTGGCCATTCACCCACCTCGCACCTCCCAGTGGGGCACCCCTGAGGCACATGATGCCGCAGAGGGGTCCCAGGGGCTGAATCCCGGTGGCCGCAGAAAACCGGTTCGTGCACTCATCCCGAGACTAGCGATTCCTCCTGCCCACTCCCTCCCTTCTGCCCCCCCCCCCCCCCCGACGCCTCCCACATAAACTACCTGCAGCCAAGTTCTTGTGTCAGACTCCGCTTTGGGGAAAACGTGAGGCAAGGCACAGGTGTAATACTCCCTGTGATTCTGGGGTCCTAAGGAAGACTCGGGGCTCCGTCTCAGACTGAGGAAGCCAAAGGGAAAAAGGAGATGAGTCCATCTGGGGTTGAAGCGCGGCTCGTCCTCGTCCCAATTCACATGTCTCTCATCTGAGCGCGCACGGACTCCAGCCCCCTTGAACTTGAGGAATCCTAGCCTGTTCTCGCCACCTCTGTGCCGCCTGCCCTGGAGGAACTTTACGGACGATGCAGCAGCTCCCACACAGATCTGCTTAATGACTTTCTGGAAGGAATCAGAGGTGACACGAACACTGTACGCTATCACAATGTGCCAGCTCTGAATCCCTGCGCCCTGGGCGACCGGGGAAGGACAGGACAGATGGCAAGTGGCAGGCCATTAATTGCAGGAGGTTCCTCGGAGAGGGGCAGGAGAAGGCTGTGCCCGGGGCTCGCTCCCTGTCTCCTCCCTGAAGGAACGGAGGGTGGAAGGGGGCGTCGTGACTTCTCTCGTTGTCGCCAGGTGTGTGATGTGGAGAAGCCTCGTCAGAGTGAGGGTGGACATCCGGGGTGGGGGTGAGGGGCTGCAGGATGGGCCCCACCCACGCGCTCGGTATTGGGGTTGATGCGTCTACACCCCCCACCAGGCCCACCCTGTCTGCCGCCTCTGCCCTCCAAAGGCTTACCTGGCTGCCCCTTCTGCTCCCAGCACCCCTCCCCTCCCCCACATCCGCATCACGCTTATTCAGGGAAAAAAAGGTATGTAAGGACCAGAGACATAAAATGGAGAAACTTACAGAGTTAGCTACCATTTCATAGCCCTTGATGGTTTAAATTTTTTTTTTCAGGCTTATTTATTTATTTAGAGAGAGAGAGGAGGGTCAGAGAGAAGGAGAGACAGAATCCCAAGCAGGTTCCAGGCTCTGAGCTATAGGCACAGAGCCCGATGTGGGGCCCGAACCCATGAACCGCGAGATCGTGACCTGAGCCAAGGTCAAGAGTCGGGCGCTCAACGGACTGTCCAAGGGCCCCAGCCCTTGATGGTTTTACAAGGTACCATCTGCAGACCTCACTTGAACTTCAGAGTGATGCTGTGTAGTAAATACTATCAGGATGACCCCCTTCCTATCCTACAAATGAGGAATATGAAGCTCCGAGAAGGTCTGTGATGCACTCAAGTCTCCCCGCCAATGAGTGGTGGCGTCAGGGAAGGACCCCGAGTCTGCCTCTCTGTCTCTCTTCTACGCTCACCCGAGCCTCAAGCACCTGAGAACTTGTGGGGAAGATCCCATTTCCTGGGGCTGGAGGTATGTTGAGACTCCAGGTCTCCGGCCCAAGGACCTTTTCTATGGAGCCGCTTGGAAAGTAAGGGAAGGAAAGGGATCACAAATTCTCTGCCATTGGAGCCTCGTTCCTCTCGTCCCAGCTCTGGAGGCCCCGGCCCGCCGGATGTCCTACGATTCACTTCAATTCCGACACCGTCTACCCGGGGGTAGCATCGGACCCCACAGGCTAAGGGCTCAGTCCCACAACACTGCCCCCTGCCAATGCCACCACGAGCCTTGGGCCCCCCGTACTTCCGGCAGCGGGCTGTCCTCCGGGGCTCTCGCGACCCCTTTCTCATTTTGGTCAGTTGCCGGAACAGCTCGCGGTTTATTGTGAAGGATCCAACTCAGGCACAGCTGAAGTGAAGACACATACAGGCCGAGGTTTGGCCAAAGATCTCATCGCGCCGTCATGGCTGATGAAATCACCGGTCACTGGTGACCAGACTCTATCTCCAGCTCGTCTGCCCTCCGTGGGGGTTGGGGGGCCCTGGGGAGCAAACGTTCCAAGCTTCGCATCAAGGCTTGGTCTTTCTGGTACACAAGCTCCCATCCTAAGCTACAGAGGGGGCCACCAGGAGTCACATCGTTAAAACGAAAGACGTTCCTGGGGGTGCCTGGGTGGCTCAGTCAGTTGAGCGGTCGACTTCGGCTCAGGTCATGATCTCACGGTTCGTGGGTTTGAGCCCCACATCGGGCTCCACTCTGAGCATGGAGCCTGCTTGGGATTCTCTCTCTCCTTCTCTCTCTGCTCCTCTCCCCTGCTCTCTCTCTCTAAAATTAAAAAAGAAGGAGGGAGAGGGAGAGGGGGAGAGAGAGAGAGAGAGAGAGAGAGAGAGAGAGAGAGAAAGGAAGGAAGGAAAGAAAGGAAAAGAGGGAGGGAGGAGGAAGGAAGGAAAGAAGGAAGGAAGGAAGGAAGGAAGGAAGGAAGGAAAAAAAGAAAGGAGGAAAGAAAGAAAGGAAAAGAGGGAGGGAGAGAGGAGAAAGAAAGGAAGGAAGGAAGGAAGGAAGGAAGGAAGGAAGGAAGGAAGGAAAGGAAGGAAAGGAAGGAGGAAAGAAAGAAAGGAAAAGAGGGAGGGAGGGAGGAGAAAGGAAGGAAGGAAGGAAAGAAAGAAAGAAAGAGAAGAAAGAAAGGAAAAGAGGGAGGGAGGGAGGAGAAAGGAAGGAAGGAAGGAAGGAAGGAAGGAAAGAAAGAAAGGAGGAAAGAAAGAAAGGAAAAGAGGGAGGGAGGAGAAAGGAAGGAAGGAAAGAAAGAAAAGAAAAGAGGGAGGGAGGAGAAAGGAAGGAAGGAAGGAAAGAAAGAAAGGAGGAAAGAAAGAAAGAAAGGAAAAGAGGGAGGGAGGGAGGAGAAAGAAAGAAAGGAAGGAAGGAAGGAAGGAAGGAAGGAAAGAAAGAAATGAGGAAAGAAAAAAAGGAAAAGAGGGAGGGAGGGAGGGAGGAGAAAGAAAGGAAGGAAGGAAGGAAAGAAAGGAAAAGAGGGAGGGAGGAGAAAGGAAGGAAGGAAGGAAAGAAAGAAAGGAAAAGAGGGAGGGAGGAGAAAGGAAGGAAGGAAGGAAAGAAAGAAAGGAGGAAAGAAAGAAAGAAAGGAAAAGAGGGAGAGAGGGAGGAGAAAGAAAGGAAGGAAGGAAGGAAAGAAAGAAAGGAAAAGAGGGAGGGAGAAGAAAGAAAGAAAGGAAGGAAGCAAGGAAGCAAGGAAGCAAACAAGGAAGGAAGGTGTACATATCACCCCTAACACACAGGAAATTTCAAGCTTTGGGAGCTCTGTGTCAGGAACCGGGACGAACTAAACACACAGCCCTTACTTACACCGCACTCTGCAACCCTCTGGTGCTCACAGGTCCCCTCTCTGTGTGCACCAGGGGAACCCGTCCATCCGGTCACCGTGTAGACCGCGGGGTGGGGCACGAATAACCCTTACAGCGCAGGACCTGCCCCAAGGCCTGGAGCGGCACCGTGAGGATGCCCTCACTGACGCGCTCCCAGCCCTGCCCACCGGCAGCCACTGCCCGCGGAGTCCCCTCTCGGGTCCCTCCGAAGGCTCCCGTCTACTGCCCTCTCGCCACGTGGCCTTCTCCCGGGCGCGGCCTTGGCATCGCAGGCAGCTACCACCCCTGAGAGGCAAGAACCCCGACCCCCCTGAAGCCCCTCTGCAGGCTGCAGAGCCGGGGGCCGGGACAGGCTTCCGGTGAGAGGACCATCACGGGATGAACCATCCGATGGAACCCGTCCACCGATGTCACTCGCGATTCTCCTAAAGCGGCGGAAGGACGCCGGCCACCGATCTGAAAGTGTCACAAAGCCCTGCGTGGACGTAACTCTTCTACTTGGAAGTGCTCCGAACCTGGAGAAGACGGTTCCCCGCTGAGTCCCGTGGAGCCTCGTCTGCACTAAAGGGGAAGATTCCAAAGGGCAACGGGAGGCAAGCATGATGAGCCGGAGGGACGGGGACGGCCCGTGGCTCCCAGCTCCGTCGCACATGGCCCACGTCCACCCTCCGCCATGGGAGCTACGGGACCCGTGTCTAGATTTTAACTTGACGAGGAACAAAGGAGTCTTTTCAAAAGTGCTGGTTTAGCAGGGGCGGGGGGTGGGGGGTGGCGGGAAACACGTTACTGTCTTCCCAGTTTTGTTTTTTTTATTCAGCCCTGGCTCTTCTGTCTATTGGTGCCGGTGAGACAGGTGACAGGTGACGTTCCAATGAGGCTGTTCCCTCGTCTTCACTCTTCAAGAGAAGGGGGAGGACCGTGGCGTTTGGGGAATTGAATCCATAAGTCTTGCGGGTTGTAAGTGTAGTGTAATGACTAGTCAAGGCGAGCGTGTGCAGGAGAGAAGGGGTGAGGCGGGGGGAGAAGAGGAGGAAGGCAAGTAAGATGGATGGGGGGCCGGGAGATAAAGTGGAGATGGGGAGGGGCGCAGGGCAGTCTGTGCGTGAAAGGGACACAGAGAGAGGGAGGCAGCCATTGGAGGCAGAGCTCAGAGGGGCAGGGGACACGGGCACAGAGATCAGAGACTGTAGGTCTGTGTACGTAAGAAAGAGCTGTAAGGAGGGGCGTCTGGGTGGCTCAGTCAGTTAAGCGTCTGACTTCGGCTCAGGTCACGATCTCACGGTTCGTGGGTTCGAGCCCCACGTCGGGCTCTGTGCTCACAGCGCAGAGCCTGCTTGGGACTCTCTCTCTCTCTCTCTCTCTCTCTCTCTCACTCTCTCTCTCTCTCTCTGCCCCTCCCTGACCTGCACTTTCTCTCTCTCAAAACAAATAAAAATAAAGACTTAAAAAAAGAAGAGAAGGGCAGACGTAAAGAAGTGCCCCAAAGGCTGTGTGTGTGCATGTGCACTCTGATTAAATGCATCTGATGTAAGGCACGCCATCACGTCTGTTTTAACTGTGTGCTGTTCGTTCTCATGTAAAAAGTAGTTCGGAGTCACGAGACACAGAATCTAGAGAAAAGGGAAGGGAGGAAGAAATCACCCAGAGTCCTGCCGCCTCTCAAGAGCAAAGGAAGTGGGCTTAATTAGCATTTGGGGGCTTTTGGTCTGTTTGTTTTTTCTTTTTTTTAGATGTTTATTTTATCTTTGAGAGCGAGAGCATGACTGAGGGAGGGGCAGAGAGAGAGGGAGACAGAATCTGAAGCAGCCCCAGGCTCCGAGCTGTCAGCACAGAGCCCGACGCGGGGCTCGAACCCACGAACCGCGAGATCACGACCTGAGCTGAAGTCGGATGCTTCACCGACGGAGCCACCCGGGCGCCCCAGCGTTTTTGTTTTTAAAGCTTAGCTGTAAATGCCCACCTAATGGGACTTCTGAATGCAGGGGTGAGATTCACCTGAAATAATTTACCTTAAGCGTTTGGGCAAAAGGCCCAACTAAGAGCCAAGAAATGCGGATGCTGATCTCGTTGGCCTGGACTCTTCTGAGGAAGAAGCTTTTCCAGAGGAATTTCTGATATCCAGTTACGGAGTCGACTGCATGAAGCGGGGGAATAATGAATTACGAAACCCCTCGCTTTGAAGCTTCATCCAGATGCCTCTGGTCCAACTCCGGGGAGGGTTCCCACGGAGGTGTGTTTATCCTCCAGACCGCGGACGGGAGTGTATCACCCTTCCATCAGGACCTCCCTCAGCTCTTAAATGCAAAACACCCATCCCCTGATGGCCCTAAGTTCAGTGATCTCTTGGTCGCCGAGAGCCTCCGACTTCCTATTTTCCAAGACAGAGCCTATCCAAGGACGATTCTATGTTGTCTCTATAGGAGAAAGACGTTTCATCTGGGTACAAAGTTCCTGGTTCCCAATCTCAGAAGCCTGGGGACACGTTTCCATTGTCCCCTGTCCCTTGACATCAGGCAGAAGACCGGGGCCGGCCCGAATTTCATTACTTTGAATATATAATAATTTTTAAATTATCTCAAATGACTAGATGTTTCCTGAATGTTGAAACTTGGTTTCTACACTCCAGTAATCTGGTAGGGTGCCCTGGGCACAGGTGTTTTTTGTTTTTCGTTTTTTTTTCCTTCTGTCTTTGCCTGTAATGAGAAGCGTTCTGTTAACATGGACCTCATGGCGGGGAAACCCAGGGAGGGTGATGTGTTTGTATCTGTGATTCCTACTTCCCCAAACTGTCGTGAAATTGTGTTAGCACCCCCTGTCCTCTGGGAACCATCAGTTTATATTCTTCGGAGTGAAGAGTCTGTTTCTTGGTTTGTCTCTCTTGCACGCTCTTTGCTCGTTTGTTTCTGAAATTCTACATATGAGTGACATCATAGGGTATGTCTCTTTCTGTGACGGACTTATTTCGCTTAGCATTATGCCTCCTAGATCCATCTATGTTTGACCAGATTTTTCCTAATGCCAGTACTCCTCTACTGGCTCTGGCATCGTCTAGCGCAGACAGAATGGGTGTGACGTTTCTGTGCGTCTACGTCAGCCCCCTTCCACAGCAGCTACACGTGGTCCGGGTGGCTCCGACAGGTGGCTCCCTCTCTGGCCAGAGAGGAAACCACCTGCCTGGTCTCACCAATCAGAGGACCCCCGGAAACTGCGTTAGATGTGGGCCAATCCAAGACTAGATTGCAATCCAACCAAGATTTCAACCAGAATCCTGGAGTCTTGCCTGGAAAGGTAGGGAGCATGTCCACTCTTCTCTGGGATGCGAAAGCGTAAGGAGTACGCATTCGGGAGTTGCTGGGGGACATATTCTACCTAGACGGCAACAGCCTGCCTCCAGAATGAAGCAGAGGCAAACAGAGACCGTGGGAGACAGACAGAGAGACACGGTGAGAACCGAAAACATCACTCAAGCACCTTGATCTAGTTGTTCCCGACAGCATTATGCACAATGAGCCAACACGTTCCTCTTTCACGTACGCCGCTTTAAGCTGGTTTTCTTTACCCTGCCCGCACCAAGAACCCAGAGCGGGACAGCTGGTTCTGTTCGACCAGCGTGTGATTCTCCCCAGGCCCCCACTAACTGGTTCACAAACACTTCCTGAACAGAAACAGAATACGAAAAGCTGGGCTAACCAGCACGCTCATTCCCAAGGCTCTCCCAACTGCACCCCTACCCAAAGCCTCTCTCTCTCTCTCTCTCTCTCTCTCCCTCCTCCACTCATGCGTGTGCTCTCTCTCTCTCTTCCAAAAATGAATATACATTAAAAAAATTGTTATCATGGGTTCACATGCATTAAAATGCATGTGTCTGTGTGGTTCTGGAAGAAGCCTGGACGAAAAAGCTTCAACCTACTTGTCTTCTGTCCCAAGTTCTACCTCCTTACTCTAGCGTCTCAGGACTTACGCTGGCTTTACCGCGGCCACTGCCGACCAGGTTCCCCCCAGTGAAGTAAACTGAGCCCCTCTGTCTTCCTCTTCGTGTCTTGAAGCCTCTCTAAGCTCCAGCGCTGGGGGGATATTTTGGTCCTACCCTCTGATTTCTCTGATGGGGAAACTGATCCTCAGGGAGGTGAGATGACTGGGGCCCAAGGTCACCCAGCTTGTGAGCAGCAGGAACACAACACTGACGGCAGAAATGCCACCGTGGCGTTCTTTGCAAATCCCATAAACCCAGAGCACGGTCAGGCTATTCCAGATGAGTGTGTGTTTGTGGCATACGATGTAGGAGTAACCCCTTAATCCTGGGTGAATGAATGTGGAAGTGAGATAATAGTTACTTCGGTCTCTGACCCTGTGCCCCAGGTTTCAAACACGTGGTTTTTAGGCTCAGTGTGAGAAATAGGGACGAAAGTTGTTACTGCTTTTTTTTCTTTTAATTTTTATTTATTTTTGAGAGAGAGAGAGAGAGCAGGGGAGGGGCAGAAAAAGAGGAGGACAGAGAATCCGAAGCAGGCTCCAGGCTCCGAGCTGTCAGCACAGAGCCCGATGGGGGGCTCGAACCCACGAACCGTGAGATCATGACCTGAGCTGAAGACGGACGCTTCACAGACGGAGCCACCCAGGGGCCCCAGAAGTTGTTGCTTTGACAGAAAGATGTCTTTTGTACTCTTCTGTTTGTTACTTCAGGGTCTCGTGGATCTTTGGTGGTCTCCTCCTGTCCTACCCTGCTGTGGAGGCAGGAAGAAGGCCGGGGACTGCTTCCTACCCGTGTGGGGGGCCCCTGCTCCGGGACCTGCGGGGAGGAAAGTGTAGCCCCAGGGCATAAAGGCTCTCAGGTCGGCCTGTGTCCCCTGCATTAAGGAGTTCGGCACACTCGCGGGCCAAGGGGGTTTCATGCAGAGGATGCATGAGAGGTCTTGTGTGCACACGGCCCTCCGAGACCAAATCACAAAGAGAGGCAGGTGGCCTCGGGTGCAGAAGGTTGGGGCACTCGCCAGATAAGGTGCCATGCCGTCACGAAGGCATGAGTAAATGAGCGTAGCCCCCAGCGCCAACGTGCCCTGTTGGCGATCGGCCGGGAGATTCCCCGGCTGTGGGCTTCCCCCCTCCTCACTCACACCCCCAGTGCGACGCTGCACCCTAGTCAATGCGCACCGGCCCCTGATGAGTAGCCATCAAGGGGGGGAGGGTACATATCTCGGGAGGAAAGAACAGAAGGCGGCTGACCTGAGCCATCGCCTTGGCCTCGCCCTACATCCCGCTGCTTTGCGGGGTCCTCCTCTTGGCTACAACCCCTTTCGGGCCGGCAGAGGGGTGTCTTCTCAGTGGCTAGCCTCCTTTACCGTTCCTGGGCATCGTTAACTAGAGATAACGCCCGGCCACGGCCCTTCAGACCAGGAAAGACCCCCTCAGAGGCTTTGTAAGCCAGCCCCGTCATTAAACCACCGAGAGAGTCAGGCCCTGAAAGGAAGTAATTCTTCCAAGTTTAGCAGCTCACATCAATGTGTCTTGAAGTCAAGGCTTTTTGGGTTTTTTTTTTTTCCACCTAACATGCCACACTTTCCTGCAATTATCTCGCTTCTCTCCAGACTATAAAACATAAAAGTATACGGGGAAGATTTATCGTCCTTTCCCTTCCTGATTCTGTCTTTTTAACATGATCCAAAACGCCTCTGCCCCCTGATTGTCTGGGAGAAGCATCCTGCAGCAAAAATGGGCTGGATCCCACCCGGTGCTACGAAGCTCCCTTCCACCCAGGGCGCCTGTCTTGGGGGCGTGCGGAACGAGGGGCTGGGATTCCAGATGGAGCCGGACAAGGAGATGGCCCTTTCTGGGTCACCCAGCTGCCCGATGCCCTCGGGTGGCCACAGCGGCAGGGTGGGTAACCTAGTTTGCTTAGGAAATACTGCAGATGTCCCAGTTTATCTGACGCAGTCCGAGAAAAGTATTGGCTCTGTCCTGTCCCCACAGCTCGTGCGGCTCGACCTGACAGAGCCCCCTCCCCGCCCCCTTCTGCCGGATCCGCAGACACCCCAGAGTCCAGTGTCCCTGGCTTCATGTGCCAGCCTGTCCTGTTGTACCCCTAAGTCTCCCCTCCCCTAAGGGGGATCCTAAGCCCAGATCAAGGGCATCCTGATGGGTCAGGATGTGACGGCAAAATTCTCAGAAATATTTCCGGGGACGTTCAGCCCCTGCTGGATGAGGAACCTGGGGGCCAGGAGCTGGGACTTCGGGGTTGGTGACTGGGCTGCTGGCCAGTTTGCGTGGCTGTCTGGAGCGGCAGAGCAGAACTGGTGCTTATTGGGGAGATCTGGGGCAGGAGCGGTGGGGTGGGGGAAGGCGCCTGGGATCCGGTGGGGGGATTAGTCATCTATGGCACCCCGGGTGACCCTTGTCAGCTTTCTTCTCTGTTAACTAATAAGACCTAACTGTAACGGGGCTGGCAGTGGAGGGGAGGAGTTTGAGGTTTCAGGGGCACCTGGGTGGCTCAGTTGGGTTAAGTGTCCGACTTCAGCTCAGGTCATGATCTCACGGTTCGTCAGTTCAAGCCCCTCATCAGGCTCTGCACTGGCAGCACGGAGCCTGCTTGAGATTCTCTCTCTCTCTCTCTCTCTCTGCCCCTCCCCTGCTTGCTCTCTGTCTCTGTCTCTCAAAATAAATAAACACTAAAAAATAATAATAATAAAAAAAGAGTCTGAGATTTCAAAGTAAACCTGGAAGTCGTATCTCCCAGATCTCCAGAATCTGGTTCCAGATTCTCCAGCCCGGACTCTGAGAGGCTTGTGAACCCTCCCGAGGTGGGGGTGAGGGGTCAGGGAGGAGCAGAGGGTTACCGCCAGCTTGGCCCCCATTCTCCAGAACTGCATCCACCTGTCCAGACTCCTCACTCACCACCCAGGGCAGGTGTGGATTTCCAACTAGAAAGAGCAACTACTCCCCAGAAAGCCTAACTTCCTGGAGGCTCCCGGAGGGAGAGCCTCTGTCTGTTTTGACTCACTGCACAACCTCTGTGCCCGACAGGGGCCACCATGCCGGGGCGGTGTTCCAGGACCACGGTTTCTTTGTTCCGCCTTTATGCCAAAGACAACTCACGGCGAAGTTCCCTTCTAGGTGCCGCGTTCCAGGGCAGAGGCAGGATGTCAAAGACAGAAAAGGAGCTCAGAAAACGGATTAGGAAGTCTCTCCCTGGGCGTACAGGCATCAGACTTGAGAGCCTACGTGAGCCAGTCTGACACGCGTGCACGGATCCGAGATGAGACGAAAAACCCAGCACCTAAGCTGAGAAGAGCTGCAGATGGGTGGGGAAAGGATTTCCAGGGGATTTGGGGCCAGAAACTTAGAGATGTGGCTCTTGCTGGATGGGGTTTCCAGGAAATAGGGGTGCATCTACCATGGGGGGGCGTGCACCCTGAGGTGTCAGGGGGGCCCTCGACGGTCTCACTCAGAACAGCCTTCCTTTTGTATTTGGCATTCTGGGATCTGGGATCTGGATTCCAGGCAGCAGTAAGAAGTTAATGAAACAGGGGTGCTTTGTGTAGTATGTAAATTAAATCTCAATAAAGCTGCCTAAAAAGCTAAGTGAAGCCCAGATAACACCAGGAGTGTGGATGGGGATACCAAAGCCGTGCCAGGGCCTCTGGAGGTGTGGAGAGAGGTGGGGGGAGGGCAGGGCAGGGGACGGGAGGGGAAGAGAGAGGAGGGGAGGGGTGAAAGGGACAGGAAGGGAGGTGAGGGGAGAGTAGGGAAAGAGAGGACAGGGGAGGGGAGAGGAAGACAGGAGGGGAGGGGAGAGGAAGACAGGAGGGGAGGGGAGGAGTGGAGGGAAGGACAAGGGAGAGGAAGACAGGGGAGGGGAGATGAGAAATGGAGGTAAGGGGTAGGGTGGAGGGGAGGGGAGAACAGGGGAAGGGAGGGAGGGGAGGCGAGGAGTGGAGGGAAGGACAGGGGAGAGGAGGACAGGGGAGGGGAGGCGAGGAGTGGAGGGAAGGACAGGGGAGAGGAGGACAGGGGAGGGGAGATGAGGAATGGAGGTAAGGGGTAGGGTGGAGGGGAGGGGAGGACAGGGGAGGGGAGGGAGGGGTGGAGGGGAGGGGAGGCGAGGAGTGGAGGGAAGGACAGGGGAGAGGAGGACAGGGGAGGGGAGATGAGGAATGGAGGTAAGGGGTAGGGTGGAGGGGAGGGGAGGACAGGATGGTCAAGAAAGAGAGCAAAGATTTCAGGTTCAAGTGACAGCTTAGCCACTGAAGAGTATGACGACCCAGAGCAGTCCCCTCTAGAGCTTCGGGTCCCTCATTAGTAAAATAAAGGCGCTTGGATGTGATGAGTGCCAGCTTTCTATTATTCTTTGGCGTGGGAAATTATTTTAAGACAAGCTAATGAAGTTTGGATAAAATTAGAACCGTGTGAGTTCTACAGGACTCACCCTGCTCTCGGTGACAGATTAAGGAACAGAATGGAATCCCAAGATCCTCTGTGAATTTCTTGATGAAGGGCGTAAAGAACATTGGCCCCTGCGGGCACAGGATTGGGCAGGACTGGTTAACCTGACCTGGAAACACTTTCTCAGAAAACAATGTCAGTGAGTCACTGTCTCTCTTCTCCTGGTCCAACTCCTTCTCCTCCTCTCCCTCAAACCTCCGGAGGTTACCCCCAACCTGAAAGAAACACCTCAAAACTAGTTTCTAAGACAAGCACCCTACTGATATTCTCATGCCCGATCTGCCCTGTAAAGAACAGACGTAACCTCACATTTTAACTAGGAGGCTGAAAATCTTCGGGTAAGATATTTGAGGAAAGCACTCTAGTAGAAACCTGCCATTTTACGTCTGCATCGCCCCATTTATAAACACAGAGAATTGCCCCCAAGTGGATCAAATGCATTCAGCTAGTGTCCCCAGCTAGTGTTGATGCATTGCACACTAATTAATAAAAGCTAGGTTTTTTATTCCAGTATAACTAAAAAGGAATTCGATTCCAGTGTCGTAAGCCCTGAGCTCCGTATCCAAAAAGGCTTGCATTAATTACAATTTCTGGGCAAAAAATGGATACCCAACTATGTGAAGGTACAGAGAAAGATGAAAAGCCAGAAACTAGGTGCGGGGTTGACCCTTGAAAACAGAAAACCGTGTCTGGTAAGATGTGTTTGTCCTGCAGGAAAGCCCCAGCCCACAAGGCACCAAGTGCTTCCAATTCAAGCCAGAAGCCAAAGGATCATTGGCCTAGTTGGAGGAACAGAGTTTGGGACTCCCAGAGGGGCTGAAACTTGAAGGGGGAGATCCTGGAAATGAGGGAGCCACAGAAGGTGGGACCCCTCCCAAAGTCTGCACTTAAACTCCCTCCAAATCTTTGGCTGACCCCCATGTGCAAACAAGACCGTAACAGGCCGGAGGGGCAAAGCCACAAAGTTAGAGGTGGGTGGGTTGCAGGTGCCGCCCACCTCGGGGGACATAATTTAACATGTGAGTCCCACCAAGTCAGAGAATCTTGGTCAACACCTCAGACTTATTAATATAACCCAAGACCAGGATTTAGGGCAAAACCAACAGAGACTCACCCAACAGAACGCAAACCCAAGTCTCCAACGAGCTCGTGATCGACCAGCAATCTAGCTACTTACTAGAACAAGACACAACAATCTTCGGGAGATGATAACAAAATCCAGAGTCTCTACAATGCATCATGCACAATACCCAGGATGTAGATTAAAAAAAAAAAAAAAATTACCATACGTGCAAAGCGTATTTCACAAATGTTTAAGAGAAAGATCAGTTCATGGCAGGGATTTCACAAATGACTTGGATCCTGTTATTAAAAAAAAAAAAAAAAAGGAATTCTGAAGTGCGTTTAAGAGCCTTTAGAACAAAGTTAATACAATGAGTGACAAGACGGCAAGTTTCAGGAGAGATACGGAAACTGTAAAAAACAGGGGCACCTGGGTGACTCAGTTGGTTAAATGTCCGACTTTTGGTTTCAGCTCAGGTCATGATCTCACAGGTCATGGGTTCAAGCCCCATGTCAGGCCCTGCGTGGAGCCTGAGGAGCCTGCTTGGGATTCCCTCTCCCTCTCTCTCCCTCTGCCCCTCCCCCACCCCTGCTCACGCTCTCTCTCTCTCTCCCTCCCTCCCTCCCTAAAAGAAAAAAGAAAAGAAAAATGCAATGAAACAAATGTTGGCAAGGATGTGGTGAAAAGGAGGCCGTGGGCACGGCTGGCAGGGATCCAAAATGGTGCGGCCGCTGTGGAAAACAGTATGAAGGTTCCTCCAAAAATTAAAACTAGAACTACCCTATGACCCAGCAATTTCACTTCTGGATGTCGATCTGAAGACATGCAAACAGTAAGACCAAAAGATACATGCAATCCTATATTCACTGCAGCGTTACTTACCAGAGCCAAGATACAGAAGCCACCTAAGTGTCCATCACGAGATGAATGGATAAAGGGGATTTTACTCTGCCTTAAAAAAAAAAATGAGATCTTGCCATTTGCAACAACACGGATGTACCTCCAGGGCGTTCAGCTAAGTGAAACAAGTCAGACAGAGAAAGACAAAAGTCGTATGATTTCACTTACGCGTGGACTCTAAACCACAAAACAAATGAGCCAACGGAACGAGACAGAAACAGACTCCTATAGATACAGAGAACGATCCAGCGGCTGCCAGAAATGAGAGAGGCAGAGACGTGGGCAAAACAGGGAATGGGGATTAAAAAATACAAACTTCGGGGGCACTGGGTGTGGCTCAGTCTGTTAAGCGTCCCATGCTTGGTTGCAGCTCAGGTCACGATCTCGCAGCTTCGTGGGTTTGAGCCCGTGTCAGCACAGAGCCTGCTTGGGATTCTCATTCTCTCTCTCTCCCTCCCCGCCCATCCCCCACTCATGCTATCTCTGTCTCTCTCAAAATAAATAAACTTAAAAACATATATAAGCTTCCAGTTATAAAATAAATACAACACAGGGATACAGAGTTAATAGGCAATATAGTTAATAATGTGCAACAACTTCGGTGACATTTATCACTGGATTTACTGTGGTGATCACCTTGTAATGTATATAAATATTGCATCACGACACTACATTTGAAACTAACAGAGCATGTCAACATACCTCAAGAAAGAAAAACTACATGAAAATTTGTTACTACTGGGTGTTAATTTTGTCCCAGGACTAGGGATATAAGAGGAAATAACTCACTTCCTGTAAAACGTTGGTTTGTGAGCCTAATTTGATCCGGAAACATGCTTGTCATCCAAAGCACTCGTGTATCAAAGCGAATTTCAAGAACCATTGGCTCAGCTGTGACATGTGACACTGGGCATCACGTGCTACTTGTATTGTAAGACATCGCTCGTTTATGAAGTTACAATTTGTTACAAGTGTTTGCTTGTCTTGTGGAACACTGGCAGAACAAGATACAATCCAAGGTTTTACTGTGTTTCAGAAGTTCCCCGAGGGGCACCTGGGCGGCTCAGTCGGTTGAGCGTCCGACTTCGGCTCAGGTCATGATCTCGCGGTCCGTGAGTTCGAGTCCTGCATCAGGCTCTGTGCTGATGGCTCAGAGCCTGGAGCCTGTTTCAGATGCAGTGTCTCCCTCTCTCTCTGGCCCTCCCTTGCTCATGCTCTGCCTCTCTCTCTCAAAAAATAAATAAACATGAAACAATTAAAAACAAAGAAAGGACTTCCCCAAGCTCTTGTTTTCTAGTGTTCTTTTAGGCAATCTGTCATCATGATTGCTTCAACATCGCTGTACTGTAACCCATCTTATTTATGTGTACTTCTCCCCTTCCTTAGCTGATCTGATAAGGGAAAGAGCAGAAACCTACTCGTATTTCTGTCTCCAGGACCTAGGGAGGTAGCATAGACTCAATTAATGTTAATGAAGTACTTTAATGAGTTGATGAATGAATACATTGCGAATCAGCCTCACATCCTCAAGCATGGAAGAACAGAATAATTTGAATAATCATAGAGCTATGTGCCATTCATGTTTCCTTCACTTTGTAAAAGGGAGTAAGTCAGACATTATTTACCTAGATGATTAAGCATTGGTTTAAAAAAAAAAAAACTTTTTAATGCTTAATTTATTTTGAGAGAGAGAGAGAGAGAGACAGAGTGTGAGCAGGAGAGGGAGACACAGAATCCAAAGAAGGCCCCAGGCTCCAAGCTGTCAGCACAGAGCCTGATATGGGGCTCAAACTCATGAATTGTGAGATCACGACTTGAGCCAAAGTTGGATGCTTAACCGACTGAGCCACCCCGGCTCCCCTAGGGCACTGAATTAAAAAAAAAAAAAAAAGAAGACAATCCTTAATTCCCATCTTTCCAAGGAAAACAGCAGCACGAAAGAGCAATACTGGACTAAATAAACTGAAGAATTCATAAAAAAGGAGTTAACTTGAGAAACAGAAGACAACTTTATAATAAGCTAAATTTGCTCCCCAGAGATATTTTTTTTAATTTATCTATTTACGAGAGAGAGAGAGAGAGAGCACGTGCACAAGTGGGGTAGAGCAGAGAAAGAGAAGAGAGAGAGAGAGAGAGAGAGAGAGAGAGAGAGAGAGAGAGAATCCCAAGCAGGCTCCATGCTGTCAGTGCAGAGCCTGATGTGGGACTTGAACTCAACAACCCATGAGATCATGACCTGAGCCGAAATCCAGAGACGGATGCCTAACCAACTGAGCCACCCAGGCGTCCCTCCTCAGAGATATATGAGAGCACATCACGCATATAAAACAAGCACACACGGTGACGAAAAAGATGTAAACTTCTTAGCAAAGAAGCCCTAAGGACAACAAAAACCCCACGCAGAGCTGACCACCAGTCCCAGGAAAGTTAACGCAAGGCTGACGCACAAACACTTGAACTCCACAGACAAGAGGAGCAAATCATAATCGTGAGAGAAAGGTGATTGATCAGCAGCTGTAGAAACTTCAGGTGAGAGCTGGTGTCTGTCTCCTGGGAATTCCAGGAGCACAGAAACAAGGTGGACTGCGAAAAAAATCCAAAAACAAAGTGTTTAGGGAATACAGATGCAGTGAGAGCCTTAGGAAGATACGCATCGTTCATTCACTGAAGCAAATCAAACAGTCAAGTCTTTAAGAGATGTTTATTGAGCACCTACAGTGTGCAAAGCATTATGCTAGGTACGGCAGGTGCAAAGAGAAACAAATACAGATACAGTCCCTGCCCTGATGCAGCTTATCTGGTGGTGGATTAGGAAAAAGAGACATTGTACTAAAACAAGGATACATCAGAGGCACAAACTGATAAGGTAGCAGTGTTATGAGGTCACCCAGGCAGCCTCCCAGGGGAGTAGGGATTACGCTGACATCTGAAGGACACTGAGAGTTATGGAAGCAGGGAGTGGCAGGATGGACTATTTAGAGAACAGCATTCTAAGAAGACGGAACCACTGGTGCAAAGGCCCTGTGGCATGGCATGTTGGGAAACTATAAGAAAGCCAGTGCGGTCAGAGCTCAGGAAATAAGGAGAGGCAGGGAAGAGGTGAACCCCCCGTGTAAAAATCAAACATCGCCAGTTTCCAAAAAGCCAAGTCGGTTTACAAAGAGAACTTGGGATTCTATTTCTCACCTGCAAAACGAGGTGTGAGGAAACAAGGGAGCAAAAACTTCAAAGTGCTGATGTTCAAATCATTTGAATCTAATTTGAATGCGTTAGGGAAGCAGTGTCAGTTCTGTAGTATAATAATGGCATTGTGGTTGTTTCCCAATGCATGTCTTTATCTTACTACCTTTCAGAAATAAAACATTCAGCTAAATATTTACTGTGTATGGATGAAATTAAATGATCTTGGGACCTGCTTCAAAAGAATCCAGCGTGGGAGTGAGAGGCAGGAGTGGGGGCAGGTGGGATTCTCTATGCACCCACATTATGTTTGAAATTTTCCATAATAAAAAAGTAGAAACCAAATTCGATTAAAAGCCAGAAGAGGAAAATAAAGACATTTTTTTCAGAAAGACACATGCTCGCTCATAGGTTTGCTACCCAACTACTCAACTTATTTTTTACTTTTAAGTTTATTTATTAATTTTGAGAGAGACAGAGACAGCATGAGTGGGGGAGGGGGAGAGAGAGAGAGAGAGAGAGAGAGAGAGAGAGAGAGAATGAATCCCAAGCAGGCTCCACGCTGTCAGCACAGAGCCCGACACAGGGTTCGAACTCATGAAACTGTGAGAGCACGACCTGAGATGAAACCAAGAGTAGGTCGCTTAACCAACTGAGCCATACCTAGGCGCCCCAATACTCAATCTATTTTTTAAAATAAAGGGAGACTTTACCCCAGAACCCTTCCCACCATCCCCCAAAAAAGCAAGGGAGGAAGGAAGGAGGGAAGGCAGGCTAGGAAAGAAACCAGTAAAAGCTAGAGAAAAATCTAAACAATTATTTACACTGTGGCTGGGAAACTTGGTCATTTATTTGTTTCAAGGACTTTTAAGCCGTAAACACAAATGAACAAATTATATATGTACATATACATACACAGATATATTCAAAAAGCAAAATGTTACAGACAGGCAAAAGATAAAGAACTGAACAAAGACACTCTATACACTTATTATTAATAAGGAATCAAGACTGGAACTATTCTATCAGATAACAGATAATACAAAGGCAAAAAAAAAAGGCAGCAAAAGAGACAAAAATGAATACTATGTTTCGGGAAAAACTACAGACCAAAGAAATAACAGCAATCCTGATTTTTTTTTTTTTGAACAAAAGAAAATACAGTAGAGAAATATTTAAAGCGAAATTCACAGAAATAAAAGAGAGTCTGAATAACCCTCAATCATGGTGAAAAATGTAGCTATTTCACTAGGGTTTTAAAACCATGAGACAGAAAAAAATGCATAGGTTGAAACTTACAATTGTGGATGGACAGCCACAGACACAGAAAATGCATGCTTCCCAAATATCCATAAAATATTTAGAAAAATAAGTCATAGGGCGCCTGGGTGGCTCCATCGGTTAAGTGTCTAACTTTGGCTCAGGTCATGATCTCAAGGTTAGTGAGTTCAAGCCCTGCATCTGGCTCTCTACTATCAGCACAGAGCCCGCTTCAGATCCTCTGTCCCCTGTTCTCTCTGTGCCTCCCCTTCTCATTCTCTCTCCCTCTCAAATAAATAAATAAAACCTTTAAAAAAAAATCAGTCACTAAGCCGCAAGGAAAATCTTGATAAACCTCGTAGAAATCATAGCAAGAGGCTTATCCTCAAATAGGCTAACCATGGACAAAACAATAGCTATCTGGAATATTTTTTTAATTTCTTTTAACGTTTTATTTATTTTTGAGACAGGGAGAGATGGAATATTTTTAAATACCAAAGTAAAAACTCTTCTAAATCTCTGTGTGAAAAGGGAAATTCAGAAAATTATACATTCTTTAGGGAAAAAAAAGCTTTTAAAATGGTGATATTTAAAAATCTATCTGGGGGGTGCCTGGGTGGCTCAGTCGGTTGAGCCTCCGACTTCAGCTCAGGTCATGATCTCACAGCTCGTGAGTTCGAGCCCCGCGTCAGGCTCTGTGCTGACAGCTCAGAGCGTGGAGCCTGCTTCGGACTCTGTGTCTCCCTCTCTCTCTGCCCCTAACCCACTCGCATTCTGTCTCTGTCTCTCTCAAAAATAAATAAACATTAAAAAATAAAAAAATAAATAAAAATCTATTAGATGGGGCAAAAGTCTCACTCAAAGAAAAAAATTACATCTATCTTTAAATGCATCTGTCAGAAAACAAAAATGAGCAAAGTTAGATAAGCCTAAAGAAGACAGAAGGGTGAAATTAATACAATTACTGGGAGAAACTAGTCAAACACAAAAAAGCAGACCTGATTCATCCAAACCTAACTTATTGAAAAGCACAATAAAAACGTTGCAAAATCTGATCTTAGTTGGAGAGAATAAACCCAAAGTAACAAGAGACTGTGAATACTTTATAATTAATTTTTACATTTCCTCTGTTCAACTTCATACCAACGAGTCTTTTAAAAATTAGATAAAAAATATAGATGCTGGAGAGGATGTGGAGAAACGGGAACCCTCTTGCACTGTTGGTGGGAATGCAAATTGGTGCAGCCGCTCTGGAAAGCAGTGTGGAGGTTCCTCAGAAAATTAAAAATAGACCTACCCTATGACCCAGCAGTAGCACTGCTAGGAATTTACCCTAGGGATACAGGAGTACTGATGCATAGGGGCACTTGTACCCCAATGTTGATAGCAGCACTCTCAACAATAGCCAAATCATGGAAAGAGCCTAAATGTCCATCAACTGACGAATGGATAAAGAAATTGTGGTTTATATACACAATGGAATACTACGTGGCAATGAGAAAGAATGAAATATGGCCTTTTGTAGCAACGTGGATGGAACTGGAGAGTGTGATGCTAAGTGAAATAAGCCATACAGAGAAAGACAGATACCATATGGTTTCACTCTTATGTGGATCCTGAGAAACGTAACAGAAACCCATGGGGGCGGGGAAGGAAAAAAAAAAAAAAAAAGAGGTTAGAGTGGGAGAGAGCCAAAGCATAAGAGACTGTTAAAAACTGAGAACAAACTGGGGGTTGATGGGGGGTGGGAGGGAGGGGAGGGTGGGTGATGGGTATTGAGGAGGGCACCTTTTGGGATGAGCACTGGGTGTTGTATGGAAACCAATTTGACAATAAACTTCATATATTGAAAAAAAAATTAGATAAAATAGACAAAATTGGCTGAGGACATAACAAAAACTAATCTATCAATAACAACAGAAGATAACGAACGGGGGGTTACTTGCCTCAAAAATCACCAGGACCAGATCATTTTATGACCCAGTTTGATCAAATTTTTAAATAATAATATATAATGTTTTTTTGTTATTTAAACCACATCAGAGCAGAGAAAAAGACTAAAAATTTTCTCAGTCTTTCTTTGAGTCTAAATGATAAATGTCTTGTAATAATAAGTGAAGTCTCAGACTCGTTCGGTTTCTCAGACCCAAATCAAACAAAGATAGAAGGAAAAATAAAAGTTCCAAACCAATCTCATTTGTAAATTTCAATACCAAAAAAAGAAAATCTAAATGAAACATTAGCAAGCCAAATCTCAGCATAATAATACAATAAAGCATCAAAGCCAAGGAAAATTCATTCCAGGAATACAGAGAGGCTCAAGAGTGAAAAATAAAAGTAAGTTATATAGTTCATGACATTATAAAAAAAAAAAAAACAAACCATATGACTGTTGCCCTAAGTGCAGAAAAAAGTCATTTTTAAAGTCATCTTTCAGGAACCTGAAAACAAAAGGTTTAACTTCATGGCAAATCCCAAAGACATTTATGTAAGGAATACCTGTTACCCTTAAATTAATTGACCTTTTTCGAAAGAGGTTACAATCAATGTACCAAGCAAAAAAAGTCAGAGAAAGAAATATTGGAATGAAAGGGGTCCAACTGCCATTATTTGTAGATGATACGATCACTTACAAAGTCTAAGGCAATTAACGGGACTTCTGTTAAAACCAGTGAGAAAATCCAAAAACAGTGAGCAGACAGAAGAAAAGCACATCAAAGTAGCTCTCCTACATCCTGGCAAAAGCCGATGAAAGAGAAGCCCGTTTATTTAATAACCAAAATGATGATATGTCCTGTAATAAAACATAAGGTAGGTATCAGGGCTCTACGAAAAAAAAAAAAAATATATATATATATATATATATATATATATACATATATATATATATATGAAAACATTGCTAAAGGAAGTCAAAGAAGGAAGGGTCTGGAAAACCAAAAACACATACCATATTACTGAACAGGAAAACGGAAAATATCTATCTAACATGTCAGTTCTCTTCCAAATTAAGACATAAAATCCGTATCTCTCTCTCTCTGTCTCTTTTTTTAATCTCGTTCTTGAAAAACAGAACGCGACAAGCTCATTGCAGAAACCATGAAAGGTAAGTGAATGCAGGAAGCGTCACCAACATTCTGTAACAGAACACATTGACAGGAAATTTGTGCTTCCTGACAACAAAATGCAGGACGGAGCCCCAATTCAAACAGCAGCATGGACGGATAGAAAGGCACACAGGGGAAAAAAAAAATACACACAATAAAAGTTTCCTACTTTGTTTATATACCGAAGTCATTTCCGGATTCATTTTGAAATCTATGGGGTTTTGTTCCCCCCCAATCCAAATACGGAAAGAATGTGAAAGCTGTCTTACAAATTTGCAAAAGGGAGAGTGTCTCTCTCTATGCAACAAGGAACCTCAGGATAAAAGAAACTCAGAATAAAAGAGAAAAAGATGAGCAAATTCGGACTTCATGAAAATTTAAAACTTGGAGACTTTGAATCCTGCAATGGGTTACAGCCAACTGTGAAAAAATATTTGCAACATATGTGGTAACCAGAGGGTGTCGACTCCCCAGAAGACAGACGACATCAGTGAAGGGAAAAACAACCAGTCTGCAGAGCGCAGAATGCGGTCTGAACGGCTCCCCCAGGATTTCTACAATGGGATGATCCTGGCCCAGACCTTCCTTTATTTTTTAAAAAAATTTTTTTAGTGTTTATTGATATTTTGAGAGAGGAAGAGAGAGAGAGAGTGAGCAGAGAGGGAGACAAAGAATCCAAATCAGGCTCCAGGCTCTGAGCTGTCAGCACAGAGCCCGACGTGGGGCTTGAACCCGTGAACCATGAGATCATGACTTGAGCCAAAGGTGGATGCTTAACTGACTGAGCCACCCAGGCGCCCCAATAGGGATTTTCCTATATTTTGACTTTCAACGGGATCACACCGATTCTCTACCCTAAAATCGCTGTGCACTTACTTAGAATGAGATGCAGTCCGGCCACCCCAGAGCCCGCCCTTGTCCTTGTCGCTCCCTCCTCCTCCCTGTGTATGCTCTAGCCTTGAGAACCTTCTCTCCGACTCTCCCCAATTCTCGGGATTTTGCACACGCTGTAGCTGCCACGGGAAAGCTTGTGGATGCCACCTCTAACCTCTAGTCTTTAAACTCTGTGTGCCCGGCCGGCTCCTTTGCACACTTAGGTCTCCGCTTAAATTCTACCTCTCCAGAGAGGTCTCCCCAAATGTCATATCAAAAAAAGAGGTCCTCCTTTTATTTTCTAGCGTAGCTCCCCAGCTGTTAACCTCATAGCGTATTTTCACCTTGTGGTCATTTTATCCGTCTTGCTCCCTAGGAAATAAACTCGACCAGCGCAGAGAATGGAATCTGTCTTGTTCACTGTTGCGTCCCCAGCAGGTAGAGAGATGGACAGGATGTAGACAATGCTCAATTAAAGTGTCGTTGAATGTTTAAAAAAAAAAAGTAAATCGGGGGACCTGGGTGGCTAGAATCAGCCTGAAGTGGCTTATATCAGCTTGCAAGAGTCCACAGTTAAATATTGAGGGATTTTTTTGAGAACAGCCTCTATCTGGAAGCTGGTCATGGGGGCGTATCCTTCCCTCATTTATGGTTTCAGTTACCCTCGGTCAGGAAACAGATGACCTTCCCTCCGACGTACGGTCAAGGAGATAAATAGGATGCCAACACCACATTACAATTCCCCTCACTTCAGTTCATCTTGTCACGGAGGCGCTGTATCATCT
Source organism: Panthera tigris (assembly GCF_018350195.1). Classification (NCBI taxonomy): domain Eukaryota; kingdom Metazoa; phylum Chordata; class Mammalia; order Carnivora; family Felidae; genus Panthera; species Panthera tigris. The sequence continues at coordinate 5,427,017 of NC_056673.1, read as the reverse complement.
CACATCCTCGTAAGAAGGGTGGGTACCTTATAACAGGATCCCGAGGGAGAGAGACGGCTTTCCCGTAACTTTTTTTACAGTATATTGTTATGAGTGTTCGATTTTATTCTTACTTATTGCTGTCAATGCCTTACTGTGTCTAACTGGTAAACTTTATCACAGGTATGCATATATAGGAAAAATATGGTATATATAGGGGTCAGTACTATCCTCGGTCACAGGCATCCACTGGGGGTCTTGGTACATATTCCCCTTGAATAAGGCTAAGGCGGGGATTGCTGTAATCTCACCAGGCAAGTGCGATAAATCAGATGGTTGTTTCTGTGTGTTTGTTTGGCAGCCAGTGTAGAAACATACTAATGCCCCTTAAAACAAATTTATGTTTATTTATTTTTGAGAGAGAGAGACAGACAGAGAGACAGAGTGTGAGCAGGGGAGGGGCAGAGAGAGAGGGAGACACAGAATCCGAAGCAGGCTCCAGGCTCCGAGCTGTCAGCACAGAGCCCGATGCGGGGCTCGAACTCATGAATTGTGAGATCACTACTTGAGCCGAAGTTGGACGCTTAACTGACTGAGCCACCCAGGCGCCCCAAAGCCTTTATGTATAACAAAGAAAAACGGGCATAATTTCGGTCTGGTATTCCACAGAAATGAGTGCATGAGGGGAAAAAGATACTTAAAAAATAGACAACCGAGCCTCCTGGATGCCCGTTAGTAGACGAATGATTACAATGCATTCCATATTATAATATAGCCATTTTCAAAGACTAAGACAGATAGATTTACAGATACTGCCACAGCTTATTGCTGAATAAATAAAGGACTTGGAGGCCATGCATATTATCTCATTTTTACAAATCATATATGCTTGCACTGTATCATTTTATATGTGTTTGAACAAGGTCTATTTGGATGCATGCCAAGCTGTTGGAAAGATCTATCCTATGGAGGGGAGGGGACAGGTTTTGCTTTTTAATTTATCCATTTATAAACTGTATGCATTTTCAAAACAGCGGCAGATGTTATTGTCAGAAAAAAACATAATCTCTAAAACTTCTGGATTCAAGAGGTAATCACATTGTAATTACAGACTATTTAAGAATCATGACAATGAAAATAATACATAGCAAAATTATGGAATGTGGCAAAAGCTGTAATAAGAAGGAAACTCATAGCTTTGTATCATTTTCATTATTAAACAAAAAGAAAAGCATGATAATACATCAAATAAGCACTCGAGTCAGGAAACCAGGATTTCTCAAGGAAGTCAAGAGAGGAAATTAATACATAAAAGCAGCAATTAATGAATTTAGAAAACATGCATAGTATAAGACACATAGTTCTGTGGGGGAAAAAACATTAAAACTGGCACATTTCTTTTTTTTTTTTTTTAATGTTTATTTTTGAGAGACAGAGACAGAGCATGAGCTGGGGAGGAGCAGAGAGAGGGAGAGACACATAATCCAAAGTAAGCTCCGGGCTCCGAGCTGTCAGCACAGAGCCCAACACGGGGCTCGAACTCACGAACTGGGAGATCATGACCGAGCCGAAGTCGGATGCTTACCCGACTGAGCCACCCAGGCGCCCCCAAAACTGGCACATTTCATCAGGAAGGCTCCTATGAAGGAATTTTCCAAATGTCCCCTGAGAAATGAAGTTTTCAAACTTCAAGGATGTGTCATAGTTACTCTATTTAAATTATCCTTACAATAGAAAAAAAAAAAAAAGGTAAGCAATCCCAATTCATTTGACTCACATCGTTTCACAGCAGATTTGCAACATAACGTATTACAATGCATTTTAACTAGTGTGGCCAGTGACTCTGAAACTTGGTGCTGTCCCATAGCAACAGGAAAACCTCAGCCCAGACCCCGTGCTCATAACTGCAAAGATGCCAGAGAAAATACTTTTCAGTTTCCTGTCCACATAGCAGCGGAAGTGATCCTCTTAAAGCATAAATTAGATCACATCTTTCCCTCGCTCTTGACCCGCCAAGAGCTTCTGTCTCACTGAGGATGAACTCCAGAGCTTTCCACTGGCCCCCAAGTCCCTTCGGGAACGGCGCTGGTGGCCTCTTTGACCTCATTTGCCTCCTCTCCCCCCACCCCCCTGGCATCTTCTTGCACTAACCATTCAAGACCCCCTGGGATCCCTCCAACCATGTGCAATTCAGTCTCAGAGTTTTACATTCCCTGCCTCTGTCTTGACCATCCTAAGTGGCCACGTTGCTCATTCTATGTCCCCCCTCCCTGCACTATCTTCCTTCACAGGGTTTGCCATTATGTGACGTTATATGATGCACCTGCTTATCTATGTGTTGTTCGTGATCTGGAACCAACGCCAATGTCGTGATGAGGACGCAGACTTCATGTGCTCTGACTTTGTTTTGCTCACTCTGGTAGTCTCAGCCCTAAGACGGTGCCCGGCACACAGCATCATTAGGTGAAGTTACATTACGAATATGGGTATTTATTTACGTCTGCCAGTCACGGGACCTTCATGACAGCTCAGACATTCTGCAAAGAGCCGGCGTGATGGGGACCCTTAACTGTCAATCACAATCCGTTCTCCCCATCTTCCGTGGGAGAAACGCAGCCTGACACACGGGTGGCCAGATGCACTGAATTTCCCAGCCTCCTTTGCTGACGTGCTCAGGCACCTGTATCCTACCTGAGGAAGGTGATAAGAGGTGAGGAAGGTGGACAGGACTCCTCCTTTTCCCCAACCTATAAGCTGGAGAATGCTGGAGTCCCGCCTTGGCCGCGCAGAGGAGGACAATGTCTTTGACACGTCTGAGTGAACAAACGAGCGAATGAGTGAATGCATCCCTTTTCCTGACATTTCCATTCCGCATTTGGAAATGGGGAAGGGAAATCCAACACCAACACCGACCACGGGAATCTCACTGCGTGGGAAGAATTGTAGAACAGAAGGAAGTTTGAACTTCTATGTAGAACAGAAAGAACTTTACAGTTGGTAAAGCGAATTAAGGAACAGAATCCAGCAATCACTCACAAGGGAGTAAAAATCCAACATCCGAAGTCAACACATCAAGGCATCAGAGAGTGAGACCCAAACAAAAACAAGTCCTAAGAGACACTGGGGAATGACCCCACCCAGGCATCCAAGCGTCTTCCTGCGTCCAAAGAAACACAACGGACAGACCACTACTACAATGGGTTCCAGGCAGAAAAGACACAGGTTCAGGGCGAGAGACAATCCAGTAGATCAATTCAAGCTATTGCAGAAACCAATCTGCAATTGGACCCAAGTGGCATCTTATTTTCCCTGCAGGAAAAAATCTAGTTATGTCTGATCTCTGCCATCAAATGCTTGCGTCGAGAGTGCGCACGTGGATGGTCTGGGCTTCGCCAGCAGTGACCAGTCTTTGGAAGCTTAGGATCAGGTGAGAGTACGAAAGCGCGAGTCTACACGTTCTTCCTGAGCTCCTCTGTCACCGGCCTTCAGGACCTGTTCCCAAAGGTTGTCTGCTGTCCCCTTCACACAACATTCTCTTTTTTTTTATTAATTTTTTTAACATTTATTTATTGTTGAGAGACAGAGAGAGACAGAGTGTGAGCAGGGGAGGGGCAGAGAGAGAGGGAGACACAAATCTGAAGCAAGTTCCAGGCTCTGGGTTGTCAGCACAGAGCCCGATATGGGGCTCGAACTCACGAACCGTGAGATCATGACTGGAGCTGAAGTCAGACGCTTAACCAACTGAGCCACCCAGGTGTCCCCACACGACATTCTCTTTACAGCTGTTGCCTGTGGCCGCAAGACAGCCCCTGTGACTACTTACCAAACAGAACTCAAGGGTATTGGCTGCAGCCTGAGCCCTGGGCAAAGATCAGCTGTGAGATCACCGAGTTTCTTTATGAAAGAAAACAAATCATGCTGGACAAACCTCATTGCTTTTTGGATCAGCTGCTGGAATGAGGGCGCTTAGCAGCCACAGGAGAGCACAGTACCTGGGGGGGAGGGGGGTGTTGTGAGTTATTTAATGAAACGCTCTGGAAATTAGACTTGGGAAGCCTGAGATGTTTGGCTTTAGGGACAGGGAGTGTGAGAGGGGACCCATGGCGGGCTTGGGTGTGGAGAGGAGAGCATCCTGCTCCCGGCATTTTCTGGAGAAGTCATTGGGCTGCATTTGTGTGTGCTTATATTATAGGGGGTGGGGATATCCTCCTGAGCAGGAATTGTGCAAAATCCAGAACGCTGGGTGACATTCAGGGCAGGTGATTCCTCCCTCGGGACCTCAGGTTGCTACTCTGTATAACTAGAGTTTGGACGAGGCTTTCTGGGGGGAGGGGGGATGCCCAATGCACTTCCGTGATAAAATTCCAGTAACCTGCGTGTCTAGCTCCCTTGTGCCAGTGACCTTACCCCCGCTCAAGACAGCTCAGTCTGCTGGATGATTTGAAGGCACCAGAAAAGACAACAAAAAACCCTGCCCTTTTTATAAGGACACCCCTTTCATTTGCTTGTTGATATTAAAAACAGTATAGTTATTTCATCTAAATTATTCACATCTCTAAATTCAAGGTGTGGACCAGCATTCCTAAGGGTCATGTAACCCCATCCCAGAAACAGTCCTGGCCACCCCGCATCTCCAAACCCCCATTATTTTTTTTTTTTTCGTCAGAACATGTACCGTTACTCAAAGTCATATGAACAATCTGTGTGTTTATTCACTTCCTGGAGTCACGGTAAACTCCATGAGGCACAGACTTGGTGCAAATGGCCTGAGTGATGGGGACGGCTCTCTGTCCATCACGATCTGTCCTCGCCACCTTCCACGGGAGAACTGCAGCCCCACCGAAGGGTGGCCAGGGGCACTGCAGATCCCAGAGTCCACCGCCATCAGTGGTGGCCATGAGCCTGTGGTCCCACCTAAGGAAGGTGACAAGGGTACCATGTTCCACTTGTCTGGAGCCTGAAAGACAGTAGACCTGCCTCCTCCCCACTTATTTCCCTTCCTATAAACACAGGCTGGGGAGCCCAGCACTGGCCGCGCGGACGACGACCATGACTGGCGGAAGGCAGAGAAACAAATTCAACAGAGCCTGGGTCCCCGCGCCTTCACGTGGGGAGGAAACTTAGCAGTGTGAGCGGCAATTAATTTGCTGGAGACACTGTACTTTATGGATTCTTTCCTAAAGCAGCTTAGATTCTAACTGATACAGAAAGTAAAGCATTAAATATATGTCACCATCTTAATGGTTATCTTGCAAACAGGGATGGAGGGGATAAATTTTTTTTTTTTTCTGGAAACGGGGACAGGGATGCACGGAGTTGGAAAAGCCATCTGCTATTATACCCTCAACATCGGGAGAGAGGCTGATGTCTTCAAAGTCTCCTTCAAAGACCTATGAAGTCTCCTCAAGTCAAGCTACAACATCCTTCTCTTTGGCCAAGACTTAAGAATGCAGCTTCCCATTCCCATCAACCTCTACTGTGTCAGATGCCCTTCAGCCAGCCACCGGTGAGTGCAGAGACAGGAGGGGTCCAAGAAGCAAAGACAGAAGGCAGACTTAAGAACTACAGCCAGGAAAGATTACTGAGTGAGGCCACTGAAACACAGGGCTGACGGCAAGTAGGTAGACCAGAAGTCTACTAAGTTTTCCACGGGAATTGCATTGCCGCAAAACACCGGACCTGAGCTGGAACGGCCTATTTTATGCATAGAACCACCATCAAGGTCCTGACTGTGGACAAGGGAGGAAGCAGGAAAGCTCTCTGTCCTCCAGGGGGGCACACGGACCAACGCCCACCCAGGTGCAGGCACAGGGGAGAATGGATAAGGAAGACCCATCCAGGGCAGGGGGGTTGGGGGGTTAAGTCCAGTGGTCACAGTGCATGTGACCACGGATAACAGAGCTCTTCCCAGAGAGCAGAACCGGGGTCTCCATCGGAAACCTGCCCCACTCCCAAGGCATCAGGCCTTCCTGATTCCCAGAGGAATCCCATCACTGCTGTGGACCAGCTCTGGTCCTCCCTTCGTCCCTTTCCTCAGTGGCGACACTCCTTGGGACTTTGTTTCTGACTCCGCAGCACCACTGTATATTGTGTGGGAGACAGGGGAGGAGGGGGAAGGGGAGGTGGGATGCAGGAGGGGGTGCAGCTCGGGGAGGGTTCGGATCACTGAGTGTCTAGACCCCTGCACCAGGAGCAGACTCGCCCAGACCTTGTGAAAGAACTGCTCAGGGTCCGGGGACCTTGAACCCAGATCCGATGTGCCAAGGGGGTCTCTCTTTTAAAGCGGTGTAGCGCATCATCCCAGGGAGCGCTGTCAGCCGGTTCCAGCCTACCGTGCAGAAGTCTGTCAGGGGGACCCAGATGTTGTCACCTGGCCGAGGGCGCTCCTGCCCCCATGTCACAGCTTCCCAGCAGAAGCCGCTTGTCCCTTTTCTTTTGGTTAGCTCTGTTCTTCCTCCTCCTGCGTGCCGCCACCCTTGGACATTTATTTAAAACACTTTTTTAACGTTTATTTATTTTTGAGAGACAGAGCGTGAACAGCGGAGGGGCAGAGAGGGGGGAGACACAGAATCCGAAGCAGGCTCCGGGCTCTGAGCTGTCAGCACAGAGGCGGCCACGGGGCCCACACCCACGAACCGTGAGATCACGACCTGAGCCGAAGTCGGACGCTCAACCAACTGAGCCACCCAGGTGCCCCTTTTTAAACTCCCTGAATCTGGGTGCCCTCCATCTGTTGAATACGAATAGGACTTCAAGGAGGGCCAGTGATCCCAGCGGTTAGCTCAGCTCGTAGTACTTCCCTGAGTATGAATTCACAGTTAATAGGGTTGTTCGCAGATCCACAAAACGGCTAATTTTCCTGAACGCTGGCAATGTTCTAAGTGCTTTATAAATAGTTGCCTCTGCAGTGTGCACAATATGCCCCCAATGAGGTTGATCTTGGGGGCTCTGTTTTCTTCATGAGATATTAATAACTCGCCCAGGGGTAGCAAGCACACTGGCAGGTGCTTGGCGTGACCAGAGATGAGATGTTCACGGAGGAGCCTCGGAAGCCCGGGGTGGCATCCAGGCCTGTGCCTCTCTAAGCTGATCGACAGGGCTGTCCGTGGACGCACGTGGTCTGAGAACTCTTCCTGGTTCCCTTTCGGCTTCGACCAGGACCCCCTCTGTCCTTTGTTTCCTGGAGAGGACTCCCCCAGGCTTAGCCTCTGGTACAGCCCTTTCCTGTGTGGGTCTCCAACAGGTGCACTTTTCTGACTGCCTCCCAGTGGAGTGAGAGGCGATCACACTCACACACACTCACTATCACACAGGCCTGTGGACAGACCACGGCACGGTACTGGGATGAGGCCTTGCTCGACCCCCAGCACGCTCCTCCTCGGACATCTTCCTCCCCAGGAGGCCCCCAGAAGACACCTGCTGCAGCACGCCTCGCGGGGAAATGACAGAGTCCCCAGCCTCTGACTAAACTCCAGCAAAGCTTGTGGAAAGTTCTGGTTTCCATCAAGAAGTTCTAACGTCAAACCTCCTCCTCCACCCTACCTGGATTACACCTTGCTTCTTTTTCCTCCCCCTCCCCTTCTGTTGCTATAGCAACCTCTAGCCCCTGGTAGGGCTGACGTTGCAAGAGTTCTGACCCTTAGGAGGCTGCCTTCTCGGCCCTATCCATAAAATGGCTGGGTCATGGGCCATGTATGGCCTGAGCATTATCATTCGTGCGGGAAGCAAAAGAGGCCTTGGACCAGTCTGGATGTTCTAGAGGGACCAAGCCACTCCGGCTAGTTCCTCAGCACCTGCTTCCTTCCTCTCCCCCATACCCTCCCCCCACCACCTTTTGAAAGCACACGCTTGCCTTTGTGGCAGGCACCATCATGTACAGAGGCATAGGGAACCCATGTGCAAAAGGGAGCTGAGCAAGGACCTGGGTATCCTAGCCCCTGGACTCTGGCCACGGGTCTGCCACTCGCTAGCTGTTGGCCCTTGGGCAAATTCCTCATCTGTAAAATTAGGGGTTTACACTGGATAAACTCAGGGGGCGCTTTCCAGCATAACATCCTATAATCTACTTCACTCCCTGCAACTCCTTAAATTCTGGTGGCAGGAAACAGCCTGGCAAATGTTTTCAGGACGCTCCAACCACAGGCCTAAGGTTCAGCTCTAGGACCCTAAAGGGTTCGTCTGCAGAGGGAAGGGAGCCCCTGCAGCTCGGAGCTTTGCCTTAGGGGACACCTCTCCCGCATCCCCACCACTTCTATCCACATGACTTTGACCCTGGGGATCGGCAAGGATGCACCCAGACTGCGGGAACCTTCATGGGGAGCCACCAGGTGCTCCTCAGTCAGATGTCCTTTCTCAGGAGGCCCCCAGACCCACAAAGAAACTAGCAGACGTGGACGTTTCTGGAAGCTGCCTCTGGCTGTTGGGAGGCAAGGAAGGAGGGGCCCGGCAGGGAGATGGGACCAAGGATGCTCAGAAGAGGAGAAAGGATAATTCATGCACGGTGTGACCGGAGGGTGGAAAGCGGCCACTGTAGGCCTCTGTCCAGCACCCTGCACAGCAGTGGATTAAGGAAGATATTGACCCAAAATGCAGCAATAATTTGGACTTAGTGCAGTAGGCGTTGTAGCAAACCCTGTAGGCCCCCCAAAGAAGTGGGAAATTGGAAAGACAATTAAAGGTCAGTGTGCAATCCCCTCTTACTGAGATGGAATTTTCCCCCCATCTGGGCAATCTGACACTCTGGGGAAAGTGTGGTTAATGGCCCCAGAGGTTACGGTCTATCCGGGGATAAACACTTCAGCTTCCAAATGACAGTCCAGTGTTCCCAACCCATTCTCTGCAGCCACCCCGACATTACAGGCTGCAGGGGAAGAAGGGCACCAGTGAGGGTGCCAGCTGCATGCGGGAGTACGACGTGGGACCAGAGAGAGAGAACCCAGCACCCGGTGGGGGGAGGCTCTGACACCCAGACACAGGAAGAGGAGGCTGAGGATGGGACTCCAGGAGGCTCTGCTGGGAACTTCCTTTGGCTTCGGAAACACTTTAAAAGTGTTTCCCCTGCCTGATATCGAAGGCTGTTTGTTTCCTCTCCTGGGTGAACATGCTGTGATTTTTCTCTCTCCTCTTCATGCGGGGCTCAGCGATGACAGCATGTTCTTGAAGACGGGGCAGATGGGGCGGGAGGGTGGGGCTGTGCTCCACCCCCCCCCCCCCCGCCGTGGGCTCCACCTCCCTCCCCCACTGCCCAAACGCTGAAATTATCCACTAACATTTCAGGAAGAGCTGGGATTCCTGGCCGACATGCCAAGGAATCAGAACAAGAAGACTGCTTTTCCTACAACCATCTACTCTTAAGTTCATGTTTACGCCCACAGTTGGGGAGTTACAACAAATGGCCCTAAACTTGCAAAGAAAAGAAAAAAAGAAAAGAAAAGAAAAGAAAAGAAAAGAAAAGAAAAGAAAAGAAAAGAAAAGAAAAGAAAAGGGAAGGGAAGGGAAGGGAAGGGAAGGGAAGGGAAGGGAAGGGAAGGGAAGGGAAGGGAAGGGAAGGAGGGAGGAAGGAGGGAGGAAGGAGGGAGGAAGGAGGAAGGAAGGAAGGAAGGAAGGAAGGAAGGAAGGAAGGAAGGAAGGAAGGAAGAAAAATTCTTGGGGCGCCTGGGTGGCTCAATGGGTTAAGTATCTGACTTTGGCTCAGGTCATGATCTCGATCACGGTTTGTGGATTTGAGCCCCGCATCGGGATCTGTGCTGATGGCTCAGAGCCTGGCACCTGCTTTAGATCCTGTGTCTCTCTCTCTCTCTGCTCCTTCCCAACTTGTGCTTTGTCTCTCTCGGTGTCTCAGAAATAAATAAATGTTAAAAAAAATTAAAAATTAAAAGAAAAATTCTCTCTCAAGAGGGGCATGTAGGCCAATTCTGTCACTCTCACCAGAACCACGGAAGTCCTGGATGTCCGATCCGGATGGGGGCCGTAAAGACCCAAACTGAGAACGGCCCCCGAGGCTTTGTCGTGCACGCCAATCCAGATTAACTGGCGGGGCTGCCTGGGTCCCAGTGTCGAGCTGGGTTCTGAGGATGCGTTCAGATTTCAGAGGGAGAGTCGACCGCTGATACTCCAAGAACACGACGGGCAGCTCACCGGCCATGTGGCGGTCCATCCTGACGCTGCAGCAGGGTGATGCTCAGGGCAGGACCACACCAGTTGGGATCCCTTGCCTTGGGGCTTTGTGCAGTAAACAGAATGATGGTCCCCAAAGATGTCCACATCCTAACCCCTCAAATCGTTACTATGTCACCCTACAGGGCCAAAGGAGTATTTCAGATGGGGTTCATGAAGAATCTTGAGATGGTGAGATCACCCTGGAGAATGCGGCGGGACCCAGGTGATCACGGGGCCCTCAAAGAGGGAGGCAGTAAGCTCAGAATCAGAGAATAAGGGCAATGGGGTGGCAAACAGAGGCTGGAGTGATGCACTCTAAAGATGGAGTAAGGGGCCATGAGCCAAGGCATATAGATAGCTTCTAGCAGGTAGAAAAGGCAAGGAGGCAGGTTCCTCCCCCTAGAGCTTTCGGAAGGAACCAGTTCTCCCAACATCTTGGCGTTGGCCAAGCGAAACTCATTTTGCACTCCCGGCCTCCAGACCTACAGGAGAATACGTCCGTGTTGTTCTCGGCTATTAAGTCTGTAGTAATTCGTCCCAACAGCAACGGGAAGCCAACACAGCTCGTTACTTATCCTCTGTGTCTCAGCTCCCTCTTTGGAAAAAGGGGGATTAAAAACAGTATCGACCTCAGAGCGAGCTGTCCGGACAATTAAATGCAAGATAATATATGTAAAGCGGTTACAAGAACATCTGGCACTCAGCAAGTTGCAATAACCATTAGCTATGATGATCCTGGTCCAACTGCTTCATTTTACGGAGGAGAACACAACAGTCCGGACAGGGAATATGACGAACTAGAGGTCACAATGACACAGGGAAATGTGCTCGTTCCTAGCTCCTTACTACTGACTGGCCCTCTTTTTCTACAAAAGGGAACATGGGAGCTACAGAGGATTTAAGTCTTCTAGGTCACAGGAGGAAACGGGGTCCAGAAGCAAAGCACGTTCAGTGGCTGACCGGTTTTCTGCTGTCCCCGGATGAGTCAACTGTCGATGTCAACATGCCCTCAAACAGCTGCTTTCAAGAGGAGAAGAGGCCGGGGCTCCTTCCGTCCTCTCCCTGTAAGTCAGTAACAAGCCCCATCTCCTTAACTTGGCTGCCAGCCGTGAACTTGTCACATGGTTTCTCCGCTGGGAACCATTTGTCAGTGTTCTCGGTTCTCAGGGAGCCTGCCCCCCGCCTTCCACCAACCCCCAGGGGCCGACCTCAGAGCCAGAATCCATACCCATAAAATCACCATTCGAACGCCCCGCTGCATCACCTCCTGGCAGGCTTGGTGGCCCCAGCTTCTCACTGCCACATTCCTCCCTCATCCTCACTGGCAGGGACCCCACGGGCTTCTCCCCGGCCGCCACCCCTTGTCATTACCCTGTGCCCACTGGCCCAGCCTGGATTTCAGAGTCGATCATTGTAATATCCGCATCCCAAACACTCGCAGGGCTCTTGCTGGGTCTCCCTTTGCTACGCTCTCCCGGAACAGTCTAATGGGATTCAAGCGATCTGTCTCCTTCTCCATACCTACACCCCACAGCTCAACTCCTCTGCACAACTGGGCTTCGAGGCGTCACCGTAAACTCATGGTCACGGTCACACATCTCCACTGGGCGCTCGGTGTTGTCAGGCAGGCCCTCGTAATGTGGGTCCTACTTTCAGAGACCCCATACCCCTGTTTCCAGGCTGGAGGCAGTGTGCACTGGGGTAAGGCTGGGAGGGATTGGCTGGAGTTCAAGTTCCCCGCGCTCCTACATGCCTACTGTGTGGTCTTAGTGAAGCATGGCGAAAGCTCTCTGGGATTTGCTGTCTCATCAGTTCTCCAAAAGGGTATGTCAAGGGGCGCCTGGGTGGCTCAGTCGGTTAAGCATCCGACTTCGGCTCAGGTCATGATCTCACGGTTCGTGGGTTCAAGCCCTGCGTCGGGCTCTGTGCTGACAGCTCGGAGCCTGGAGCCTGCTTCGGATTCTGTGTCTCCCTCTCTCTCTCTGCCCCTCCCTTGTTCGTTCTCTCTCGCTCTCTCTCCCTCCCTCAAAAATAAACATTAAAAAAAAAAAAGGGTATGTCAATGAATACATGCAAAAGCTTTTCGAGCAGAGGCTGGCACAGAGTGAAGCCCTCCATAATACAAGCAATTATTCTCTCTTCCAAACTCTGGCATTCCCTCCTGCCGGCTGAGGACCTCACCTCGAAAGCCGGGAACTTTCTCGCCCACTGGCCATCAGACTGGCACACACCCTTGGGCACCAACACCCTCTCCCTCTTGCTTCCCGCTGACAACGGAGAAACCGTGTCCTCTTGCTGAAGGGGACTGTGACAGAAACTGCCGGACACTCTGGACTTTGTTGGGCCAGACTCCGACCGCTGCCAACTTCCTTCTCCGATGGTGAGAGAAGCTTCAACTCTGAGCTGACTCCGTGCACGCTAAGAAAAACTACTAGAGTTCCCAGCCTCCTTTGCAGCTAGGCACGACCGGGTGACCCCGTTCTGGCTACCGTGATGTGCGGGAAACCTCTGGGCCATCACCCGGAAGGGACAGGGCTGGCTGTCCTATTGGCCCTGCTTCCATCGTGATAACTGGAATGTGGGTCTAGTCGTAGGGTCATCTGGTCCCCAAGGACAAGCCCCCAGGGTGGGGCTGGAATAAGTGGATGGAGGGAGCTGGATTCTTGAACGATCCCTAGTAACAGATCCATCATCCCAGCCCTAGAAAGCCTGTCTTGGGCTATCACTTGAACAGGACAGAATAATCTTATGCAAGCTACTGGGATTCGAGGTATGCCATACGCACAGCCACGCTAATCAATACACGCCCGCATACGAATCAGTATGGCCTCAGACTCACTCATCTGGGTGCCCCTCCTCTACCTTCGGTCTCCTATGTTCTACCGGACCAAGTGCTTCAGCACATACTCAACGTTCTGGCTTCTCCCATCAGTACGAGACCCATTCTTGACACACGCCCCCTCTGCCACCACCTTGTCCACCTCCTTCCTCCGAGCAGAACTTCCTGAACATGCCATCTCTACAGTCCCACTGCCCCCCTTCCACCATGTTTACCCAACCAACCCAGACCGGGTCCCCACGTGGGTTACCCAACCAGCTCGAGTCCCCGGGGCCCCACCGACACTGCTCTTCCTGAGGGCGCGGACGACTTTTGCGTTCTGCCCCAATGGGTGCCCTTTCGTTCCCATTTTATTCGACTTCCCCATGGCTTTGGACGGGATGCCAACACTGTCCTCCTTAGCTTCCAGAACACCACGCTCTCTCGGTTTTCTTTCTGCCTCCTTCACGTGATTCTGTCCAGGATTCTTTCTGACCAACCTCAAAGCGCTAGGGCACCTCCCAACTTGGTCTTCGGCTCGCTTCTCGCTTCTCTAGTTCAATATTCTCTTCCTACAGGATGTTGCCCCATCCCTTCCATGACTCCCTGGGTGCAGATGACTCATGCATTTATATTCCAAGGCAGACTACTCCTGAGCTGTCCAGACACTGACCCATACTGCATAAAGGGCAGCTCTAACCGAACGTCTCAAAGGGAACACGTCCACAGCGATCTCCAAATAAATGTCACTTCCTGAGACAGGCTGCTAGGGGCTGAATTGTGTGAAGCCCAAACACCCAGTTCCTTGGAATGTGTGACTCTCTCGGGACTTGAGGGTCTTTGAAGATGTGATTAAGTTAAAACGAGGTCTTCAGGGTGAACCTACGTGCCATATAACAGATGTCCTTATAAGAAGAGGAGATTCTGACACCAAACGAGCAACATACAGGGGGACAGCCATGTGGACGAGACACAGAAAGCAACCATTTCCTGGTCAAGGTCTCAGGAGAAATCATCCCTTCCAACACCCTGGTCGTGGACTTCCAGCATCTAGAACTTTGATGCAATACATGTCGTTCCTTTTTTTTTTTTTTAATATTTTATTTATTTTTGAGAGCAAGAGAGACAGAGCATGGGTGGGGGAGGGTCAGAGAAAGAGGGAGACACAGAATCCGAAGCAGGCTTCAGGCTCTGAGCCGTCAGCACAGAGCCCGACGCGGGGCTCAAACCCACGAACCGTGAGATCATGACCTGAGTTGAAGTCGGACGCTTAACCGACTGAGCCACCCAGGCGCCCCGACCCAATACGTTTCTAGCGTGTAAGCCGCCCAGTTTGTAGAATTTTGCTCTAGCAGCCTGGGAAAGCCAGAAGAGTGGCATTTCCGGGTCGTCCAGGGCAAAGAAGCCACTAGAAACTTTCCAGCACACCGCTCTACCCCATGTGTCCAGGTGGTATCGCTCTGTAATGCCTTCCCTGCTCTATTTGTCACCTTCTCCACTGCATCAAACTACAACTCCGTAAGAGCTGGGATCTGACCACCAACAAGTCACAGTCACATAGCACGTGCAAGTCCCTTCGTAAGTATCCACTGAATGAATGAATGCGTGGCTCCACACTCCGGTTCATTCTAAATAAAACGGAAGAAAGACGAGGAAGGGAGGAAGGGGAGGGGAGGCACCAGTGGAATAAAAATAAGCTAAATACTTTCCAAATCACTGGAGAATAAAAGAGGCAACAATGGTGGGGGGGGGGGGGGAGGGAATGAAGGGAAACGGTAAGGAAGGGTTTTTTTTAAAAATAGACGGGAAACGAAGGACATAAAAACAGAAGAACCAAATGTATCGGCTGTCAAATAAATGCACGTAGGCGTCACGCCTCTGTTATAACAAAAGCTTCTCACGTAGAGATGCAAAACAGAATGGAAGGTATATTGTGTAAAAAAGGTGTCCCTAAAATAAAATTATATGAAACAAAATCACAAGGGGAAAGAGCGAAGTTATAGGAGGAAAATGCAAACATGCAAAGAGTCAGGGCTGGCAATATTAATGTTACAGAGCACAGGACTCGAGGCAAATAGTTGTTAGAGATAGGAGGGTATAACCCACTGTGGACACAGAAGTCCAGTGAGCCCTTACACCCCAAACATTAAAAATACACACGTATTTGGGGCACCTGGGTGGCTCAGTCGGTTAAGCATCCGACTTCGGCTCAGGTCATGATCTCGCGGGTCATGGGTTCGAGCCCCGCGTCGGGCTCTGTGCTGACAGCTCGGAGCCTGGAGCCTACTTCGGATTCTGTCTCCTCTCTCTGTGCCCCTCCCCAACTTGCGCACATGCTCTCCCTCACCAAATATACATACATACATAAATCTCTTTTAAAAAACAGAAATGTAGAGTCTTAATCTTTAAAGTCTAAAAGATTATTTTGGGGGCAGAAGTAATCTTTGGGTAAAAGTGTAATTCCCATCCCTAACTGTAGATATTTAGAACACACTGGTAACAAAAATATTACGTATAAAAACACAGGCAAAAACGTCAGTTATAGCTACCCTTAGAGGAGAACTTACACCTTCAAGTTCTGTTAGATTTAAGAGGAAACAATACAATTTAAAGAATTTGGAGGCCAATCCCAACGTGTGCAGTAACGGAGTCTACGAAACAACTAATTAAACCTCTGGCAACCGACAGTCAGAAGCCTGAGCGCACAAACACCGTGATATAAAAGAAAAAAGGTATATAATTGCTGCTCCAGAAGAGCTATTTTTAAATAATAAGGAGCCACTTGCAGCTCTAGGCCAGTAAATTCAACCAAATCAGATTTTCTGTGAAAGTATGACTCACCAATATGAATTCGAGAACACACAGAAAACCCCAGGGTTGCAATAATCATGGAAGAAACAGGAAATATTGTTTAAAAATATATCTATTTAATAAAATATTAATATCTACATAAATATATAGGTATTTTAAGTTTCTTGCTGAGGGCAACTGCACAGGTAAAACCCTTCAAAGTTTCCCAGCACAGAATCCACTGGCTGCAGCAGTGGAGTAAAGGCGGGGTGGAAAGAAACACCTTCCGATTCATTTTGCAAAGCGAGCGTCTCAAACCTTAAGGAAGATACCTCTGAAAAATGAGGAGACAGTTTAACTCCTGAAATCCGATGTGCATGCTCTAAATAAAGCATCAGAGAATAGAATCCAGCATTATTTTAAATGGGTAACACGTGTTTGATGGAAGTAGGTTTGTATTCCAAGAATGAAGAATTTATTCACGCTAATACATCGCCATATTCACATGGTAGAGAAGAGTATAAATAATGAGTTAAATAAATGCCCCGAAAGGCAGCAGATAAAATTCAACACCTATTCTTAATTTTGAAATAAGTCTTGGGGCATCTGGGTGGCTCAGTCGGTTGGATTTCAGCTTGGGTCATGATCTGACGGTGGTGAGATCGAGCCCCGCATCAGGCTCGGTGCTGAGTGTGGAGCCTGCTTACGAGTCTCTCTCCCTCTCTCTCTACCCCTCCCCACATGCATGTGTGCTCTTTCTCTCAAAATAAAAAATAAATTAAATACGTAATTAAGTAGAAAAGGTTCTCTCCCTCTGCCCTCCTCCCCCACTCGTGCTCTCTCTCTCTCAACTAAAAATAAGTAAAAATTTAAACAAGTAAAGAAGTGAAGCATGAAAGCCAACCATCTCATCATCTAGCCTTACGTGGAGCGTTAGCCAGTGCAGTTAAACAAGAAAGAAAGAAAGGTCAGAATACTTCAAAGAAAGAGTCAAAACGATCATTATTACTGGATGCTCTGAACACAGTTCTAGGAAATCCAAGAAAAGCAGGTGGCGGGGCGGGGCGGGGTGGGGGGGGAGAACACTGAAACGAGGAAGAATTTTCAGTAAGTCTGACAATTAGAGAATGCACAAAAATTAATCTTTTATACCAGCAATAATTAGTCTGGGTGGGATAAAGAGAGCGGGGGGAGAGTAGAAAGAAAGCACTCCTATTCACAATTATGAAAAATTATACAAAATGCATGGTATTTTAAAAGGAGTGTAGGGAAGTCACATGGGTAAAACTTAATACATTTACTGAAAGATATCAAATGCTTGATCTCAGACAGGAATTTTACAGGTATTACAATACAAATTCATCTAAAAAGAATCTATTATATAAAAAAGCAGTCAAAAATAAAAACTAGCAGGGCACCTGGGTGGCTCAGTCGGTTAAGCGTCCGACTTCGGCTCAGGTCACGATCTCAGGGTTTGTGAGTTCGAGCCCCACGTCGGGCTCTGTGCTGACAGCTCAGAGCCTAGATCCTGCTTCGGATTCTGTGTCTCCCTCTCTCTCTTCCCCTCCCCGGCTTGCACTCTGTCTCTGTCTCTCTCAAAAATAAATAAACATGAAAAAAAAAAAAAGATGAAAACAAGTTCCATTGTATTTTTATTTTGATGACAGAATTCTCACGTTTATACAGAAGAATAAAAATAAAGCCGCAAGGGTAATAAGGAAGCAGTCTCCTGGACTGCTCACGAACTTCGTAAATGAGTGTAACTAAGGGGAAGGAAATCTGGCATTTTGGAATAAAAGGCTTTAAAACCCTACACAACCTTTGACTCAACACTGCCACTTTCAGCCACGCATCCCACGAAGATCATTACGCAGGTGTGCAAAAATCTGTGTCTGCGTTATTCACTGTGGCATTACCTGTAATAGTGGAAAACAAGAACATCATCTTCTCAGGCCATCACCAGGGCACCAGTGGAGTAAGTCATGCTAAAGCTCCATAAAAAGGTCCGATGCAGCTACAAAAGGAGATTCTGGAACTTGCCGGGTATTTGGGGATATTAGCGAAGGACTGCGAATTTCTTTAAGCAAGCTAATGCTACTGAGGCTGTGTGTGTGTTTTCTTAGAGTCTTTTTCTTTTAGAGACTCAGCCTTAAATGCTCACAGATGAAGTGATGTCCTATCTGGAATCTGTTTATTTCATAATTTATTTATTATTTATTTCAGAATAACCTGGATAACAGTGTGTGTGTGTGTGTGTGTGTGTGTGTGTGTGTGTGTGTGTGTGTGTGTTGGAGTGGAGGCTACAGATGAATAGGATTACCCGTGAGTTGACAGTTTTTGGAGCTGGGTGATGCTACCTGGGGGGTCCGTTATATATACTGCTCTACTTTTCATAGGTTTCAAATTTTCCCAAGAAAAATTTGAAAAGAAATTTCCATTTCTTTCAAAAAAAGGAAAAAGGGGGGGGCTGTTAAAAATGACATTCTATGTGTGTACTTATTAATATGTACAGGTATTTATGACATATAGTGAAGTGAAAAGAACAGGCTTTGAAACACGGTGTAGGGTAGACCCTTAGTCTAAAAATTCAGACACATACATGCAATTAAAGACCAAAATGTAAACCTGTGATTCTGGGTAAGATTACGAGTCATTTATTTTCTCATTTATTCGCTGTGTCTTTGCATTTTTGTCTATAATGAAAATGTTTTACTTGAGTAATGAAAATTACCCAAATTTAAAAGGGGAGGGGGGCGCCTGAGTAGCTCAGTCGGTTAAGCATCCGACTTCGGCTCAGGTCATGATCTCATGATTCATGGGTTCAAGCCCCACGTCGGGCTCCATGCTGACAGCACGGAGCCTGCTTGGGATTCTCTCCCTCTCTCTCTGCCCCTCTCCAGTTCGCATGCTCTACCTGTCTCTCAAAATAAATAAACATTTAAAACTTGATTTAAAAAGCAGGGGATTTCAACAGAAGCCATATCCATCAAAAGCATAGAATAGTCAGTCATGTCTGCTCGATGAGATGCTTCTTTACATAAATGAACTCACACCGAAATATTTACATCAGGCATTTAGGATAGCACCTCTTTTCTTCCATCGTTCTAACGAACACTAGGCAATCCTTTCTCCTGAATCCTGCTTCTGAGGCTTGGTGCAGTGCTCTGCATGGGAGAGATTCCCAATTCATATCATTGATATAAGTAAACGAATTATGATATTCTGGACAAAATGTCCTGGGGTAACTATGGGGTTTGAAGAGACATTTCACCTAATGGAAGAGCCTGTCCCCCGACTGGGTTCTGGTTCCTTTGCAGGGAAACTGATGCGACTACCCCTGATTTCCATAGAGCATTTCTTTCCCAGAAACGGACATGATTTTTCTTGGCTGTGCTCCAGCAACATCCAGAGACACAACTTTGATAAAGGGCAGGATCATGGAAATGCCAACTAGGGGTACAAGCCAAAAGCTATAGGGGAGAGAAGAGGGGGTAATTCTAATGTGGATGAAGGGAAGAGACGTATCCTGGGGGGCTTCCCGGAGGAAGTGACATTGCCCATAAGGTGTAGGAGATGACAAGGATTCCGTAGGTGGTCGGGGAGGAGAAGGGAGCTCCTAGCACAGAAAATGGCAACAACAAAGGCACAGAATTGCATAAGCTCAGGGTGCAGGGGCGTCTGCACCTGTTACTTTGCACCTGTTACTGAAGCTGATGTAGAGAGGGATGCATACTGGTGCCCTGGTCCCCCGTCAGTGACAAGGCCTGGGCAAATGCTGGGGCGCAGGCAGGTGGGGAGGTATGGTGAGAGGTGACCGCCGAAGAACGGGACCTCCCTTGTTTGAGGCACACCTGTTCCTGCAGAGGAGGTGAGCGGTACTCCCCAAGCTCAAGGAAGCATTCCCACATGGGGCCACGCCTCCCCCTACAAGGCGATACTCACCACCCTCCCTCTCATTCCCACTGTTGTCACTGCAGCCACCAGCTTCTACAAAGTGCCAAAGAGCCACCTCCCAGCCACCCTAATGCTCACGTTGGCCAAAGTTTTGTGGGTTTTTATAGCAAACGCAGAGCCGGATTCCCGTCCCCCTCCCACCCCCTGCGGCACCTTGCTCCCATGACGCTCTCCTTAAATGCAAACTGTACAAACTGAACACAAAGGTCCCTGAGCCGTCAGTCAGATTCACTTTTCAAAAGGCATCAACATCATCACTCCTAACAAAGAAACGATCCCCTTTCTCCTTTTCCAGACACACGCTTTCCCAAAGGCAAGGGAAGATTTGCTCCTCTCGGGGCTCACGGGAGCGGTGGGATACGTAACGCATCACCCCCTTACCCCCCACCCCGAAGAAGTCTCATCTGCAAGAAGCTGAAGGGAAGGAAGAAAATGACAGCAAGTCTCGCGAACGTCGCGCGCTGCCTCTCAGCTTCGGGGTGGCGAATCTGTCCCCGTCTCCCTAACACCAAACGCGACACGCAAGCCTGATCCCAGCACAGGCTTCCAACAACGCATCTGAAGTTCCTCCGATCCAACTGGAAAGAGCCGACACCCCAAGCGTGGAGCCTTGTCTGTGAAGACTGATGCCTTGGCTGCAGGTGAGCATGTGCGTCCGTGAGACTTGAAACCCGGGGGGATATTTTTCAGGGCTTGTTTTCCTGGCTGATTTCATGGGCGCAAAATGGGGCCAAGGTGGGTGTCCTGAGCTCGGGCACAAGCCGTGGGACCAGACAGGGTCATCCCAGGCCATCCCGGGCCAGCACCTCCTCAGAGCCACTCTCTAGGAGCAAAGGCAGAGCCCCGTGGAACCCCAGACAAGGAGGACCTGGATTGAACACATCACTAACTAACCTTCTTTGGTCTCAGTTTCCCCCCACCACCCCCCGAATGATAAAGAGGATAATATCTGGATCTCAGGACTTCAGGGGAGTTTAAATGGGACCAGGTCAGGGCGCCTGGGTGGCTCAGTTGGTTGAGTGTCCAACTCCTGATTTCGGCTCAGGTCATGATCTCGAGTTTCCAGGGTTCGAGCCCCACATTGGGCTCTGAGCTGGCAATGCTGAGTTTACCTGGGATCCTCTCTCTCTCTCTCTCTCTCTCTCTCTCTCTCTCCGCCCCTTCTAAGCATTCTCTCTCTCTCTCTAAATACATAAATATAAACTTAAAAGAAATGGGACCATGTCAGTGAAAGTGTCCAGTGTTTTTTAAAAAAATTTTTTAATGTTTATTTCTTTTTTCAATTTTAAACGTTTATTTATCTTTGAGAGACAGAGACAGCATGAGTAGGGGAGGGGCAGAGACAGAGGGAGACACAGAATCCGAAGCAGGCTCCGGGCTCTGAGCTGTCAGCACAGAGCCCGACGCGGGGCTCAAACCCACCGACTGGGAGATCACGATCTGAGCCGAAGTTGGACGCTTAACCGACTGAGCCACCCAGGCGCCCCGAAAATGTCAAGTGTTAAGAAAGCATTAATGGAGTCATGAAAAATACAATGGACTCCAAGGGGCCTCCAAATTGTTTTATGATATAGAGATTTGTCAAAGTGAGCCTCTCCTCAAAGAGGAAGTCCCTTTTGAGCCCATAAGATAGAAGAAAGTGGACTCGAAAGGCAGTGTAGACATGGGGAGTTATCCACCCGAAAGCCAATCTGCCCCTCTCCTTCCTTGCTAACACAGCATACATTATTTAGGGCAGCAGTCAGTCCAGCTACGTAAAGGTCATGGACTCTGCCCTTCCCCATTCTTGTTGCCTGTAATGTAGCAAGGCTGGAGTTGAGGCAGCCATCTTGCAGCCGTGAGACAATAAGAAAGGTGAAGACAGAGGGTAGGAAAAGTCTGGGTCTCTGAAGGCATTGCTGAGCGGCTGAACCAACTCCAGCAATGGCCTGCCTTTGACTTCCGGCTCTACTAGGTAAGGTTGTGCGGGGCAGGGGTGGGGAGGGGTGGGGTGAGGTGGTAATGTGGGAGTCAGAGTTTTGTAATGAAGGTTTCTCTGCGCCGAAATAGAAAAATCTCTGACAGGGGCGCCTGGGTGGCTCGGTCGGTTAGGCATCCGACTTCGGCTCAGGTCATGATCTCGCGGTCCGTGAGTTCGAGCCCCGCGTCGGGCTCTGGGCTGACAGCTCAGAGCCTGGAGCCTGTTTCGGTTCTGTGTCTCCCTCTCTCTCTGCCCCTCCCCTGTTCATGCTCTGTGTCTCCCTGTCTCAAAAATAAATAAACGTTAAAAAAAATTAAAAAAAAAAAAAGAAAGAAAAACCTCTGAGAGAGGAAAGCTTGGGAGAACCGAAAAGACAATGCAGAATAACAATCCGCCAAAAAAAAAAAAAAAAAACCTATCATGCCCAAATGCCAACCGCCCATAAATGCCCAAGCTACAGAATTCTAGGGCTCATTTTCCACCATGCTTCCCTAATTCCAGTGGAAATATGAGGTAAGCTCTCTCCTAGCACAGGACAAAATTGGAATTTCCTTATCGGCCACTAAAGTTTCATGGTATTAGAATTCAAAAGTGCACCTTCCTTCTATTATATGCTTCTTCCCCGTTCCACAAGAACATGGGTGTTCAGCACCTGCCGTATCATATGGCACCTCTACTTTCAATGATACAGTCTCTGTTCACACCATTGTTATTGGAACTAGCTTCTTCCTTAACTCAGATTCTACAGAACAGAAAAACAAGCAGATACTCAGCATGAGGCCTCATTTCCACTTGGTTTCGATTCGGGAGCGGCTGGGCTTCGTGTTAAGCAGGTGCGGAATGGAGCCGTCAAATCAGAAGACCCGAGTTCAAGTCTGGGTTTCACTACCTCCGGGCTGTGTGGTGATGGACACGTTAATTAAACCTTCTGAATCTTCACAGAGAATCGTCTACGAAATGAAAATAATTCTTCTTCCTCAATAGACTGAGGTGATGATTAACTGATAGACATTCAGAGAGATCTGCCTTTGTAGAGCGCTATGCATAGGCAACAAGCTTTGTTACAGACACGGTCTCCACGGACAGTAAGTAACGGTTAATGTTTTTGTGGGGACACTTTACAGAATGCAATAACCCTGAAGATTTGGTTGGGAAAAAGACCCAGATGTCCTGGTCCGAGTTCAATGATTTTGGCATGCTGCTAGAACAATTAAAACTATCCTGGGGCAAATCGTAGACTAACACCAGGACGGTTTCTTAACGTAACCCTATGTTGAGCTCTGCACTCTATAAACCTGAATGTGGAATGTGGCTTTTGGGGAAATCCATCTAAATTACAGTTTACAGACTCAGGTTCTGAGCGAGCAGGCATCTCATTGCACCTGCTTCCTTCACAGGAGCCCCTTGGGTGGGGGGATGAGGAGAGAATGATGGTCAATCACCTATGTCTCTAGAGCACTATGGTGAACTATGGTGTGATAGCAAAATGAACATTAACTAGTGTTTAGGCCCAATTTATTTGCTCTTGACCCTTCCCCACCTTCCACGTTCAACCCCAAAGAGGCAGTTCTAGAACGGTACCCTGATGTTTGAAATCTGGGTAATAGGTGAAGAGAATTTTAAAGAGCAAGAAGGGAAGCCGACTTACATAGCAAAGGGTGGGGAGACCGCAGGGGCCAGGGGGCTGAGTTTGGGGGGAGTTTTGTGAGACAGGAAAGTGTTCACAGAAGCAGCTTCTGTGGATACATTAAGACATTGAGAGTAAGGAAGGTGAGGAAAAGCTTTTTAAAAATTGTTTTAGGGGCACCTGGGTGGCTGAGTCGGTTGAGTGTCCAACTTCGGCTCAGGTCATGATCTCTCATGATCTCACAGTTCATGAGTTCAAGCCCTGCATCGGGCTCTATGCTGACAGCTTGGAGCCTGGAGCCTGCTTCGGATTCTGTGTCTCCCTCTCTCTCTGCCCCTCCCCCGCTCATGCTCTGTCTCTCTTTGTCTCTCAAAAATAAATAAACGTTAAAAAAAAGAGAGAGAGAAAGAATCTGGATACGTCTACATCCATTAAAAAAAAATCGAACTTTTAGTTTAAAAGCCTTCCTATAAAAATAAACAAAACTCCAGGCTCAAATGGCCTCGCCAGTGAATCTTAGCAAAATTATTGCACAAACTTGAAGCAGAGGGAAAACTTCCCAATACATTCTATGAGAATGTATTGCATGGATACCGGTGAAACCAAAATGATTAAAAAAACAGAACTACAGACCAATATCCTTCATGAACATAATTACAAAACCTTCTTTATAAAATTTTAGCAAATCAAATCTAATAATACATAAAATGATTAAGAAATCCTGACCAAGAAAGGTTTATTCTAGGAATACAAAGTTAATTTAATATTTGAAAACCAATCAATGTAATACACCATATTAACAGACTAAAAAAGTGGGGCACCTGGATAGCTCAGTCGGTTAAGCATGTGACTTCAGCTCAGGTCATTATCTCATGGTTTATGGGTTCAAGCCCTATGTCGGGCTCTATGCTGACAGCTCACAGCCTGGAGCCTGCTTCGGATTCTGTGTCTCCCCCTCTCTCTGCCCCTCTCCTGCTTGTACTCTGTCCCTCTCTCAAAAATAAAGGTTAAAAAACAAGACTAAAAAGGAAAGTCATATAATCATCTCAATAGATACAGGAAAAAAAAACAGAGAAAGAGATACAATCCAATATCCACCTCCGATAAAAACTCTCAACAAATTCCAATAAAAAGAAACTTTCTCAACTTGATAAAGGATATCTCCAAAAAATGTAGCACACATTACAACGTAAAAGAATGTTTTCTCCTTAAGGTCTGGAACAAAATTTCCCCCATTCATTCAGTATTATACAGGAGATCGTAGCCAGTGCAATAAGGCAAGAAAAAGAAATCCAATGCATACAATAAGAAAAGTAGTAAAACTATATTACAGATGGCATTAATATTTATGTAGAAAATCCTAAGAAAGAGTCTCTGAAAAAGCTAATAAAACTAATCATGGATTTGGCATGTTGGCAGCATGCAGGATCATTATACAAAATTAATCATATTTTTATATACCAGCCACCAGCAATCAAAAATTTCAAGTCAGCTATTTTAGCACGTGAGGATAATATGAATGTAAACACTACTATCATTATGGTGTTCCCTTTAGGCATTCCCCTTGAACAAATCCTAGCATTTGAGGCCTCCACATTCTGTTTCCAAACCCATTCTCTAACCTTCTCCTACCATTTGCCCCCATCATAAGCAAGCTACTTCAAGAAAAAGCAAGTCTATCCTATATCCTATGAAGCCCACTCTTTTTATCTATCCTGATGATGTTTTTTAATCCACTCCATTCCTATCTTAGCCAATCCCTCCCCTGCATTCTGACCATCTGAGTCTTATCTGCTCTTCTAAGTCATATTCAACCACCTGCCGTACTGCCTCCTTAGATCATTTCAGTCTTTGACACCGTGCCTCGTATACAGCAGGCACTCACCAAACCCTAAGAGAACGAATGAACTTGAAGTATGCTCCCACGTACAGGAAGGCCCACCCACCACTCACGTGTACCCCTCAATGCATTCTGGGTCATCTGTTGTATTTCAACCTCTCTGTCCACAAGTGTTATTCCTAAGGATGATAAGTGAACATTTCCTTCATCAGAATTTTGTGCAGATTTTTAACTCTTGTCTTCCTGTGTGTACCTCTTAGACTGTAAGCTCTCCATGGGCATAACATCCCATCATAGAATAGGGTCAGTACTCAATACATACCGGACGAGCGAGTGGATTAATGCATCTCAATCTTCTTGGGAGTAAATTTCACTCATAGCAACCATACATCCCAGAGGAAATTTCAAAGAAAAGACCCACAAGGTGTCTAAGCAAATCTCTATGCGGCAACAACCTAAACAGAAATGCTACCAAAGCTTGTTTCTTCCATGGCTCCTACTTAAGATGGTTTATATGGGAAAACATCTCACTCCTTCTCAGAGAATGACAAGGCTCAGGATGTCTGCCTGGTCCTTCTGACTCGTGCAAGCCCACAGGCTTGCAACAGCCAGTCTCAGCCGAACCCTCATGACTCTGAAAGTCGCTGTCAGCTTCGTCTACGAGAAAATCTAAGAAGTCAGGTGTGTGCCAAGAACAGGCCTGAGAGAATGAAGTTACTAATGAAAACTAGAAACACAGGTCATTGCCCTGGTCCTGTCTGTCTGTCTGTCTGTCTCTCTCTCTCCATGTTCTCAGGCTCTGCGACATTATGGCTGGGAACGAAAAATCAGAAAGGGCTGGAAACACTGTTTGACCCGTCCTTACAAGCTCTTATAACCACTCCTGGTACTGCTATGCACAAGGTCACATGTGTGACTGCACAGATCTATGCCACACGTGTGGCCTTGAGCCAGTCAGTCAGCCCTTATAAGCCTGTCACCTACAAGTGATGAGCAGAGGAGGGGCAGAGAAAGAGGGAGAGACAGAATCCAAAACAGGCTCCAGGCTCCGAGCTGTCAGCACAGAGCCCAACATGGGTCTCGAACTCACGAACCACGAGATCATGACCTGAGCCGAAGTCAGACGCTTAACCCACTGAGCCCCCCAGGCGCCCCGGAAGGGTCTGTTTCTTACACGATGCTGATCCCAACTCCATACTAAGAATACTAATGCTACCATATAATGCTCATCAACCACACACGGGAACCCTGCTAGCTCTTTCCATTTATCGTTGCTTTTCTCCGCAAGGATCCTAGAAGTAGGTATTCGTAGTTTCACGGAGAAAAAAGCCAACAGAGGTCCGGAGAAGTGAAGCAATGTCCCTGCTCAAGATTGCCCAGCTTGGCCACTCTCTCCACTGTCACGGTGCCTCTCTGCTTTCCCTGGAGCGCAAACCGTAGCCTGACAGAGTCCCCCAGCCTCTGAGTTCACGCCATGTCCCTTCCAGAGATCTGCAGGAGGTTTCTTCACAGCGGCACCAGGAGAAGGACTCAAGCCCAGGATCCAAACTATTCTCACAAGGGAGAACTCAACTGCAAGCCTAAAACTTCGTCGCTCTAGCTTCTTTCCAGGGAAAACACAGGGCTGTGCCTCTGATGCAGGGATGCTGACCGCCTCCCTGTAAAACGACCCCCCGACCGTGCCCCAGTGTTCCCGTCCCAAAGCTGTTTGGTGGGTGGCATCTCCCTGCCCCAGCTCCACTGCCTGCCCTCCCTGGCCTCCTCGGAGGCCCTGTTTCCTTTCATCTAATTCTCGCGGGGAAAGGAATGCCACGTTTATTAAAGTGCAGGCTTATCTATTTCATCACAGATCTAAGCTGCGGTGATAAATCCCTAAGCCAAACACGCACAAAGGGAAATATGAAGCTCACGTACCGATCGGAATCCAGAAGCGGGGACGGGCAGGTGTGGGCTTTCGCTGGCTGCCTTTCCCACCCACTGGAGGGTCCTCATCCAGGAGGGACTGTTCCTGCCTCCTTACATGGGTAGGTGGCTGGGCTGCGGCAAGGTCCACATTGACATACTTTCTAGATACTTCTGGCAAAACCTCCACCGACGTTCTATTTCGGAAAAACTGGTTGTATCTTGTAAAACTCCTGAATAGTCTAAATTGATTGCCTTCTCTTCATTCAGCAGGCACGGGCTAGGGTACACGAGCTCCCAGCAGTGACAGCGGGAGGACTCGAAGCTGAAGAGGACCCAGCCCTGGGTTCTGGGAACCTCACAGCTGGGGACACAGAGCTGGGGACTCTTCAACCCTCTCCAGAGGCTTCCCCCAAATGTGCTGGCTTCACGATGGGGGTCACGTTCCGTGGTCTCTGTTTCAGAGTCAAAAGTGGGGGAAAACAACACTCCTTCCGAGTTTTCAGATGTTTCTCCACGGGTGTCTCAGCGGCCTGACCATCCCACACACTGTCCCCTTAATGACACCACTCATTGTCCCTTGCAGTGGGGAAGAACAGGTGATCGCCACAGTGATTCACTGCATCTGCTGGCTTTTTATATTGATGGTTTGTAGTAGAAAGCACCACATAGCCCCGGTCCCCTTCCAGGCCACACTATGACACTGGTCACTAAAATCCCCCATGAGCCATTTTTCTCTAGTAAAAGAATTTCCATATTTTAACTGGTCACATGGTCCCCCAAAATAAATACTATACTGGCTAATGTGATACAAATGAGATTGGTATGACAGCTTCAAGGAAATGTCTTTCAAGAAATGTGATATGATCTTGGTGCTTTCTTCCTCCTGATGTCTGGAATGCAGGCACAATGGCATGCACTTGGGCAGCCACCTTGGGCCACGACATGGAAGCCATATGCTTAGAAACCAAAACAAACAGATAAGAGGAGCTCCCTTACGCTGTAGCAGCCTACCGTCCCTGGACTGACCTCTTTTCCAGGAGAGAGAGACAAATTCCTCTTTTGTGTTAACAACTGGTGTTTTTTTAGGTATTCTGCCATTTGGAAGCATACATAATCATGATTACTGCACCCTGTCTAAGGTATTAAACAAGAACATTCACTGTGTCATTCCATTTTATTAAAAAAGTAGTTTTTGAATACCTATTAAATGCCAAAAGATGTACACTGTGAGTACAGTAAGCAGAGCAGACATGTCCCTGGCCTCAAGGCAGTTACAGTCTAATGGGTCATCATGGGTTCTGCTTAGTTATGGTGAGACGTACTTATGGCTAAATTCAGATCCACATCACTGGGAGAAGGAAGTCTATATATGTATATATACGTACATGTAGGGTGTGTGTGTGTGTGTGTGTGTGAGAGAGAGTGTGTGTGTGCATATGTGTGTGTGTGAGAGAGAGACAGAGAGAGAGAGACGGAGAGATGGTGAGAAAGAAAGAGAGAGCCCAGGTTCTTTGCTTATAATTGCTGTGGCAACATCCCCTGGAAAAATGGGACAGCCCAGGTCAGCTCAGCTCATCTGCCGACATTCAGACTCTTCCTAATTTTCTTTTGAGCAAAAGCTCCCAACGATTCCTTCCAGGCCTTTGCACTGGCCTGGCCATTCTCATCCACCATTTTCTCCATCCAAAATCTCCATCCAGAAATGTCATCGCTGACTGCTATCTTCCCCTCATACCCTGCATACAATCCATCAGCAAATGCTGACATTTCTACTTCAAATAAATCCTATACTCTCTGTTAAACACTATCATCGTAACAAAGACGAGTTTCCTAAATCTTTTAAACGTCTCGTGGTTATGTAAGAAAACATGGTTGAGTCTAGGAGACACATGATGGAGCAGTCAGGAGCGAAGAATCATGGTATCATAATTTCTGCAACATACTCTCACATGCTTCGGTTCTGATGATGCTGATGGTGATGATGCTGATGGTGATGGTGATGGTGACGATGATGGTGATAATGACGATAATAATAATGGTGACTGTAATGACGGCGATGATGGTGACAGCGTTGATGACGGTGGTGATGGTAATGATGACAGTGAAGACGATGGCGACAGTAATGATGATGGTGATGGTGATGATGGGGGTGGTGACAGTAATGATGATGGTGGTGATAAAGATGATGGTGATAGTGATGGTGGTGATGATGGTGATGGTGGTGATGGTGGTGATGATGGTGATGATGGTGGTGGTGATGATGACGGTGATGAAGATGATGGTGATGGTGATGATGATGATGATGGTGATGATGGTGGTGGTGATGGTGGTGGTGATGATGATGGTGATGAAGATGATGGTGGTGGTGATGATGATGGTGATGATGGTGGTGGTGATGATGACGGTGATGAAGATGATGGTGATGGTGATGGTGGTGACGATGGTGATGATGGTGGTGGTGATGACGGTGATGAAGATGATGGTGATGGTGATGGTGGTGATGATGGTGGTGGTGATGATGGTGATGATGGTGGTGGTGATGATGACGGTGATGAAGATGATGGTGATGGTGGTGATGATGATGATGGTGATGATGGTGGTGGTGATGATGATGGTGATGAAGATGATGGTGATGGTGATGGTGGTGATGATGGTGATGGTGGTGATGATGTTGATGATGGTGGTGGTGATGATGATGGTGATGGTGATGATGATGATAATGAAGATGATGGCGACAGTAATGATGGTGACGATGATAATGGTGATGGCGGCAATGACGGTGATGGTGACGGTGATGATGATGATGGTGATGATGGTAATGATGATGGTGATGAAGATGGTGATGGTGATGGTGGTGATGATGGTGATAGTGATGATGGTGATGAAGATGATGGTGGTGGTGATGATGATGGTGATGGTGGTGATGATGGTGGTGGTGATGATGATGGTGATGGTGGTGATGATGGTGATGATGGTAGTGGTGATGATGATGGTGATGAAGATGATGGTGATGATGATGGTGATGAAGATGATGGTGGTGGTGATGATGATGGTGGTGATGATGGTGGTGATGATGGTGATGGTGATGATGATGGTGATAGTGATGATGGTGATGATGGTGGTGGTGATGGTGGTGGTGATGAAGATGATGGTGGTGGTGATGATGATGGTGATGGTGGTGATGATGGTGGTGGTGATGATGGTGGTGGTGATGATGGTGGTGGTGATGGTGATGGTGGTGATGATGGTGATGATGGTGGTGGTGATGATGATGGTGATGATGGTGGTGGTGATGATGATGGTGATGGTGATAGTGATGATGGTGATGATGGTGGTAGTGATGATGATGGTGATGAAGATGATGGTGGTGATGATGATGGTGGTGATGATAATGGTGATGGAGGCAATGATGGGGATGGTGATGATGATGATGGTGACGATGGTAATGATGACAATGAGAAGGAAGAGGAGGAGGGAGAGAGAGAGAGGGAGGGAGGCAATTGTTAATCATGAAGGACACACAGGTATTATTCACTGTATCATTTAATCACTTCAAAATTCTCCATTGTTGTAAAACTATTCCAAATAAGAAGTTAAGAATAAGCAAATAAACACCAAAGCTGAATCTTTCTCACATCCCCCATCACTACCATCCCTAGTCGAAGCCTTGGTCTCATCCCCAAGATGGTACAGGAGATTCCACCTCCTCCCACACCTCCTTTCCTCCATGTTTGCCTTCCAGGGTCTCTTCTCAACACAACAGCCAGAGGGATTATGTCAAGCACAAGTCAGATCTTATCAGTCTCCTGCTGACACCCCCACCATGGCTCCCATCCCACCCAGAATGAAACCCAAGACCCCCCCCCCCGCCGTGGCCCACGGTACCCCAGCTCACTGACCTCCTCCACTGCTGTGTCTCTGCCCTGGCTGTCTCCACACCAGCCACCCTGCTCTTCTCGTTCCCCAGACACACCGGGCACGGTCTCCCCTCTGCCCCGCACACAGCCACTAGTGGCCAGCCAGGTCTCTGCTTCGGTAATGTGACCAGGAACTTAGGTCCCTTCTTCAGATCAGCCTTTTTCCTACCACTTCTAACCCTCTCTACTTTCCTTCCCTGCTCTATTTCTCTCTAAAGCACTTCACATGGCCTGATTGTATGTTTTATGTTTATGGGTTTATTTCCGGTCTCCTATAACGGAATGGAAGCACCCTGAGCCTAGGCACTTCCTTTCGTTTACTCCCACAGCCTCGGTGCCTGGTCCCCACTAAAGGATCAAAATCGTTTTTTCAAAATCCCGTGAACGAAGGGATCTCTGGAGTCCCACTCTGACCTCCCCTTCCCTTCTTCTCAAAGTGCTGCTATCGGTCTGCGGTGTTTACACCTCTTGCCCTGTGCACCTCTCACCCTAGACCCCCCCAAGCCTCCTCTCCAAGCCTCCTCCAGGGTCCAGCCTTGTGCCTTCCCCATCCCCCATCATTAGCCCAACTAAGGGAGGAGCCATATGGCGCCTCCACGCGAGGCACCCCACCCCTACCCACATACCTCCTGGCCCTCAGGGACACAGCCCTTATGTTCAAAGAAGGAGAAAGGCAAGTCCCCTGCTCAGAGCAGCCTTCTCCAAAAGGACACAGAGTTCCATTTCGTTCCGGCCTTTTCCCCAGTTCTTCCACCAAGACTGTTTACGGAAAAGCCCCAACCAATCTTGCCAAAGGAACCGGTCACTTCTCGCCTCTGCAAACCACTGGTCCCTTAAGCATCTCTCGCCTCTAGGCTCTGGCCCCCCGTTCACCACCCGAAAGCTCCCTCCTCCACCCTCCTGGCCCATTTAATCCTGCCCACCCTTTAAGGTACCAGGTGACACCCGCCCTGACCACAGTGGCCTCCCTCTGAACCTTCCGAGCAGCACGTGGCTTGTTATTCTGCTGGGGCACCTGGATGGCTGATTATCCTTGGACCGTATAGACTTGTCTTCCTGCTCCCGGACGTAAGCCCCTGAGTCGAGGACTGTATCTCATCTATCATCTCGCTTCCACAGGACCTAACGGAGGGCTTGATGCACAGTGGGTGCCTGATACCTAGACAGACATGGCTCGATGTCCCCTCCTCCGCCTCTGGCCCCCCAATATCCTGTGCTCAGTAGGTGATGGACATGGACCCCCCCACCACCACTCAGGTGGAGGCTGGGGTCCCCACACCCTGGGAGCTCTCGTCCCTCCCAACCCAGGGGGACCAGGGACGTGAGGCCACCCTCCCCCGAGGCCGGCAACAATGCGTCTTCCCTGCCCTCTTGCTCGTGTCCTCGCTGCACCGAGCGCGTTCTGCCGGTCCCTCCGTTTTGCCAACTCACCGAGGTCATTGTGAATTCTAACCCTGTCCGCAGTGCCTTGTCTTTCTCTCTCCCCTGCACCTCATTTTGGTAACAGCCAGAACACATTCTAAATCCTTCTGCTTCCTGGGCGCGGCAGGTAATTAGTGGGCCAGCTCAGTGACTCTCCCTTCTCCCCCGGCCATATGGTGAGAGCAGGCTCCGTCTGCACCCCCACCCCCCCCCCCGACCCCAGGCTGCCTCCCTGGCAGGAAGGGCGTGGGCAGGGTGTCCACTCTGACCAAGCTGGCCAAGTCCCTGAGGTCCCCAGGCAAGATGGGGCCCTCAGGGGCGCAGCTGGTCAGAACGAGGACAGCTCCTCTGGCTTCTGGAAGGCTCTGCTTCCGGGCACACCCCTTCTTAAGGCACTCCTGGGCTGGGAAGAGCTATTCACCACCGCCCTCCAGGACCCCCAGGATCGGAACACGGGACTTGGGACTCACTCTCTGAGTGGCACTAAATTCTGAAGTGGGAATAAACGGGGTCCTGTAACAAGCCTGGCACAGAGAATGGGACAGCGATCCGGTCATTGGGTTTGCCTGAGCTCTGACCCCAGGGGTCACAGAATCCCAAGAGAAAGACAAAGCCCTGTGGACGCTAAGTGAGCTCCGGATGGGGCAGACTGGGCCGGATCCACACCCTGCCCCAGCAGCCCCCAGCAGGTGCTGGCTGCCACTCCTGTTATATTCTCAGAAAGGAAAAACCCTAGAGGTGGCTGGGCGAGCCTCTCCCGAAGCCAAGAACACCCAGGGGCTGCCCCCACCCTACTTAAACGCATCCTGGGGCGAGTGGCTCAGCACTGCCCAAGTGATCTCTGCCTTGGAGGTGAGCGGCTCACATCATGAAAACACGTGCCCTTTGGCGGAGAAAACATCGGCCCCTTCTAGCGTCTTCCACAAACCCCAAGTCTGCATACCGTGCCAAGCAGGAGCCGGCATCGACCCCCGGCCACAGGACGGGCTCCAGGCAGCTGCGAGGGGGCTCCCCGCGTCCCGTCTGTACCTCTGATCAGTTTGACTTCAGGGCTTGGGGTGTGGGGTCAGACTGCCTGCACTCAGAGCCCAGACCAGCCCCCTCCTGGCTGTGTGAACTTCCAACGGGATCCTGAAGCCCCTGGGCCTCGGTTTCCCCATCTACAAAGCGGGCATGATAATTGTGACTGCTCCATGGGGCTGCTACGAGATTCAAGTAAGTCAGTGCACGGAAAGCGTGTTACCAAGCACCCAGAGTCGTTAATGTCACTGAAGAATGGGCCTCTCTCCGGGCGCCGGGGTGGCTCAGTCGGTTAAGCGCCCGACTTCGGCTCAGGTCATGATCTCACGGTTCGTGGGTTCGAGCCCCACGTCGGGCTCTGTGCTGACAGTGTGGGGACTGCTTGGGATTCTCTCTCTCTGCCCCGCCCCCACTTGCGCACGCGCTCTCTCTTGCAAAATAAGTAAACTTCAAAAAATAATAATCATAACGCCATAACAACACTTTACAAAAAAAGGATGGGGCTCTCAGGTCTCCCCGCACCACGTCCCTCTCCTGGCACACTCAGGTGCCTACCACAGGCCACAGGAGTGCAGGGGTCCAAACACGAGCCTGGGAAACAGCAGGCATGTCTGCCTCTGGATCCGCCCCGGATCTGGATGCAAGGTGCTTTCGATGCAATCCACAAACGGCCGTTTTTCTCTGTTTGTTGACACGGATTGGTGACCTGCAGCCCCCTACCGGGACCAAAGGGGCATTTACCGCGCTGTGCTGTACACAGGCCAGGCCCCAGGGATGGCGGGTTGAGCTGCACCGAGGCCCCATGGGGCTTGAGAACAGACCTCACCTGGCACACAGGTTCTAATTCTCACTTACAACAGGCAGAGGAGATGTCGCTGTCCCAGCTTACAGACCCGGCAACTGAGGCACGCAGAGGTTAAGTAAAGCGGCCAAGGCCCTACAGCCAGGGGGAGGGCGAGCCGGGGCCGACGCTCTTCACCCAGTTCCCTGACGCTCTGCGAGAGCAGGCCGCCCAGGGTGTGGGGGCGTCATTGGGGCTTGCACCCCCCGGGTCGGTGGTAGCTCAGCTGAGACCTGGGAGGTAAGGGAAGGCGGGCAAGGCGGGGGGAGAGCAGACAGAATATTCCAGAGCACGGAGCAGGGCGTGCCCGGGCAGCCTGAACGGGCTCTGGGGGCCGCAGCTTTGGCTTCGAGAGGGTGGGGGCAGGGGAGCTATTCTGGCTGCACGGCCCAGCGGAGCCAGCTCCCTGAACCCCCAAAGCTGTGGGGAGGGGGTCTCCAGGCCGTGGAGCGGAGGGGGACGGAAGCCAGCGCCCGCCCGGGCTGAGAAGCGGGTGGGAGGAGAGAGGAAGTAGAGGCAGCAGGTGTAGACAACTGTTTTTGCAAAGTTCGGCTGGGCTGTCCGGGGGCGGAGAGGGGGAGGGATGCGGTGGGGAGGGAGGGCTGCCCTCGTGAGTTAAAAGTGGGGAGTGGAGCGCATTACACGCTGGAAGAGCTCGGCTCCTAGAGAAGGAGGGGAGGGGGTGAAGATCCAGGGCGAGACGCGTCTGGAGACCGGAAACAAACACGATGCGGGCGACCAGCGGAAGGATACGCGTTGCGCCGCAAAATGGGCTTGTGTGATGTGACCTCAGGGTGTCTACACCCCAAGATATCTTGCACCCTGCGGCTGTCATCATCAGGGGATGCCATCCGTCCCTCCCTCCACCTGGTGGGCCGCTTATACACTTAATGAGAACGTTTGTCCCTCATCACCCGGGTGATCAATAACCACCCACCCCCCTCCAAGAACTTCAGGTCCATGGAGAACCCTAGTCTCGCTCCGATGTGGTTAATTCATCAACCCTCATTAGGACCCCTTCCACTGGCTGTAAAATCAGGTTCGAGCAACACCCTGGCCAGAGCTGGAGGAAAGGGAGGGAGGCCTGGCATTTGCAAAGCACCTCAGGGGCTCACGGTCGTGGGCCGGCCACCAGCTCCCAGACAGCACCCTGGTGAGGGATGTGGCCCTGCTCACACGCCACACAGAAGGCGGCTGTGGCTTTCAGAGCCAGGGTGAGAGCAAGGGTTGACAAACTAGAGCCCCCAGGCCAAGTCCTGCCCACCACCTGTTATTGTAAATGAAGGTTTGTGAGCACCCGGCTGAGCCCGTCATGTACCTGTTACGGTGGCTACTTTCCACGCCATGGCAGAACTGAGCAGTGGCAACAGAGGCTTTATGGCTGCAGAGCCTAAAACATTTACAACCTGGCCCCTTTCAGAAAAAGTTTGCCAAGCCCTGTTGGGAGTGCCCTGGACTGAAACCATTCTACCTCAGGGCCTTTGCACTTGCTACTTGCTATTCCCTCTGCCTAGAATGCTCTTCCTCCAAGTCTCTCCATGGCTGACTGCTGCTTGCCAGTCGGGTACCAGCTCAAATGCACTTCCTAGGACAACGCTGTCAAAAGTGACAACCCCCTGCCCCCCCCCCGGAGTTCCTCGAACACATCTCCTGTCTGCTTGTGTCTGAGCATTCAGCACGCTCCAAAGTTATCTACTGGCATACTTCCTGTCTCCTCCAACACAGCATAACCTCCACGAAGGGTTTGTTTTTTTCGTGAATGAAACGTGAACCCAAGTAGACACTCGATACCACTAACATTTGGATCAATGTGATTTTACGTTTTTTTGGTGGTCATGTAAAAAAAAAAGAAAGAAAGAAAGAAGGAAAGGAAGAAAGAAAGGAAAAGAAACAAAGAAATTCATTGTAAGAATCGATTCTAGTTAATCCAATAGAGTCAAAATACTATCATTTCAACATGCGTTCCAACAGAAAAAAATCACGGAGATATTTTACATTCTTGTTTCCAAACTAACCGTTGGAAGTTTGTGAGGCTCTGAAACACATTTTAATTTCAATTCTTTTTTTTTTAAGTTTATCTATTTATTTTGAGAGACAGAGAGACAGAGAGCACGAGCAGGGGAGGGGCTGAGAGAGACAATCCCAAAGCAGCTTCCACACTGTCAGCACAGAGCCTAATGCAGGGCTCGAACCCACAAACCATAAGATCGGGACCTGAGCCAAAACCAAGAATCAGATGCTCAACCGAGCCACCCAGACGCCCCCCAATTTCAGTTCTAAGCGTTCAACAGCCACGGGTGGCCTAGTGGCCAACACATGAGCCCCTGCAGGCTGAAAACAGTGCTCCCCTATGTCAGACGCTGCCCTGACTCCTTTTCCCTCAAATTCATTCACTCCCACAACAGTCCAAGGAGGAAGATGTTATGCCCAACCCCGTTTCACAGATGGGAAAATCGAGGCAGTCTGGATCCCCCCCCCCCACAACAGTCTGGCCCCATCGTCTATGCTTGTCACCACCCCCCAAACTGCCTTGAATTCTTGGGTGAAGGCACAGTTAACCTGAGTGGTGGAATTTTGCAGAAAGGAGCCAGTATTACGGGAAAATGCATGAAAGCAAGAACACAAACGGGAAAAACAGCTGTGACACAGACTCTGTGGCCGTCTCACTGGCCAGAAATCACTCAGCTAGAAGTGTGCCCCACAACCCAGAGGAAAGCAAGAAAGAATACTGGGACGGCCAACACTGATGTGGAACAGAGGGTAAAACGCAGGTCCCTCCATAAGAAAGGGGAACCCTACTTGTCGCACGAGCTTATTACCAAGTTCAGCTGCCTGCTGGCTCTGTCCAGACCATAGAAAGGGCTCGCAGGCTGCTTGAACGGTCCTTGCGGATTTTATCTTCCACCCTTGATGATCTGGGCAGGCTGCCTGCACTATTCACACACCTTACCCTTTCCAGCCTCTGGAACTCCTGGGCATCCTGCAAAACCCGTTCAAGCATGCCAGCCCTTGCAGAACCTCGGGTCCCCTGCTCCCTTCTCTGCTCCCATGCCTGGTGTTGTCCTTGTGAGGATGTCTACATGCCGGTCCACACTTCTTCCGGGGGCGGGGAACCCACAGGGCTCCGTTCGTGGACACCCCCCCCCCCCCGCCAGGACCCAGGACAACATCGGGTCCATGATAAACTATTTGGGAGGCCAGAGTGACAGTGGATTTCAGCCTGATTACCCCGTGTTTTCCCAACGAGTGAGACCAAAACCAGTTTTAGACGCTTCCAAGCTTGGGTCAAGTGTAATGGCAGATTCTTTGCGAGGCATACATGAAGGACGTCCTGTGGTCCAGGTTCGACGTGATGGGGATATAAGGAAATGTCAGTGAAACAGAAAAGTAAGAGAAGAGGGGCACCCAGCCCGGGTGGCTCCGTCCGTAAAGCGTCTGACTCTTGGATTCAGCTCGGGTCGCGATCTCTTGGATTCAGCTCGGGTTGTGATCTCACATTTCGTGAGTTCAAGCCCCATGTAGGGCTCTGTGCTGATAGCAAGGATCTTGCTTGGGATTCTCTCTCTCTCTCTCTCTCTCTCTCTCTCTCTTTCTCTAAATAAGTAAGTAAACAAACTTAAAAAGAAATAGCAATAGAAGAGCTCAATAGCACAGTGGCTGAAGCCCGCTTGGCTGGGAACCCTCTCTCTACCAAGGACTGTGTCCGTGGCCTTAGGCAAGGTCTCCAGTCTCCCTGTCCTCAATGTTTCCACCTGTGAAATGGGGCAACTATGATACCACCTCACAGGGTCACGCTGAGTAAATGATATAAATGGCATTACGTGGTGCCTGGTGCTTTGTATGAACTCCGTTCTAAGCACTAATTAATGCGACTCGTGTTATCAAGGATTAGTGATGTGCCTTTTCTCCACCGCCAGCCTCGACTTAGCAAACTCTGTGGGTCTCTCAGACCCTGCAAGGAGGGAACAGAGAGAGTGGCTATGTCATGGGGCTGCTGTGGTCGGCCCATGGCCCAGCCTCCGTCATCCCCAGACACGGACCCACAGACAATGGCTGTAAGAGTGAGGGAGGGCAAGCTGTGGGGGGAAGGGAGGTAACCCAACATCCGGACAAGGGCCATGAATCTCTGGTGGGGAAAGGCCATGCCAGTCTGCTAGGAGACTGTCAGAACCACAGGCATGGGTTT
Source organism: Panthera tigris (assembly GCF_018350195.1). Classification (NCBI taxonomy): domain Eukaryota; kingdom Metazoa; phylum Chordata; class Mammalia; order Carnivora; family Felidae; genus Panthera; species Panthera tigris. The sequence continues at coordinate 5,388,600 of NC_056673.1, read as the reverse complement.
GGAAAGAAATCACTGCCAAGAGAAAACTCAGGAGTGGCAGGGAACGGCCCAGAAGGTCCTCAAAACGAACAGGGCAGTTGAGAACCAGTCACTGCTAAAGACCCAGTCGATATGATCAGGGAAACCGTGAAAAGGAGCAGAGGCAGAGGGATGCCTGGCAGTTGCCAGGAAGACAGAGAAGGAGAAAGGAAAAGGTAGAGGCGGGCACCTGGGTGGCTCAGGCAGTTAAGCATCCGACTCCGGCTCAGGTCATGATCTCACAGTTCCTGAGTTCGAGCCCCACGTCGGGCTCTGCGCTGACAGTGTCGATCCCGCTTGGGATTCTCTCTCTCTCTCCCTCTCTGTGCTCCTCCCCCACCCGTGCGCCTCTTTCAAAAGAAAGAAAGAAAAGGTAGAGGAGAATGGCAGGTGTGGGTGATGATGACAGGACAGTCACAACAGTGAAGGTAGCCACTGAGCCAAAGGTCAGTGCCCTTGAGATACACGGATTATTCCCTTCGGTCACCAATGGCTGTCGGAGGAGGGTGCCAGTTACCTCACTGCAGAGACGTGGGACGGAGGCAACACAGCCCGGGCCCTAGAGCCTGTGACCGGGCAGGGAGGAGTCACGCCCAGCTCTCTCTAGCTGCACGCATCACACTTCCAGCTCCAGCGCTGAGGCCCCACCCTTCCACCTCTCCCCTAGGCAACCTCCGTGTGCCTCAGTTTCCCCACAGGCCAAGTCCAGGTTGGCTCAACTGATCTCCCCATCCCCTTAGCGCCCCAAAGTCGTACAAGGCTGTCCTCTCCACCCCCCATAGAACGAGACAGTCCTGTCACCCTGGGGTGGGGAGTGGAGGGGGGCGGGCGATCTGAGAAAGAAGAATCCCACTTCCCACCAGGGGCTGAGGTTGACCGGAATTTTCTCAGAGTTCAGGTACATGGCCCAGGTTGGCCGGCTTCGCCCACAGCCCGAAACCGGCTCTGAGCTGCCTGAGCTCCCGAGACCTCTCTCTGCACAAGAGTCTTTCTTGACAGAGTGGCCATAACGGAGGGGGCCCCTCTGTACCCAGCCAGGGAAGCGAACTCCCAGCCTCCGGCCACACTGAGCCCGGAGAGCTGGGTCGGCCCCAGACAGGAGGACAGAGCCAGACGGGCCTGGTGAAAAGCCTGGGTGCTGGAACCACAGCCTTTGGCTCGGCTCGCCACCGGATGACCAGACTGCCAGGCTGAGTAACCGACTCCCTACTAATTTTATAGAGAAGCCCTTTATGGGGTCTCTGTGGCACGCAGCTCCGTGACGAGCACCTGCACATTGGCTCCTACGTCCATCCGAGCAACCACATCTTCCTGGTCCAGGGACGCCACAGAGAAGAGAAAGACAGACCCCTTGCCTACGCGGAGCTTACGTCCTGACAGGGACAAAGACAGCTAACCATCGAAGCCACAAATACACGATGCTGGATGGCCTAAGTGCCTGGAAGAAAAGGCAGGGGATGGGCGCAGATGGGGAAGTCAGGGAGGGCAGTGCTGTCTGGGCCTCAGCTGTCACAGCCCAACGATCTGGTGACGGAAAGCTTCCGGTCAGAGACACAAAACAGGGAAAGACCCCCAAGGCCAGCACCCACTCGACATGGGGAGGGACAGGGTCTGGGTTCCGGCGGGAGGCGCAGGGGGTCACAGGAGCAGCGAGGGGCCAGGCCGTGCAGGGCTGTGACAAAGCGCCCCTCGGCCAGCCGCCCAGGCTTCATTCCCAGTCTCCACGACCCTTACGCAGTCGCGTCCCCCGGCTCTCTTCGTCTGCCATCACAGCGCACGGCTTTGACAAGAGGCAGGATGACCGATTGCTCATTTCCCCCAGCTGATGCCACTCTTGGTCAGGGGAGGTGGGAAATCCAAACTTTGGAACCCCAACACGTGGTGTCACCGGCTACCGCGAGGGACAGGTTCCCCGCGCTCCCCCAGCTGCCCCCAGATGGGCTCAGGGGACCTTCAGCTACGGACACAGCGCATTTCGCGAAGCCTGGCACTCCCTGACCCCCCAGTCAATTCTGGTATTTGTGCTCATCCCTGCCGCTGCCCAGGTGTCCCCATCCGAGCTGCAGACCGGCCCCTCCCCCTCTCAGTGCACCTGCTCCTCACTCCCTCCTGCCCTGGAGAGGACGTGTCCCTGCAGCCCGCTAACCTGGGCCAGCGGGGCTCGAACCTGTGGGTCTTGAGATGCACCCACACTCCACAGCCCTCAAGACATTCCCCTCGCCTGCCCATCTCCCCCCGCCCCACCCCCCAGACCGATTAATCCAGAATCTCTGCGGTGAGGGCCAAGCAGTGGTATTTTCAGAACGGTGCACAGGATTCCACCGTGCGGCCAGGGCTGAGGCTCGCCGTTGCTGAAGGGATCTTCTTCAGCCTTAGTGTGCTTACACATCGTCTGAAGGGCTCGGTAAAGCGCAGATTCTGATCAGTAGTTCTGGGAAAGGGCCCAAGCTTCTGCACTTCTAACAAACTCCCATGGGAGAGGGTTGCGGCTGCTGCATGGACCACACAGTGCAGGGCAAAGGCCTGGGGGCACAGCCAGATCTGTGGGGGGAGGGATGGAAACGGGCTTCACCGATTTTCTACGTCCAGAGTCACCATCCGTTATGAATCTCCCTTTAAAGTCAGGGAGGAACTTCTTTTTTTTTTTTAATGCTTCTTTATTTTTAAGAGAGAGACAGAACACAAGCTGGAGAGATGCAGACAGAGGGGGGAGGCACAGAATCCGAAGCAGACTCCAGGCTCCAAGACATCAGCACAGAGCCCGATGCGGGGCTCGAACCCACGAACCGTGAGATCGTGACCTGAGCTGAAGTCGGACGCTTCACCGACTGAGCCACCCAGGCGCCCCTAGTCGGGAAGGGACTTCTGAAAAGACTTAGTTATTAAAAGGTTCTTACAGAAGGGAAGAGGAATTTTCTAGTGTGGGAATAGGGGGCCCTATACTTAAGAAACGTTACAGGCCCACCCTCTATTATCAAGTATCTACTGGAATTAAAAGAACTTAGAGGTGCCTGGCTGGCTTATTCAGTAGGGCATGGGAGTCTTGATCTCGGAGTTTTGAGTTCGAGCCTCCCGTTGGGTGCAGACATCACTTAAAAATAAAATCTTTTAAAGAAAATAAATAAGGGTGGTTCAGTCGGTGAAGCGTCCGACTCTCCGTTTCGGCTCAGGTCATGATCTCACAGTTTCATGGGTTCGAGTCCCGCATCGGGCTCTGTGCTGGCAGTGTGGAGTCTGCTTGGGATTCTCTCTCTTCTTCCCTCCCTCGCTCATGCTGTCTCTGTCTCTGTCTCTCTCACAATAAATAAACTTTAAAAGATAAAAATAAGAACTTAAAAGTATCTAATAGAGGACCCAGCGCATAGTAGGTGCTCAGTAAATGGTACCTTGGCTACTCATGCTCTCATTGTATTATTATTAATGCAGGGTACTCCATTTCCTAACCCAACCAGGTACATTCTCTTGGCATCCGAAAACCTGACTGAGTCCTACAAAGCCCTACAAATCTCTTACCCTGAGAGGATGAGCCACAGGCAGGGGCCAAACACAGGAACCTTCATCTGGGTCCAGGGGCCTTCATCTCAGACACAGTCCCATGGACCCCGCCTGGTCTAAGAACACCAATGTCTTTGTTACTCACATTTCGTTTTTCTAATTTGCCACGAGCTGTGGATATACTTTCGCAGCCCAGTCGCGGCTAATATGGAGTGAGTGCTACCCGTCAAGACCGGTTTAAAAAGTATTCTATTTGGTTGAACTCATTATATCCTTAAAACAACTCTGGGCAGCAGGGGCTGTTCGCCTCAAGGGGCAGACAAGGAAACTTGGAAAGACAAACAACCTGCCAAGGTCACATACGTAGTAAGTCATAGGGCCAGACAGCAAACAGGGGGGTGTATTTCAGACCCCATGCCTTCCCAGCGCTTCTCAAACTTTACTGGCTAAGTGGTTTCATTAACATGCAGGCTCTCCTGGGGCACCTGGGTGGCTCAGTCGGTTGAGCATCCGACTTCGGCTCAGGTCACGATCTCACGGTTATGGGTTCAAGCCCCGCGTCGAGCTCTGTGTTGACAGCTCGGAGCCTGGAGCCTGCTTGGGATTCTGTGTCTCCCTCTCTCTCTGCCCCTCCCCTGCTCACGCGCGCGCTCGCTCTCTCTCAAAAATAAATAAACACCTAAAAAACTAATAAAAAATGTAGATTCTCCTTCAGCAGGCGATCGGGAGCCTGAGACACTGCATTCGCACCAAACCCCCTGGCCATGCTGACACGGCTGGCCCACGGACCTCGCTTCGAGGAGCAAAACTGCTCACACGCTCTGATACGTCCACCACCGTACTCTTGCGATCAGTGGTTTGTTGGTTCGACAGTGGCAAAAATCACAGGAAATCTCCGCTTGGAACACTTCGGCAAAATTCTGTTTCAACTCCTACTCAAACTGCAATCTTCTGCGGCAAAGGATATCATCAGTCATTTTGGAAAAGCGGGTTGTGTCCGTTATGAGCTACAGGCATTGAGGGTCATGAAATTGCTTTCGAATTTAAGTGTTACCGCTACCGAGAGCACTCTCTGGACCAGGGAAACAATTCCCATCTCTCAAGGCCAAGTGAAGAGTTCCACTTTGAAAAATACAGGGTGGGATTTCTCCAAACACACAAGGGGATCCCCCAACTGTAAGCTTTCCTCCTGGGATTAGCGGGAGAGGATATATGCAGAAACCAGAAGAAAATGACAAATCTTCCCTGCCCGGCGAAACGCATTTAAGAGGAAAGCGGGACCGTCCACTTAATCAGTCTGGACTCAGTGGCTGGGAACAAGCAGGCTGGTGAATGAGACAGAGAAAATCAGAGTGGGGTGAGGTAAACTGCCAGGGGTGTTCTGGATACTGGCGTGACCCGGAGTTCCAGGATGGCAAACGAGGTCCTGGAGAAACCTGACCTCAAACCATGAGTCTTTGGGGAAACAAAAATACCCTCCTCAAAGCTAGATGTGATACCAAGGTTAGATTAAACAGCGATCAGTGAAGAGAAGGCTTGGTTAGGACTGTACCTTTAGGCAATTCCCACCACCCAGCGATTCTCGAACTTTGCTCCACGATCGAATCACCCGACAAGACTTCAACACTCAGCGTCCCGCCTCTCACACTCAGGCCACACTCCCACGTCAATTAGATCACAATCTCCGGGGGTGGGACCCAGGTACCCCTCATCGTGAGAGCTCCCCAGGTAATGCCAACGGGCAGCCAAGTTTGAGAACCAGTATCTTCACTTATAAAACAAGGAATCCATCCGGACCAATGGTCTCTTCACCCGATTTGCATGTGAGAATCACCGTGGGAAGGATTTTGAAAGTAATGATGCCAGCAGCTTCCCTAAGGAATTCAGGCTAATTTGTGGGGCGTGGGCACCGGCATTTTTAAGAGCTTCTAGGTGATCCTAATATCCAGCTAGAACTACTGGTCCAGATGTTTTTGCCAAGATTCCTTCTACTGCCTACATTTTAAGCATCTACGATGGATATCTAGGCTAAAAATGCCATCTTAGACTTTTTGCAAAAGTAGAGTTCTCATCTTTACTTTTAAATCAGGGATTTCTAACTTTGCAAGGGTCCACATCGTATTCAAAATGCTGGATGAATACATAGGTGTGTGTGCGTATATATACATACATAATAAATAGTTCTGAAGGAGAACGTCCTTAACTTTCATCAGATTCTCAAAAGACCGAACTCTCTCACCTTAAAGGCAAGGATGTGATTTCTGATTTAACAAACGTAGCGAAGTTCAAGAATGAACGGAAAAGAAACTGACCCTGGCAGCACATTTTGAATTTGCAACATACCTACTGCCCCCTAGCGCCTGTATATCTTTATTGCAGGTGAAGTTCAGACCAAACATCCCACCCTCTGGAGAGCCATAGGGGGAGAGACATCCAGATTTCTGATCCAAGTGTCAATGTGGAAGCTGTGTTGCAGACCGGGGTCAGCGCGAGGCTGTCCGGTCATGATCACGATGAGAAATGACTTGCCCAGCTGCACTTGTAAAGAGACTATCCAACCAGATACTTCGGACTCATGAGCCCAGCTGGGTTCGTTAGGATTTCTGGGTTTTCTAGTCCTGACACTTCTAGCCTTGGTTTGGAGCCCGGCTTTCTTTCTCCCCATGTGTCCTTGGGAAAATTACTGAACCTTTCTGTTCTTCAGACAAAATGGGGACAACAGAAGTATTTTTCAGACTGCTGTGAAGAATAAGAAAATACACGTAAAATGCTCAGCCTATCAGTTGGCCCAGAACAAGGCCCCTGAATAAATGTGAGTTAGATGACTGTATCGGTGGTATTTTATTAGTAGTAACATCTTACTGACGGTGCGCACGTCACTAAATTTCATTGAGCTTCCTTCGTTGATCCATATGACAAGGAAAATACACCCCACTTAGTTTCCTTCATGGGGTTACAGCGATGACCGCCATGTTACGGCAACTGTCACATATCCGGGGAATCTACCAGGCACAGGGAAAAGTCACCCCATGATACAGACATAATCCCTACCCTCTGAGACTCCAGTAGTTGAAATCTCTACAAATGACCGTAGCAATTTCTCGTCACATACCTGGCATCCTGGACAAGGTAAACCTTCTCGCCACGTGGGCAAGTGGGTGACCACACTCTACCACGCCCACCACAAGCTGCCTTTCGGGCAAGAGAAGATGCGGCCGCTCACGCAATCACGGATGCCCTGGATCACTGCTCTCCTCCAGTCCTGACGCGTCAGTCCCTCCCCAGGAGACGGTCCCAGGACTCATCCGCAAGCCCGCCTGCCCAGTAGAGTCTCCCATGGCACACGTACTGCCACCTGCCCCACCGGGACAACACATCACCGAAACCTCTCACCAGCCCCCAGCAAAGACACAAGGTGATCAGCGCTCGCTTACCTGGAGTCTGCTTGGCCGTACGCACGGGGGTGTAGTGGTTTTTGGAGGACGATCTGACCGGTGTGTTCTCTTTGGGAGAGGTATTGATAGCTGAGATAGTTTCTCTTTCACAGTGTGCTATGGGGATTGGTCCCTGTTGTCTTAAGATGTCGGCCAGAGCCCTAAACAAGGAGGAGATCACACAGTGAGATTCAAGAAGCAGGTATACACAACCACAGAGGGAACTGGCTTGCTTTCACGGGCCCTTTGATGCACCGAGTTATGGGAGGAGACAAAAACACAGTATCCGGTCCTCAGTAGTCCAAGCTGTGTCTGCTGCTGGTCCCGGGGGGACCCCTAACCCTAACCCTAACAGTAACCTTAACCCTAACCCAGGTAGAGGTCACCATGCCTGGGCGGTATCGGCACTAAAAGGCAGTGATTATGGTTTCCATCTTTATTTCCCATGAGCCCTTTCAGACTACCAGCTCCTCAAACACCCCCTTATGCCAGGCAGATATCTGTACCCCTGGTCAGTACGATGCCACCGCAGGAAAGGGCTGGCATCAGTGGCCTCGTCTGCAGGAGCAGGTTATGCATAACAGGGGCGCAATCGCCCCGCTGAAACAGACACACCGGCTAGCATGGACGTTATACTGGTGACCCAGCACATAGCTCCCGCCATCTGAGAAAGGGGTGACTTAACTGTAAAGACGGGCCGTGTAGGTAACAGGGTAAGTATCAGACCACACGAGCCGTGCAGACCATGATCACAACGGGAGCCCAGAGGAGGCAACGATTACACACACACACAGGAAAATACACAAACACAGAGAGGAAGAAACGGGGATACACAGCTCCCCTTCCGCAGGGGACCCGGCCACCCCGAGACAGCAGCTTTTATCTACTCAAAACATCCCTCGGACGACCGAATGTGCGTTCATGGAGGACCCAGCGTGCGTCAGTTGCTGCCGAGACACAGATAAATAGGACACAGTCCCTGTCGCCTAACGGCTCACAATTTAGGGGAAATCGCTCCCCCACCTGGTTTCAAACAGGACTGGCTCTGTGGGTGTGCTGTGTGGCATGTGGCCGTGACCACTGCTGACGGAAAACAGAGACAGGCAGGGATGGATCGTCTGCGGACAAAAAGGTGAGTGTGGATACGTTTCAAGAGACCACCACGTAGAGAATGCCGTTTTAGGGCCACGTCCCCAGTTCTGAGTGCATCCCTGTTTCGTACAAGCCAGGCAAAGGCTTTTCCATCCACCCGGGGTGTCCCTGGGGCCTCCAGGCCTCCCCCGGCCCACCCCAGTCCTCCCCAAGGCTTCATTCACACTGGGCCTCCAGAGCCCGGCACTCCGATCCCTTGCAAAGTGACAACCACATCAGTCTAAAACTGTGTCTCAGCGTGAACTGTCTTCCATTATGCCGCCTCTGACATGCTGAACCTTCCGAGGAAAAGAGCATCAACCTGGCAATCTTATCATTTACTGGCGTTTATATAGCAATTTCAGATGTTCCAAACGCTTGCCCCTGGCTGGCGTTCTCTTCTCTCAGGCTGTAAAGGGAGGAGCAGACACGTGTCACTGCCCTCGTTCGCTTGGGTGGACCAAGCAGAGGGAGAACACAGAGGCTCATTCGCCTGGTGAAGGAAGTTCAGGCCGACCCGGGGTCTGGGTCAGGGACCTGAGATTCAGGGTGTGGGGAGAAGAAGCAAGCACCGACCTAAAAGGTCAAGAGATTTGCGTTCTAATCCCAGATGAGCTCTTAAAACTTCCAGCAGATCTGCTGACCTCTAAAACCAACATTTAATCTTTTCTCCCCCATTTGCAAAACAAAAGGGTTTAAAGGAACATGGCCCTTCTAATTAGACACCTTCTCATTCCAAAATGTTATATTTTCAGTATGTTTATAACCACACGTCCACGCAGGTCCTCTCGATTCCTTCATTGCTCTGGTTATCAAAGACACTTTCCTACCACGTTTCCATGGTAAGGAAACCCTGGGCTAGGGGCGCTTGGGTGGCTCAGTCAGTTGAGCATCCAACTTCGGCTCAGGTCATGGTCTCAGGGTTCGTGGGTTCGAGCCCCGTGTAGGGCTCTGTGCTGACTGCTCAGAGCCTGGAGCCTGCTTTGGATTCTGTCTCCCTCTCTCTCTGCCCCTCCCCCGCTTGCACTCTCTCTCTAAAAAAAAATAAATAAGTAAAACATTTGTTAAAAAATTTAAGGATGAATTTTAAGGTAGGTGAGTTACATTTCCATAAAGCTGCTATCCCTCCCTCCCCCCAACAAAAGTATATTATTTTTCGGTTTCTTGCCTCGCGAGTGTTTACAAAGACTCCCAATTCTCTGGTGCCTGGGAAGGAGAATGGAGACTTGTGGTTAAGTCCACTGCTCTCAGGAGGCCAAAGACTGAGCCTACATCCGTGTTTCTCCACGGTGATTTTGTCCCCTGGCGGGGGGTTGGCGGAGGGGGCATCTGGCAACGTCCCGAGATGTTTGTGGCAATCGCGACTGGGGAGGCAAGTGCTACTGGCCTCTAGTGAGCAGAGGCCAAGGGTGCTGCTGAAATTCTGCGTTATACAGGACAGCCCCCCACGACAAAGAACTCTCTGGCCCAAGATGTCAACAGTGGTGAGACTGAGACATCCTGACCTACCTCTAGGCAAGACTAGAAGGAAGGGAGTCTTGGATTAAGGGCCCAGTGCCATCCAGCTCCCCCGATGTCTACTGAACAGCCCGTACCAGGGGTCAGACACCGGGCTGGGCTCAGTGAAAGGAATGTCCCCGAGGAGTGGGCCCGTCTGTTGGGGTCATCACTGTGCCCTTAGGCCTTGGCGCACTTCCCAGCCATGTGACATACACAGGGGAAGAACTAAAGCTCGGCCCGGTTTCTTTCTGCCTCTGCAGGGCATTGGGCTCCTATCACTCTGGTCCACACTGACAGCGTTAACGGCAGCTGATTCACTCCGGGGCTCGTCGGCAAAGAGACGAGAGCTGCGAACGGAGCGCCCCTCTCGCAGGACAGGGAGTCTCTCGGTGCCCGTCTCCCGAGAAGCCCTTCGAGACGCAGCCTCTGAGGACAGAGTGGGGAGGGAAGACACCTTTGTGAAGACCACCAGGGCTTGGTGGAGACCAGGGTGCTCGGGTCTGACTTGCGGCTGGAGAATGAGTGTTAACTGGGGCACAGCCAGGCCGTCTCCTCCTGAGGGTGACGTCTTGTCCGGTATCCTTTCCAGATGCCCGGTGGGCTGGGCGGAGCTGGGCAGCACGGCCAAAGAGAGGGACGTGCCAGAGGAGGTGTCCCTGAAGAGCCGGGCTCTCTGGGGGCAGGCTTCCGCCCTGCACGGTCCCAACGAAGGGCGTGGTGGCCGGGGCCACGCTCCTGGTCCCCCACTCTGTGGCTTCCCTGACTGCCAGACACCCTTCTCCAAGTCCCCATCCCTCCCCAGTGCCCTCTGGCAAGGGGAACAGGTGCCCTAATTCCCAGGAGGTGTCCTTAGGAGCAGTCCCCCTCTGGCAGCTCCCCTGCCCCACTCACACCCCCCTCCCTCCGCCCCTCAGCTCCTGACCTCCCTCCTTGCTCCTGTTCCTCTGTTCCTCTCCCTCTTCCATCCCCTTCTCCCCAGGGCGCTTGATAAATATTATTCTAATTCTGAAATGTGCGATGCCAGGCTCACCTAATTAATCTGGATGCGCCCCAGGAAATGGGTTAGGGCCTGAGCTATTTTCCAACCGCGGGAAAGAAAATCGGTCACTGAGGAACAGGGAGGCGGGGTCTGTGAGAGAGTGGGCACCAGCTCCAGGCCTGAGAGAGGGGCGGAAGGGAGGAGAGGACAGAGGGGGACAGGCGGACGGTGAGTGGGCCCACGGAGAGGAGAGGCGGGGAGAGGCACAGGGGGAACGGGAGACAGGACGCAGGAGAAAGGGACGCAGGGAAGGGACAGAACGGGCAGGGACAAAGGTCGAGGGACCAAAGGGGCAGTGAGGAACAAAGAGAAATTCAGAGAAAGCACAGGGCTCAGAAGGTGGTGGGGGGAGGGGGGTCAGAGGGCACACTCAGAGTGGGGAGGGGCGGTGAGAGCAGACAGCAGGACAGAGAGCCAGGCAAGCGAGGGCAGAGGGGGCTTTCCAGCCAACAGCCAACCCCACCGGCCCTCCCTGGTCCTCGGCTAGCATCTCATTTAAAGACCCGAAGAATCTTGGGGTGCCCGGCTGGCTCCGTTGCTGGAGCCTGCAATTCCTGATCTCAGAGTCGTGAGTTCGAGCCCCAGGCCGGGCGTAGAGTTTACTTCATTGAAATCATCATCACCGACATCATCATCATTTTTAAATAACTGGAAGAAGCTTGCTAACAGCCCTGTTCCTCTCAACCTCCCCTCCCCCACTTGTGCCACACTATCAAAAGCATGTTTTTTTGCCCCAGTTGCCTTGGTCCACCCCTCCCTTTGGCACATGGATTCTCTGGCTTTTTCGTACGCGTGGCGAGCAGGGGTGGGCAGGGGATTAATTGGGCAGCAAATCTGAGCAGGAAGAGCAGTCATCCTGGGCATTCGACCCTTGTGGGTGCCCTGCCACCCCAATTTCTAACAAGAAACCGAGGCTCCGAGTGATTCGAGGACTAGCAAGTGACGGAGCACAAATTTAAATCCAGGGCCCGTGACTCGTGTCTGGGTGTCCTTTCGCTCCCGGGACTGCTGCCCGCATACACCTCCCGTCCCTGTGCACGGCCACGGTCAACTTGCACGAGTCCTTCTGGTCTCCCCAGCCGGGTCCGCCAACTGAGCAAACGCCAGTGAACATTTGGGCTTGGAGAGAAGAGGGATTCAGTCGGTCGATGAGGGATTCAGGTCAAGACCAATTATCTATGAAAACCTTGGTTCATGTCGTCAGCGACCCCCAAGGAAATGAAAGAGTGTCTGAACGTCCCTAAGTGCGGAGTGATCTGGACACAAGGGACCCAGCCCAACCAACACTTTTTGATATGCTGCCACATGCTTTGAAGACATGAAATCCTTCTGAAATTGGCAAGTGATTCCCCTGAACCAGAGAAAGGTAGGGGCGCCTGGGGGGGCTCAGTCGGTTGAGCGTCCGACTTCGGCTCAGGTCACGATCTCGCGGTCTGTGAGTTCGAGCCCCGCGTCGGGCTCTGTGCTGACGGCTCGGAGCCTGGAGCCTGCTTCGGATTCTGTGTCTCCCTCTCTCTCTGCCCCTCCCCCATTCTCTCTCTCTCCTTCAAAAATAAACATTTTTTAAAAGATTTAAAAAAGAGAGAGAAAGCTAAGACCTCCTTCATGACTTTCCTTCATCGTCTTGCCTGCTTAGGAAATTACACGGGAAATCGAAGACTTAGGAAACTGACCGCTCTCATTTACTGAACAATTACTACGTGCCAGATATCCAGATATCAATGCTGAACTCTTCCATGCATTATACCCTATAATCCTCAAAATGACGTTATTTGGTAGATGCTCTTGGTAGCCACAATCAGTATGATGAGAATACTAAGATTTTGCAAGGTCAGCTTTATTGCCCAAGGACACACAACCAATAAGGGGTAAATCCAGATTTCCAAGACAGGCAGGCAAAGCAACAGAGGTGTGCCACCACCAAATTACCCATTCGTCCATTCGTTCATCCGCCCGTCCAACCATCTGTCCCTCCATCCACTCAGTCACATTTATTTTTCTACCTACTATCTCTCTCCCACGGTCTCTGAACACAGGGTTTTAGACAGTGATCCATCTTTGGTGGGGAAATCTGCCCAAACAGAACCCGGCTGCGCTCAGCTACCCAGTTCTACCGACCTCTGTGGGTCCTCGACACCAGCAAGCTTCGAACGCTTTTTACACTGTTTTCAGCAGGCAACTGATTTGGGCAACAAAATCTAAGCAGAACATCGACATAGACCCTTAGACCCTTAGACCCTTGCTCTGCATGAAGCCAGAGTCCTGCTCCATGAGACCCTTGGCTTCTGAAAGCAGCCAGTCCCTGGGCTTTGTGGAGTTTCTAAGTTTGAAAAGAAATGTAGGAAAAGATTACCAAAAAAAACAAAGATAAAACTATGGAACTTCTTCTCACAATCTCCCGTCATTGAACAGGGAGTAAAACTGAGATTCCCCCCAAATTAAGTGGGGGGAACCTAGGGACTCTTAGTTCACCTGGGAAGTCTGTTTGATCTCCATTAATACTTTCCATACGAACCCCACGAACATCACTGCTCATTGAGATAGAGCCGATGGAAACCAGCCTCTGTCCTCCGCCAGATCTCTGGATTTCTGAGCCACACAAAAGGGGAGAAAGTAAGTTCTCCTAGAGCCCAATAAGTTTTTCTGTGTCAAGGGTGAAGCAAGCTGGTTCGTTTAGACCCCTACACATGCCTTTCCTCTTTCTGGGAAGAACAGGGAGACATTTCTGCTGTTGGATAGGTATGATAAAAGGCCAAACACATCAACTGTTCCCTGAATAAGCTATTCTGGTTAATGTTATTCCTGAGGACTAATGAGAACACTCTTGATCTTGAAGGATTTTCGAAATCACTTATTTTAAGAATGCAAGTTTCTTCCTTGAGAGGGGCCACCAGTCTAATCTTTAGGTCTCTTCGGAGAAGAAACGAAGCAAAATAAAGACGATTCTGGGAAACGAAGCTATTCACGTCAAAACTACGGGGCAAACCAGGAAAGGTTGGGTTTGGGTTTTGTTTTGTTTTTTCTCTTTAAGTAAATCTCTGACAGTTACTTTCGTATTTCTCCTAGAAGTAGAATGCAGACATCCTACTCCAGTTAAAGTATTCTGGCTACATGGGGCGCCTGGGTGGCTCAGTCGGTTAAGCGGCCGACTTCGGCTCAGGTCACGATCTCACGGTCCGTGAGTTCAAGCCCCGCGTCGAGCTCTGTGCTGACAGCTCGGAGCCTGGAGCCTGTTTCAGATTCTGTGTCTCCCTCTCTCTGACCCTCCCCCGTTCATGCTGTGTCTCTCTCTGTCTCAAAAATAAATAAACGTTAAAAAAAAAAAAAAAAAAGTATTCTGGCTACTTGAGTCCCGGAGAAGGGAGGTTCATACTTGACCGTGACAGCCTGGGTACAGCCCGTGTCCTCTCTCACCTCATGCCCGAGCCTATTCACTGGGCAGACGGGGGGTCTTTATTCTCTGAAAATATGCACTCCGGACAATCGGAGTGACTATATTTTTAATAAACACGGACCAAGGAGAACGGCTTAATTTAGTTCTTAGTCCTGGTTCTCTCACAGTCCACTTGAAAAACACAGCTGCTGGCTTTGTGTGTGCACAAGACCGCTCTCCCGTCACAGAGAGGCTCCAAATGGGTGTGGAGATCTCCTTTGTTGTGGTAACAATGTTCGTGCACCTGCACTGAGCTGTTCGGCAGGTCTGAGCTGCCCGGGGCACGATCACAATCGGAATGCACCCTGGCCAATAAACAGTGCAGGACCCGGGCAGGGAAGGCTCAGCCTGCAGGCTCCATGTTTTCCAGGCAAACGGGGTAAGGTCCTCTATCCAGATGGGCCCCTGTCCTGGGGCTGTGGCCTGGGGCCAGCCACGAGCTGGGCAGGGCCTAGAGGCGCATCCTATGGGGCCCCAGTTCACCCCTGAGAGCCTCACCTCCACACACTCTACTCCTTGCCTCCTGAGTCCTGTGAAAATTCACCCAGGCCCGGGAAGACTGCGTAGCAGCAACCCCAAGCCTAGGCTCTTCAGAAATATCTGGATTGTCCCGGAATGATCCAAAGACCTAGATGTGGCCAGCACAGCCACCATTTCGGACGGGGAAGACAAAAATGCTACCGAGATTGGTTACCAGAGCCACACGGGCGGCTGGGGGTGGGGGGGGGGGGGGGGGAGAGGAGTGAATAAATATGCCCGCCACCTGCCTCTCATTCTCTCTCTCAAATAAACATTAAAAAAATGTTTTTGAAAAACAGGGGCACTGCGGCTCAGGTCACGATCTCGCGGTTCGTGGGTTCGGGCCCCGCGTCGGGCTCTGTGCTGACAGTTCAGAACCTGGAGCCTGTTTCGGATTCTGTCTCCCTCTCTCTCGGCCTCTCGGCCCCTCTGCCACTTGCGCTCTCTCTCTCTCTCTCTCTCTCTCTCCCTCTCTCTCTCTCAATATAAACATTAAAAATTTTTTTTTAATAAAAACAAAAATAAATGTGGCCGCCACTGCTGTTCTCCTTTGTTATCTCGGTGTGGTTTGCTTGACTTGCTGTAGGCACAGATCTAAGTCCAGAGGGGGAAGCAAAACGCAGGTAGGATAGCCTAGTGGCTAAACGCGGGATTCTGGAGCCGGACTGTGGGGCTGCTGGCCACCGGGCACATCAGTGATCTCCCGTAGCTACTTCGTGGCCTGTGGTCCTGCCTCCTCGTTCAAAAGATAAGGCTAAAATAATAAGGCCAAAAATAATGTCTACCTCTTAGAGTTATCATGGAGATTAAACGAGTTAATATTTGCAGAGCACTTAGAACGGAACTTGGCAACCAGTAAGCACTCTATAAATATTTGATTAATAAATAAATCCAAATACAACCTCCCAGTGTCTGCACAGACTCGGCCTATAGGACCACGACAAAAAAGTGGTGGGAGAGGGGTGTCCCGGAGGACTGAATCCCTGATGCCAGATGGGCAAAACTCCTCCCGTGGAGAGTGAACCACATGGCATGTGACGGCCACGGGTCATCCTGGAAAGGACCACCCACATCCCCTATTTTCCACTCAGGCCTGACTGAGGACAGGAATGCGTCTGATCACACACAGCAGCTTTCACTGCACCCTGAACTTGGATTCTGAGAGCCAAGTGCAAAGAGAGTGTCTGTTCGTTCGTCTCTGCAAGGCCATCACAAACCGTGCTTCTGCTAGCGAGCCGGGAAGCTTCGAGATAAAGTACAGCCACCGAAAAGCCAAGAGACTCCCCTCACGAACAAAACAAATCAGGATTCCAGCGGGGCATGAAAGGGCAAACGTATCAAACTCACCAGGGCAACATTTTCTGCAAAGTGATTCAGCTGGGTTTTTTCTTCATTCTTCCTACCTCCCTTTTTCTTCCTTTTCCTTCCTTCCTTTCTTCTTTTAAAAAAAAAAAATTATAGGGGAGCACCCGGATGGCTCAGTCGGTTAAGCGTCTGAGTCTTGATTTCAGCTTAGGTCATAATCTCGCGGTTTGTGGGTTCAAGCCCCACGTCGGGCTCTGCACTGACAGCATGAAGCCTGCTTGGGATTCTCTCTCTCTGTCCCCCTTCTGCTCACTCTCTCTCTCTCTCTCAATATAAATATATATGTGTGTGTATATATATATATAGATACACATATATATATACATATACATACATACACGTATACATATATACACACACACACATATATATATTATACACACACACACGTGTGTGTGTGTGTATATAATATACACACACACATATATATATATATTATACACACACACACACACGTGTGTGTGTGTGTATAGGGTTAATGGGTGGCTTAGTTGGTTGAGCACCTGACTCTTGATTTCAGCTCAGGTCATGATCCCAGAGTACTGGGATCGAGCCCCGTGTAGGTCTCCACACTGAGCATGGAGACTTCTTGAGATTCATTTTCTCTCTCTCTCTCTCTCATTCAAAATAAATAAATTGTAAATCATAAACATCACTGTCATTTCCAAGCTCAAGTTTCTTCACATCAAGGCAAACGTCAGAAGAGTGGGGCACACAGAAAGACCACCCACCATGCTCTGCATTTTAATTAATTAAGTCATTCATTCTTTCAACCACATTAGCTGAGGGCCTACCTTGTGCCAGGCACTACTCGAGCCACAAAATACAGGTGGGAACAAAATAGGCAAACCCATGCATCATCCTGACATCACGGCAGGGGAGTCCGGCCTAGCACTGGAGACCAACCAATTTCCCAAAAGGAATCTTCGGATTGAATGGAGTTTGAACGACTTGTATGTTGCTGTTGGAAATGTCACATTCGGTTTGGTTATAGAATTACAACCCCATTTCTTTCGGGTTTTAAGTGTAATTATTTATTCTGAGAGAGACAGAGACAGTGCAAGTCAGGGAGGCAGAGAGAGACAGAGAGAATCCCAAGCAGGTTCTGCACTGTCAGCTCAGAGCCCGACACAGGGCTCGAACTGATGAAACCGTGAGATCATGACCTGAGCCAAAATCAAAAGTCGGAGGCTTAACTGACCGAGCCACCCAGGTGCCCCAAATTACAACCTCATTTCGATGTGAGCAACATTCATACAGGCACAAAGACTCGAACCCGTGTCCTATGAGGAACAGATTTGTAACTAGGGATGTTTATCCAAGAAGCAGGAAAACTGAAGCGGGCCTTGACCGCCATCTTCAAAGGGAAGTCTTGCCGTCTTACAGAAGGGATATGGCAACGGCTTGTACATCTCGTGCCAGAAAGCCACTGTTAGCTCCCCATCAGAATTACCAAGAATTGTGTCCTCTGAACCCACGGACTCCTCCAGGCACAGAGGGAGCCCAGCTCTCGACGCACTTGCAGAAGAGGAGGGGGACCTGGCCCCCAGAAGGAGAGGCACTAAAACACCTCTTAAGTCCCTCTCACCCAAGAGATTCTATGAGTTTAGGATGCTAAAACCAAGCAGTCACAGGAAGACATTTCCAGGTAGCATTCTCCTCCGAAGGGAGAGTACATTTTCCCCAGGGCTGTCTGCAACTCACAGGACAGATGTACTTCTCTGCTTTCCGGAACTTCCACAGGTATGCTGAGATCAGAATGAGCCAGGGAAAAACTCACCTGCACCACCTAACAGGCCCCATCCCACAGCCAGGCTAACAGACCGGAGTGGAGGCTGGCTGAGGGACTCGTACCCAAGGTCATGGGCACGGAAAGCAACACTGGTTGGGATTAGCCTGCCTCTTAGCTCCCAGGAAATGCTTCAAGGCACAGAAAGATGGAAGATGGCCCCAAAAGTGAAAGAATGGGGGCTATGCAGGTGCCCCTGGAGCACCACACATGCAGAGAAAGGTCAAAGTCCTTTCCTTTCCTATAAGGGGCTGGGTAGTCTAGGCACATCCCATCACATCCTGCATTAGACTGCAACGCTGTCTCCTCAATCCAAACTATGGTGCTGGAGACAGTGATGTACGAGCAGGCTCCTTGGGCAGAAATGGGCAATTGAGAAAGCACAGAAGCAGCAGAGACAGAGCTCACGGTCTCTTGGAAGTGACAAAGCCACTTGTCCAAAGTCCACCTCCAGGTTCCTAATAAACCCCGGTGCCCAGCTGCTCACCCTGTGGCAAGAGGAAATGAGGTGAACCTTTTGGGTTGTAGCAGGACTCTCCACTCCCAAAGCTGAAAAAGAGAGAGTTTCCAGATGTTAAAAACTCCGGGAAAGACAGGAGAAAAGAAACAAGAAGGGGAAATCAGCAGGCATTCCCAGAGGGAATTAAGAAGGGACTTTGAAGCAGCCTGAGGTCAAGCATCACGGATTCCAGCAGGCTAATCCCAATCGAGGAAACAGACATGGAAATTACAAAAAAAACAAAAACAAAAACAAAAACAAAAACGCTCCAAAGGAAATGCATTTTTACTGTTTCCCGGGGCCATTGCAGGATTACAAACTAGGCTGGGAAACAGGAAACAGAAACCGATCTTCAGACAGCTACATCATGGACTAGGTGAGAAAGATTTGTAATTAGCATGCCAATGGTCTACGGAAGAGCCTGCTGGAAAAATCTGTCCTTCCGCGTGGTGTGTGCGCCCTGCACAATCTTCACCATTAATCAGTCTGTCGCAGGTTTTTGTCAGACAGAGGAAAGAACAACTTCGCCCAGGTCCGATTTGGATAATTTCTGAATCAGCAGAGTCTGAATCGATGCAGTTTAACGAAGTTATAGCGGGATAAATTCAAGAAGGAGAACCAGAGGGAGAGAGCAAAGGAAGCAAAGGAACCTCGCCCCCCCCCCCACCATCTTAACAGAAGTGAAGAGAGATCAAAAGAAGGAAAGAAGGAAGAAACAAGCAAGAGTGGACAAAGACACCCGCGGGAAGGAGAAGACACATTTTAATGATCAGACTTGAAAGACGGAGAGAGACAGAAGTGACAGACCCAACTCTCTTCATGAACGCTTGAGGCTGGGAGAGGAGGTGGGCAAGAAAAGCTGGCTGCTGATGATCTGAGAACAGAAAGGCGCTGTGATTTCCCACAGCATCAAGAGCCCCACCCCCACCCCACCCCCCTCCACCAAGCCTCTGGGGGATCATCCCCTGGCAAAGATGGGAGGGAGTGAACTACTCAGGACACAGTAGAAAGTCACAGAGTGTCAGCTGCCAGTCCGACAGGGTGGCTGGAATCCTGATTCACCCACCTGCCTACCAGCGCCCGAGAGGTGGGTTTACAGGAGGCCCAGACATCAGGGTGACTGAGGACAGAGTTCCTGCCTGATGGGATCCAAGGCTGGTCTAGGAAAGTTCTCCTGGAAACAGCTCCTTTGCTATTATGGCGTTCTGCGTCCATTCCTGCCCTACCGAGGGATGACAGCAAGGGTCTGCATTCCCAAGACCTCCAAATGGGAGGAGCTGATGGGCTGTGAAACACGCTCTCAGATGCCACTCGGCATCAACAGCCGCCCCTCCTCCTCCGGGGTGGGGGGGCCCCTCTCGGGTTCAAATCCCTCCTCCCTGGGGCAGCCAGACTGAAGGAAGCTGGAAAAGGGGACAGAGTGGAAAGCATACTTCCCAGAAGAGGACATTTGGCTAAGGGGGCCGTGAATATGTCCAGAGGACAGATGTCCTAAGTAATGAGACTTTAATGCCGGAGCTAATGGGAACAGTACACGAGACCAAATGCCAAAAAAGCAAGGAATAATGAGTGTTTGGGAAGCCGGCAGAGAGCACACACTCCTCTCCCAAACGCCGGGGAGCACGGCCAACCTTGTAGCCACCCAGAGCCTGGTTGGAACTCGGCCTCCACGGTCTCGAGGTGGGGACAGTGGCTCTGGGCCAGGGTGATCAAGGCTTCTCCTGTTCCTGTGACCAGAAGTGGGTTGGGGCTGGGGGGGGGGGGGTTACTGGAAACAGGGCTCAGGAACCCCCCTCCCTGGGAGGGGGGACCTCACGCCAATGCCAAACTGCACAGGTGGTGGCATCCATGTTCATTTTCTAGAGAAATGGTTCCCACACCCACCTCAAGCAGTTAAGTGCCCCGGTCAGAGACCCTGTCCCAGAGCTGCAGGCCAGCCCCACCACTGCCCACGGCCATGGCCACGACCAGGTCAACAGAAGTTTGGGAGGAAAGCCTGGGGCGCTGAGGGTTCCCCAGGATGCCTTCCTCTGATCGAGCCTTTCAGGACAGAGGACCTGAGGTCACAAGAAACAGAGAAACACCTGGAAAGAATGAGGAATTAGGAAGCACGGCTAGGAAAATGGAAACGGGGGAAGGACAGGACCGGAGCAGGAAGCAGCAGTGAGCTGGCTGAAACTCTGTCTTGTGTGCACGGTGCTCTGGTTATAAATGGGGCAGGGAGGTGGGGGTGGGGGGCAGTGATAAATGGAGCTGTTTCTGAGCCGTATGTCTCAGTAATTAAAACTGGGAATGGCCCGAGGTCCATCGTCTTGCCCCCAAATCACTTCTTCTCCCTAGTGCCCCTATTATTCCAGAGCTGGGACTCGTGCAGCATTGCCCCGGGGTTCTGCCAATACTGGAAAGGTCTGTTGTTGTTTTTTTGTTTTGTTTTGTGTTTTGTGTTTTGCTGTTGGTTCTCCATTGGAATCGGGGTGTGTGGCTTTGGGTTTTTTGTTCTCTGATTTTTTACATTTTCTTTGCATCGCCTTTGCTATCCTCGACCAATATAACCCATTCTTGAAAACAAGCCTTTGCACCACACCCTGGTGGCCTTGTGCCCTGCAGGCAATGCAAGCGAGGCCACCAGCCCGGGTCTGCAGTACCCTGATCTGGGTGACCCGTTTACATCTGGGAAGATGAGAGCCAGCTGGCCCCCGAAGGAGATGGAGACTGGCACAGCTCTAGCCGTGCGACCTTGGACAAGTTACTAAGCCTCTCTGAGTTGATTTCCTCGTCTGTTCAATGGGCACCTATCCCCGGAGGGTGAAGGAAAGACGCACGGAGGCAGCTTAGGTCCAGTGCACAGCAGGGTTCCAGACACAGAGCAAGCCCTGGGGACTGAGCACTCTCCCAAGAGTCTCCCTACCACACCCCCCCCCCCTCCCCCGCTTCATCCACATGACCTTGAGCCCTCAGCTAACCGAGGCCTCTGGCCCTCCTCGACACCAGCTCTCTGCAGGTGCACAGGTGACGGGCTCGTGTAGGCTTCTGGGCAACAAACCTCCCCACCATCCTGACCTTTGAGCCGAGGAAGCTGGCTCCCCAGCCACAGAGCAGGGCTGGCTCCTCCCAGGGTCCAAGAGTGCCAAAGGCTTTGCCCCAGCCCACACAGCAGGAGGGCCACCTCACCGTCCTACTAACTCCTGATGGAAAAGAGAAACATCAGCCCACCCGCCGTACCACCACCATGCCCCCCGCCCCCCCCCCGCCAAAAAACGCAAGAATCGGCCACAAACTGCCCCTGTGGCCCCTTGTCACCTGCCCCACCCTCGCTCTGCTTCTGTGACCAATCTCGCACAGTGACTGTACTCTTGGGGGACCTGGGGGCCCAGTACACGCATGTCAGGAACCTACAGGCAATTCTCACGGGAAGCCCCACGTTCCTGTGCTTGCAAACATTTCTACCTCCTCGACGGCTGTCCGGCCCCGGCGGGGACCTCACGCGAATGCCAAACTGCACAGGTGGTGACATCCACGTGCAGGAAAGGGAGAGCACTGAGAAGCCCGGCTCTGACCCCAAGCCGGGCCGCATGCATTCCGAGGAAACTGGGTCCCTGTACCCTCAGAATCAAATGAGGAATCTAAATTGAGCTATCTGACTACTATCTCTTGAAGAAATGTGGGACATTCTTTTTTTCTCTTTTTCTTTTTTTCCCTCCCTTTCTGGGCAGTCATTTGAACTATTTCCTGCATATTCAACTCCTTTCTTTTTCCAGCTCCCGCGAGGTCTGCCCCGACACACCGATAAAACGCAGAGCTGAATGTCCTACGGCCGGGGAGGTGCGGCCCCTGAGAAGTGGCCGCCACGGAGAGCCGGGCTCTGACCTGCGGGCCCCACCACTCATCACCCGAGCGCCTCTCCTGGGCTCGGCCTCTGGAGACAGCTGATGTGGATCCCAGGACAGCAGGCCTCATTGCTAGAGGCACTCTTTACTTCCGCCAATAACCAGCCGATCGCTGATTCCGCTCGTCGGCCTCCGCCCCGTGACTTAGCGCCTCTTACAAGAATCAAATCTTAGCCCAAGAGGATAAAAATGTGCCCCGTTACAGAGAGTCAAGATGACGTGTCATGGGCTCTGAAAACACTATGACAACGCTGTCCGGGGGAGAGTCGGCGTGTGGCCTCCCAAGGTGACTGCTCAGAAGGGGGACACGTTTAGGAGAGGTACACAGAATCAGGCTCCAAACTGCAGGCCGCGGAGGTGAATTTCATGTAATGGTCAGACCCAAATTTCCAGCCTCGTTAGCCACGTCCCTGAAGCCCCTTCAGCCCCCTCACCTTGTATCCACCTCGCCCCTGTGGGATGGTGGCCCAGAGCTGAGAAGGGGCAAGGCCCACACCAGTGAATGCGTTTCTGAGGCCCACAGAGCTGTCTTGTATGCAGGGGGCCATCCCGGGGGACAAACCTGAAATCACACGCACCTGGGCCCCAGGGGGGGTGTTGCCTGGAGGTCTCCCGGTCTCTGGCAAAACCAAAACTCATTGACCTGGTTAGATGGCCGAGTCCCCACCCATCTCTGGGAGAGAGAGAAAGCATTCAGACCGCACCTCTGAATCACAGACGACCACCTCCGGTTTTACCTGATGGTCTCACAACCTTCTGGCCTGCGGGGCATCTCCCTTCTTCGATGGTCTGCATTCCTTAGATCTTATCCAAGGATTGTGCTTAGGTCAGGTTATTGCCCTTTACAAAGGGACAGTGGGGAAAACTACAAGGCGACCGTGGAAGTGCGACGGAAATCATTTTAGGGGACCGTAAAATTGAATGAGGAGGGACCAAAGAAAGTCAGGGAAGCAAGAGAAGGGAGAAGGCCGTCGCTCACATCCCTAAGTATCGGGAAGTTATCCGGTGTTGACTCAGAAACAGGTGCGTAGCGTAAGACAATAACAGAGTTTCCGAAACAGGTGCATAGCGTAAGACAATAATAGACGTTCACTGCGCAAGACAAGGCTGAGAGGCAACCAGGCAGGAGAGTGGGCCCGGGACGCAGAGTGGCCCTCGGCTTCCAGGTCAAGCTCACCACCCCCAGCTGCTCCCCCCACCCCGGGGCACTGTGATCTGACCTCCCTGTGTGCCAGCTGCCTCACTTATAAAATCAGGACGTTAGGCTGCTGACTTGGCCTGCAAAAAAATTCAACGATTCTGTAACGGACGACAAAATAAGGGAAAGAAGGTTGACCCCTGAGCAAACCAGGCAGGGGTTAGGGGCAATGACTCGTGCAGCTGACAACCCAGGGACAGGGACACCTGGACGGCTCAGTCCGCTGAGCGTGCAACTCTTGATTTCGGCTCAGGTCATGATCCCAGGGTTGTGGGATCGAGCCCCCGGTCGGGCACTGCACTGAGCCTGGAGCCTGCTTGGGATTTTCTTTCTCCTTGTCTTCCTCTGTCCCTCTCCCCTACACTAGCCCTCTCTCTCTCTCTCTCTCTCTCAAAACTAAAATAAAAAAATAATAATTTGTTAAGAAAATCCAAGTATGTTTCGAAGGGACACATGCACCCCAATGTGCAGCACTATCAACGATAGCCAAAGTATGGAAAGAGCCCACATGTCCATTGATGGATGAATGGATAAAGAAGGTGTGGTATATCTATACAGTGGAGTATTACTCGGCAGTCAAAAAGAATGAAATCTTGCCATTTGCAACTACATGGATGGAACTGGAGGGTATTATGCTAAGCAAAATTAAAGAAAAACAAATATCATATGATTTCACTCATATGAGGACTTTAAGAGACAAAACAGATGAACATAAGGGAAACGAAAATAATATAAAAACAGGGAGGGGGACAAAGCATAAGAGACTCATAAATATGGAGAACAAACTGAGGGTTACTGGAGGGGTTGTGGGAGGGGGGATGGGCTAAATGGGTAAGGGGCACTAAGGAATCTACTCCTGAAATCATTGTTGCGCTATATGCTAACTAATTTGGATGTGAATTAAAAAAAAATAATAAAATAGGGGTGCCTGGGTGGCTCCAGTTGGTTACACGTCTGACTTTGGCGCAGGTCATGATCTCACAGTTTGTGAGTTCGAGCCCCGTGTCGGGCCCTGTGCTGACAGCTCGGAGCCCGGAGCCTGCTTCAGATTCTGTGTCTCCCTCTCTCTCTTCCCTCCCCCGCTCACACTCTTGTCTCTCTCTCCTTCACAAATAAACATTAAAAAAATTTTTTTAGGGGCGCCTGGGTGGCTCAGTTGGTTAAGCGTCCGACTTCAGCTCAGGTCATGATCTCACAGTCCGTGAGTTCGAGCCCCGCATCAAGCTCTGTGCTGACAGCTCAGAGCCTGGAGCCTGCTTCGGATTCTGTGTCTCCCTCTCTGTCTGACCCTCCCCTGTTCATGCTCTGTCTCTCTCTGTCTCAAAAATAAATAAACATTTAAAAAATTTTTAAAAAAAATTGTTTTAAATAAATAAATTAAAAATTAAAAAAACCAAAAAAAAAAAGAAAATCCAAGTAGAATTTCTGACTGCCTCCAAAACGTAACCACAACAGCTTACTGCTGACCAAAAATCTTACCAATAACACGGCAGTCAATTAACACGTTTTGTACATTACACGCGTCATATATGGTAACCTTACGATAAAGTAAGCGAGAGAGAAGGAAATATCAAGAAACTCGTAAGAGAAAATACGTTTACAGTTCTGCAGTGTCTTTATTGAAAAAAAAGTATCCTGAGGGTACCCGGCTGGCTCAGTCCGGAGAGCATGTGATTCTGGATACCAGTGTTGTGAGCTGGAGCCCCAAGCAGGAGCGTGGAGCCTACTTTAAAAACAAAACAAAACAAAACAAAACAAAAAAAGTGCAGAATAAAACTAAAAAATTAATTAATTTTTAAAAATCCACGTATAAATGGACCTACACAGTTCAAACCAGAGTCATTCAAGGGTCAACTATATTACCATGCCTTTTCAGAATGTTTTGGTTTCACTTCTTTCTTTTTTAAATTTCTTTACTGCTTATTTATATTTGAGGGAGAGAGAGACAAAGCGCAAGCTGGGGAGGGGTAGAGAGAGAGAGGGAGACAGAATCCGAAGAGGGCTCCAGGCTCTTAGGTGTCAGCACAGAGCCCGACGAGGGGCTCGAACTCACAAACCGCGAGATCATGACCTGAGTGGAAGTCGGACGCTCAACCGACTGAGCCACCCAGGCGCCCATGGTTTTACTTGTAGAGATAAAAAAGAACAAGAATGGACAGGCGCAATCTATCCTGAACTTGTATGAAACAAGCCTGTTCAAGGCCAAGGGACCGAGACCCTCTGAGGGTCTGCAGATAAACCCTCCTCCTGGTCTGCAGTACCTACTAGAAACGCGAGGTCAGAAATGTGACTCGGAAAAACAATGGGCTGGCGTTTCCCAACATAGGGGGTGGGGGGGATCACCGCAGAAGAAGATACTTCAAAGAACGAACTTAGGGGCGCCTGGGTGGCTCAGCAGGTTGAGCATCCATCCGACTTTGACTCAGGTCATGATCTCACAGTTCATGAGTTCGAGCCCCACATCAGGCTCTGCACTGACATTGTGGTGCCTGCTTCGAATTCTGTCTCCCTCTCTCTGCCCCTCACCCGCTCGCACTGTTTCCCTCTCAAAAATAAATAAACTTAAAAAAAAATGTTTTTTTAATGAATTCAACGTAGACCCTAATATAGTCCTCCAGAACCACCCCTCCGCCCATCGCCACAGGATGGATGTCGTCAAGGGATACAATCAACACCTCAAGACAAACCGCACCTGAATTCACAATTTAAAAAGCAGATTATGCGGGACTCAGTAGCCAGTGGCTGGCTGCTCTCTCAGCGTGTGGTGGGGATTCTAACTCACTACGGAAGAGGAGGCAGAAAGTTAAGATCTAAAGGCAATCAATCCTGCCAGGCCCTGGAGACATCAGGCAGCGCAGGGGGAGGAAGGATGAAGCTTCCTTTGGTGTGGTTCCCTTCTATTCCGTATCCTTCGTGGGCATGTCTGCCTGGGGCTGGTGAATTAACCTCTTTCCATCAGCACACTTTTTCAGCTGTCTGAACCACTGCTTCCTGCACAATGGATCTGAATCAACTGCACGGTCAATCTGATCTCTCATTAAAATAGGCTGAAAACAGTGAAACGGACTTTTTCCTCTACCTGTGTCTTGGCAGCCTAGCACTGTGGGTAGGCTCTTCCCAAGGAATGTGCTCAGAGCCTGGGGTGCGGCTGTGGGTGGGGAAGGGGGACCGATGTGCACGCCTCCTGGGCTGGGGCGGGGGGCACCGGAGAGGGCAAAAGACAGCCAGCAACATGCCGGGCGGAACCCTCAAAGTGCAGGGTTTTTGAAAAGTAGTTGCGTGGCAGACATGTTAAAATCAAGAATGAACTGGGGCATCTGGGTGGCTCAGCCGGTTGAGCGTCTGACTTCTGCTCAGGTCATGATCTCAAGAGTTCATGGGTTCGGGCCCCTCGACAGGCCCCGTGCTGACAGCTGGGAGCCTGGAGCCTGCTTCGGGTTCTGTGTCTCCCTCTTTCTCTGCCCCTCCCCTGCTCATGCTCTGTCTCTCTCTGTCTCTCAAAGGTAAATAAACATTGAAAGAAAAAAATTAAAATAAAGAAACATTAAAAAAAAATTTTTTTTTTTTAAGAATGAGTTCTGCTGGCCTCATGTGTCCAAGGTCACACACACCTTAGAGGCTTATACGTTCTGTGGTTATAAACAGAGCTGGCCCCCAGCAGGTGAGTGGGACTTATCCGTGGAACGAAGGAATACACGTTGTGTCCACTTGTCACCCCATTACCTTCCCTAAACCCTCTTCCATGAGCCTTCCTGAACCCTTCCCCAATTTCACTGCTTTCCCCCGCAGAAACAGAAAACATTAAAGGGGGGCCTTCCATCCAAGGCAAGATTTTCTTTTTCCTGTCCTTGCAACTGCTCTGTTAGAAGTAAAACATAATAAAATAAAAAAGTTGACTCTCTGTTTAGATCGACTCGTTAGAATGAGCTCACAGTGCTTCCAAAAATGGGGGTGTTTGGGGGGGGTGCTCTGACAATTCATGGCCCGGGAACCTATGAAGAGAACCTCACGAAATCAGCCAGCAAAGGGGTCCTGCTATTACAGTTACCGGGTCTGTGCGCACAGAACAGACCTCTTTGGGTTTGTAATTAATTTGTAATTAATTTCTAGAGGGAGAAAAGGGGAAACAAAGGGTTCCCTGGCTTCTTCTAGAAACAACCAGAGGAGTCCAAAGACACAGGACCCTCCCGACGGCTATAGGGTCACCTCCTGTCGCTCTTCCTTTCTCCTGGTAACATCTGCTGTTCTTTGGCCCGCAACCCTGAGCATGTCCCCCCCCCCCAACCCCAAATTCCTCCACCCGCTCCACCCCCGAAAACCAGGGGTTCCCAGGGCAGGTCTGGGTCCACCACCTTGAACTAGGTCACCCAAATGGCTTCAGACCTCATCTGCTAAGTAGCCATTAAAGCTACGGTTCTTCCCTTGGAGATTCTCATGTCGAGGACGCTAATGAATCAACTCTGGGGGAGGAGGAAGAAACAGGTTTGCATGTGAGATGCTCAGACAGGGCCGGCTGCTGGGTCAAAGCCCTGCCTCGGGCGGGCAGCCCTCACTGAGCAAAGAGCCCCAGGAACCAGGAAGCGATGCAGAGACCGCTCAAGAAGCATTCAAATCGGTACCAGCTCGAGCCTCAGCCCGGGGAGGGTGAACAGGGGAAGGCGAGGTAGAGATCCGGGTGGGAAACAGGCTTCCGGCCGGGAAAGGTGGGCACCCGGCATCCAGTGGCTCCCCAGATCCAAAGCACAGCTCTGCCTTTGATCCCTCTGGCCGTCACTTTCTCCTCCCCGGGGTCCAGCTGAGTGTGACTTTGCTCATCTATCAGAATCACCGGAGAGCTGAGTTTCCCCTACAGACGCCGACTTCTACAGAAACAGGATGGCCAGGTCTAATCACTTCTGGAAAAGACTAAATCTGCTTTTCCCCTCGGGGGCCAGAGCAGTGAAAGCAAGCCCTGTTCTGAGGAATGTGTACCCTGGGCAGGCGGAGGGCTGGCCAGCCCAGGGCCACCAGGAGGAGGCAGATGGCTGATCTCAGGGCTGCAGCCTCCCTTTTCTCCTCCCTCTCACCCCTTCCAACCATGCCACCAACACCCCTTTCAAGGAGGCGGTTCTCCTCCCTGGGCCCCAGCCCCTGCCGGCCCAGCTAGCCATCTACCAGAGAGAGGATCATGCCCTGGAATAAATTCTTTGCCTTTTTCAGAAATGGAAACATCTCTGCTGAACTATTTCAAGGCACATGGAACCAGACGCACGTCCCGCTTCCTCCGCTGACCTCTGAAGAGTGAGCCTCCTTCCTCCTCCCCACTCTGCCCTGGGGGGAAAACTCACTCCGGTGGGGATATTGATCTCTTCCCTTTTCCCTACCCTGGCTCCCAACAAGAAGAGCTGCGTGAAAAACTCCCCAGGATGGCAAGCGGTGACCTCTTAAAGTGTGAGCAAAGTGAAGCAACTCATGGGAACACACCCAGGAGTCGGGGAGGAGCAACCTTCAATGTGCACACTCACCCTGACACGCCTGGTGTGTGTGTGAGGGGGGAGGGGCGGGGGGCGGAGATGGGATGCTGTTGTGCCTGAGTCACCCAGGGCCAGACACGGAGTTTCCCCCCCCCCCCCCCCCCGCTGCCCAAGGTCACTCATGGAATGTCCTCGATGAGTAGCTCATGCTCCGTCCCCTTCCCCCAAACACAGAGACAGGCATCATCCCCTACTTAACAAGCATCAGTATGGTAGTTTCCAAAGCCTTGAGCAGGCAACATTGCAGCTGCTGGAAGAGGTGCTGTGAACTGAATAAAATCAGGAGGTGAATTTGAGGCAGAAACGTCCCCTATTTACATAATGGTCTGAGGCTGAATTCAGCTCCCTTACCCTGGTCACCTGCCTTCCCCGACCCCAGAGACAAACTGCTCTAATCGCATCACCAGTCACAGGGCCATCCACCCACACACAGACCAGCACCCTAGTTTGGGGTTGGGGAAGGGGGTCGGTGGGATGGGGAGGGGAAAAATCACCGAGAGGGACAGGGACATCTCCAGGGTCACAGTCCCGGAGAACACAGGCCAGCGCCAGCATCCAAAGGCCATCAGCATCCTCCCAGGTCATGATGACTCAATTCAGGTCATCAAGGTCAGGGCAGGGGAAGGCTCCGTCTAGGAGAGCACAGAACAAAGGCTCCGAGAAGAAAGAAACCCAAAGAAAGGTCTGTGGGCACCAGCCAGCAGGAGGCCACAGCCATAGTGGGAAGGCAGCATGAGAGGCCAGGAGCCCAGGAGAAAGGTGAAGAGGCCTGAAGGCACAGAGAGGGGGATGATTTGGACCAGGACCACCTGCTTCACAGGCAATTCCTTCTCTGCTTTCCAAGAGGAGCCAAGAGCGAGAATCCAAAGGGGACACCGACTGACTACACATCATTGTTTCAATCCCTCCATCAGCCCCCAGGACCAGCCAGGCACAGACTCACTACCTGGAAGAGAAGATGGGGTGCAATGGGGGGGTCAGTGGCACCTTGGGGTGTCGAGTGAAGATTACGAACGGTTTTGGAAGCACCCAGTCCTGACACCCAAGAATGTCACTGTGTAAGTACCCAAACTTCGTGCGTCTGACTCCATAAAACCTGCCAGGGAACATCATCTTTTCTCAACAGCTTTAAAGGAAGAAAAAAAAAAAAGTCATGCCCAGAAATTTCTATCCTCCTTTCTCTCTTCATCAAGGTACCGGTGATTTACGACGTCCACAGCAGCAAGGGAAGGAGGTTTCCAGGCCAAAAGGATAACAATCAGAGTGTAGAGACGAGCTTCAGGTATATGGCTCAGGGTGGGGACCGGCTAGGCAAACTCAGAAAGAGGACGGGTCAGCGGGAGGGGGGGTCCCAGTTACCAGCCGGTGCCCGCACCATGTGCCAAAACCGGAGGCAGGTCCTGGGGCACGGTTTGTTTCCCCGAAAGACTCTGCTGAACCAAGTCTGGTCATTCATTCATCACCACCACCAGGGGACTAGAAACAGAGCTAACTCTGCCTCCCCTGGGTGCATCAGTCCCCGAGTGGTGAAGACAGTCTGGTTTCCCGTTCTTTGGGCTCCGACCTCCCTAAGGACTCAATGGGGGCTAGGGTGGTGGGGTGGGAGGCAGTCAGGGTAGGACCAAGCACTACCATATTCTGTGCTCTTGGCGTAAGTTTTGGTAGGAGGCTTCCCCCACCGGCCCCCTAACGTAAGCTGGAAACACTGCCCACCAGGTTTAGCACAGCAAGAATGTTCACTCAGAGAGTTCTGCCTACAGGGTTTGAAAGAACAAGTCCTCCAATCTCCGCAAGAAAATGAGCATCCCATTTGGGCAGGATGTAATGAAGAGACACCATCTGCCCTTGGTCCACTCGGAACGGATAGATAGATCTTTACCCCTTCTTATCCCGGGGGGGAAAACATCCTTTCCAGATCACCCCCAGCTCTCACACCCAGAGAACATCCGATTTATACTAAATCGCTTGGTACTCTCTCCTGTCAGCTGCCGGCATTGTTCAGAACCCTAGTCTGAAAGACGCTGTGCTGGTTCCACTCAGAAAACCGAATGCAAGAGAAACCTATGCCAAAGTGCCCACTTGCCTGGAAAACTGAACCCTGGACCGCCACCGCCGCCCCCCTCCCCCAGTCCTGCCCGGCCATCCAGAATTCTACAATTTGTAAAATTCTTATACTCCAACTCCACGAGTTCCACGGCTCCTTACTCTGCCCCTGCCACCAAAGCATGCGTTCTGGGTTCTGCAGAAATGGTGAAAAAAGGAAAGAGGGCTGTGATTTATCGCATGTCAGGGGAGCAAGGGAGAAGCTGGGTTTCGGAGAGCCAGAGAGCTGTGGCGACGCCGCCGCCGCCGCCGCGGGTGAATGAAGAAGGGCCGGGCCGGGGGGGGGGGGGGGGGGGGGGACGCGCGACAGGAGGGAGGGGCGAGGCGGCGGGAGGCTCGGGGAGCGGGACCTCTCACCTGTGGATGTTCATCTCCCGCGGAGGGCGGTGGGCCTTGTCGTAGGACACCTTGGCGAAGACGCCGGCCACGATGACGAAGGCGATGACCCCGCAGGTGATGTAGACGGTGAAGTTGGTCCTGTCCTTCTCCGGGTCGTACTTGTTCTCGGGCCCCGGCGACACCACCTTGGTGCTGGGCGTCTGCACCCACACCGGGCTCTGGTAGTTGGTGCACTGGCGCTGGTCCAGCTTCTCGTGGCGCTTCTTGCAGCAAAAGCGGTAGTAGCAGGTGCCGCAGCAGTACAGGTACCCGCTCTCGCTGTTGTTGCACTCGAACTCCTTGTCGTACTGGCCGCTCACGTCGTAGTAGCCCCAGCACGTCTCGTAGGTGACGGCCGCGCTGGCCGCCGCCACCGCCGCCGCGGGCTGCCCCCGCCGGCTCCCCGCCTCGGGGCCGCCGGGCGCCCGGGCGGTGCCGTTCGGCTCCCGGCCGCCGCGGGCCAGGGCGCCCCCGGGCCGCCGGCCCCCGACGGCAGCGGCGCCGGCGCTCAGGGTCCGGTTGGCGGCGCGGCCGCGGGCGGCGCGGGCGCCGGGCAGCAGGTGCAGGGACTCCAGCGAGAGCAGCAGCAGCAGCAGCAGCAGGAGGCGCCGCAGCGCCATGGCGGGGCCGGGCGGGAGGGCGCGCGGGCGGGCTTCCGCGGCAGGCCGCTCCCCGGCCGCCGGGCTCCGAGGGCGGCGGCGCGGGCGTTCAGCGGCGCCGGGGCGATGGCGCCATCGGGGCGCGGGCGGCGGCGGCGGCGGCGGCGGCGGCGGCGGCGGCGGCGGCGGCGGCGGCGGCGCGCGGTGCGCACGGACCGGCCCGGCGCTGGCTGCTCGGGCGCTCACGCTGCGCGCCGGCTCCGCGCTCCCCCTGCGGGCTCGGCGCGCCTCCCGGGCAGCCCCATCCCCCGCCGGCGGCGGCGGCGCGGCTCAGGCGGGACCTGAAGCGCGGCTCCGGGCGGCGGCGGCGGCGGCGGCGTGGTCCCGTCCGGGCGGGTCCTGCGGGACAAGACGGGGAGCCGGTCACGGGGCGGGGCGGGGGGCGGAGGGCGCGCGGCGGGCGGGGAGGGAGCGCGCCGCCCTCGACGAGCCGGGCTCGGGGCCGGAGGGGCGCGGAGCCCGCGCGGCGAGACGGGGGGCCCGGCGGCCCTGCGCGCCGGCCACCGAGGGCGCACGGGCCGCCGGCCCCGCAGCGCGCTCCCGCCGCGGGCTGGCTCCCCGGGACGGAGCGGGCTGCGGCGGGGGGCGCGCGGCGGCCGGCCCTCACTCACTCACCATGCCCGGCTGCGACTGCAGAGGCGGCGGCGGCGGCGGCGGCGGGAGGGAGCGCAGCGGCCGGAGCGCGTGCGGGAGGGAGCGAGGGAGACACACGCACTCACACACCCGCACACGCGGGAGCGCCGCGAGGGGAGGGGAGAGGAGGGGAGGGGAAGGCGGCCGCTCACCGCCGCCCACGTTTACACGCCTGGCGGGCGGGGGCTCCTCTTCGCCGCTCCCCACTCTCGGCGGCACTTGAAGCTCCGCGTCACCGAAGCCCAGGACTCCCGTTATTGGAAACGGCGAGCCTGGAGGCGGAGAGGGGGCCGGGAGCGGGGCGGGAGCGTCCCTTCCGGAGCCGGCCCCGCGGCTGGGCCAGACCTCCGCCGCCTTTGCCCCGCGCCGCCCTGGGCGCGGGTCCCACCTTCCCCGAGTCCCGCTCGGGGACTCGGGGATCTGCAAGCCTTTGCCTCTCCCTAGTGGCGACGCTCGCAGCGGCGGGAGGAGGCCAAACCCATTGCTACAGGTCCCTAAACTGAGGCCAGGGGTCAAGTGGCTTGTCTGAGGTGGTAGGGCTGCCTGTGAGCCGGGCCTGCGGTCTCTCGCCCTGAGTCACTCTCCCCGCCCCCCTCCCAGGACCCCAACCGCAACCCTAACACAGGCGCAAGCCGCCCCCGGCGCTGGGGTGGCACCTTTTATTGCCTCTTTCAAGGACTTTTTCCAGAGCGTTGAGGCGGACTTGGAAAAAGCTGCCTGAGCCTCTTAAGACTCAGCTTTGAAATGCATCTGCTGTAGGTGAAGGGGGGGGGGGGGGGGGAGTGCGGAGAGAGAAGTGTTCCTGTGTGATTGCCCATGGGATCTGTGGAAAGGAGTCCCGGGTCCAAGTCGAAGCCTTGAGGCCACCTCAAGAGGGAGTCATAATCATCATCTTTGGCGTGTGTCCATGGAGGAGATGGGGGAAATGAGAACAAAAAGCCGCGGCCACTGCCAGAATTCTGCCTGTGTGTCCTGACCTTTTGCGCAAGTGCCGGGGTGGCTTAGGTTGAAGGCGGGGGCCGTTGTCAAGAGCGTGGGCCGTAGAGATTGTGGGAAGGGTGTTAGGTCCGGCTCCTGCGTGATCCGAACTGAGGATCCCCCGTGCCAGAAAGGCAGAGAACCGCTCCTTGGAACTCCAGAATGGATGAATGGGACAGCTGGAGCCCAGATTCCAAGGCACCAGGGGCGGATTCTGGGATGCCCCTCCCTCCCTCTTCTTGTGCACTTGCCCCCACGCCTTTCCCCCCACCCCCTTCCCTCCACTGCAGAACCCTCCAGAGCTATTGGTGGGTTCCGCTCCAGGGGAGGACACTGTCAGATTGACCCAATCGCTGGATCGCTTAAGTCCACCGGGGTAAGGACCACGGCACAGAAGAGCAATCTGGAAGCTGTTCTCCTGATGCAGGTAAAAGTTGACGAAGGGCTGAAGTTGATTATTGGTAGTCGATGCCCATGGTGAAGACAAGGGCTTCAAGCTCCAGAGAGCAGACAAGAAAAGATATACATTTGGAAGTCATAAGAACATATTCTTGACTTTTATTTTATTTTTTATTTTTTTTTAACGTTTATTTATTTTTGAGACAGAGAGAGACAGAGCATGAACGGGGGAGGGTCAGAGAGAGGGAGACACAGAATCTGAAACAGGCTCCAGGCTCTGAGCTGTCAGCACAGAGCCCGACGCGGGGCTCGAACTCACGGACCGCGAGATCATGACCTGAGCTGAAGTCGGCCGCTTAACCGACTGAGCCACCCAGACGCCCCTATTCTTGACTTTAAGACTATGTGCAATTTTTAAGTCGCTTCCTTCCTTTCCTCTTCCCTGAGCTTTCGCCGCCACCTCCCCGCCCCTTCTTTATTCCAGAATTGCCTACCCCACATCTGGAAGCAACCTAGCAATGGGTTAGACGCGTATCTTCCTCACGTAGAACTTTAATAAGATTTGATTGGTGGTACTGAGTGAGGGAAATGGGTTTGGTTCCTCAGAGAGTCCCACCCGCAAATGTGATTTGAACCCCTGTGCTCACAGATGGGAATGTCAGCAAACTCACAGAAAATAATGGTATCTCAGGATTGGATAGGATCTTCAAGGTTATTCACTCCAACCCTCACTGCAGTGCATTATCTTTCTTTTTTTTTTTTTTTTAAGCTTTACTTATTTTTTAGTAATCTCTACACACAGCGTGGGGCTCGAACTCATGACCACAGGATCAAGAGTCTCACAGTTTGCTGACTGAGCCAGCCAGGCACCCCTGCATTATATTTCTTATTGGCACTCCCAGCCCTCCTCTTCTGCCCTTCGTGGTAGATCAGGTTCGTTGCCTACCAATATCCATTTGCCCACCAGCATCCATGTTTCTACTTTTCTCCTTCTGGTTGCAATAC
Source organism: Panthera tigris (assembly GCF_018350195.1). Lineage (NCBI taxonomy): Eukaryota > Metazoa > Chordata > Mammalia > Carnivora > Felidae > Panthera > Panthera tigris. Next base: position 5,353,625 of record NC_056673.1, on the reverse strand, counting down.
CTGAATTGTTGCCCATATGAAAGTATCCTTCCTTTGTGGGTTTAACTCATTAAAAAGTGCCAGAGAAGAGTTATCTTTTCAACACCTGTACCGACTTCAGCCAGCCAGCCCACAGGCTCAAGAGAAAGTGACCCAACCTCTGGCTCTAGAAGGTAAATCCCTATTGGATAGATCCCAATTATCATGGTTGGGCTAAACCAACCATGATAATTCCCCCTGGGCCAGTGGTTGGTTAAGAATGAACACGTGATCTATTTCTGGCCAATACAAACTGAGGGAAGCGTTGGGAGATTCTGGGGAAATGATCCTGGCTCTCAAAAATGGTGAGAATTCCTCTACTTTTTTCAGTGTTGTATCTGTGAATGTTCTGACCTTGCAGGGAGGTGGAGGGTGGGGGTGGGGGGCAACTAGTCCTTAGTCGAAGCTGACACTTCCTTTGATAATCATCAGGGCTGCTGAGTATCTCTGCCTCCCGGGCATATATTAGAATTGTAATCTCTGGCCCATTTATGAGTAGGAGGGTGGACAAAACGTGGGCAGAAATGATGTATGTTATTTCCGAACCAGAGCATTTAATCGGCATTTCCAGACACTCCGTAGAATTCTCATTTTCTTCTGGCATGGCGATTGGCAATGTGTGCGCGTGGCTTTGTCAGCCTGTGACTGATGGCAGTAGGGACAGCCCCCCAGTTTACAGAAATGGTGGCCGGCCATGGACGTGAAGTAAAACTAGACGTCTGCTTCTTAAATTTAGCCACTGGAGTTGGGTCTATTTTCGCAGCATATCCTACCCCATCCTGACCGATACACCGAGGACGACAGATGGAAAGATGGAAGGAGCATTACTGAGCCACTCACGGAACTGCGCCCAGGGCTCCCACAAGTCTGGTCTCCCAGTAATGCGAAATTATTAAATTCCCTTTTACGGAAGCCTCTTTGAATCTAGAGTTTCTCTAACATGCAGCCCAATGCATCCTAATGGATATATCCGGTATCTTGTCTCCACTCTGACTTTCTCTAGGATTTCTACCTATGCAGCTTGGTACTGATCCTACCCTTGCCATGGGATCTGGTTTTCTCCTCTATAAAGTGGGACGCTAAGCGGAGGCAGTGTGTCTAACAAACGACCACCGTTGTGTCTTTACCATGGCCTCCAAGTGTAACCATGGCCTCATGGCCCTGCCCGATCTGGTCCCCTGCTACTCTTCTAAGCCCCTGTCTTACTGCTTGTTCCTTACTCCCTCCCGCCACAGTGATGTCCTAACTCGTCCTCAAAGCCTTTGCACTCATTCAGTGCCTGGACCCCTTGAAGCCCTCGATGTCTACAGGGTTTTTTCTCCAACGTCCTGATGAATATAGCATAACTATCCCACCACTACCTGCTATTTCTTCTTCCATCACGGCTACCTTCTCCTCACCATGATGCACCACGGCATTTATCACCAAGCGCTACACACCCATTTAAATATTTTCTAAAAGTTCTCAGGGGCGCCTGGCTGGCTCAGTCGGATGAGCATATGACTCTTTGATACTGGGGTCGTGAGTTCAAGCCCCATGTTAGGTGTGGAGATCACTTAAATGAAACTTTAAAAAATTAAAAAAAAAAAAGTTGTCTTCTTACCTTCCACCGGAATGCCGGCTCTTGCTTGAGCTTTGCTACTGTTTTGTTGACTGCTGGACTTTCAATGTCAAAACACTGCTTGGCACGCAGTAGACTGTGGTGGACACAGAAGGACACATCTCCAGCTGTCAGCTCCTCTAGGGACAGAGGCTTCTCCTCCAGGAACACAGGCTTCCTTCCCTGAGTGGCCCACATCCAATGACTAATCAAGTTGGAAAGTACAAAGGCCTAGCTATTTTAGCTCAACGCAGGAACTCTGATGGGCCACGTTTTCTCCAAAGATCCAGGCTCCCTGTGGCCAAGGTTTTGTAGAGCCTCTGTGGCATTTGCACCGTCCTGCTTCCTCCCCTGAAAAGGAGCCTGTCGACATTTGTCTCAGCCTCTACTTCAAGAGATCCGAGCATACACCAGGGGCATTCAGTAAATACGTGTTGAATGAATGAATGAGTGAATGAATGAATGAGTCTGTGCTTCCCCGCATTCCCTCAGTGACATCCCTGTAGGTGACTATATAGCTTTTGCTTTAGGACATCTAGTGACAACTTAGAAACTATCTTCTCAGGCCGTTAATTTCAATGCTAGACAGCTCTAACGGCTGAAAATTCGAGTACATTGGATTTTTATTGTTGTTGAAGAGGCCAATCAATGTATTGGTTCAGACCAAGCTTACAGTTGACTAGAGTCTTTTCTACACCTGTACGAGTTAGGATGACTTTTGGCATCCACGTGAAATCCTTCATACGTAGGTTGGTTAATCTTATGGATTGGAGCCCATGATGCCAGCTCTTTGAGCATTTGGGGAACTTGTCATCTGATACGCTATTTCTCCCAACATTCTTTCCCCCTTTTTTTGAGCCAGAGTCTCAAATCTTTATTCAGAGGTTTAGCCTCCATCACTCTCATTTAATGGGATCTGCCCGGGGTTCCACAGGACCCAGCTTTAAGCCCCACAGCACATCTTAACTCTTTATTTGGGAGACTCGGAGAAAATAAGTCAGTGGCAGAAGCCCATAGAATAACTGGGAACTTATGTGGGCAGGACTGAGAAAGATGATCACTCCTTTCCCCTGAGAGGAAGCCAGCATGGCATCAGGACAGCTATCTTGCCCTGGGAAGGGAGAACCCAGAGCTGCTCCCGAGGAAGGAGCCAGCAGCATACTGGGCTGAGCCAAGAGATGGAAAGAAATACAGTCTCATTGGCACCATTTGAACCTGGAATCTCACCCCTTGTGAAGTCTGCCCACCCCTGCACTTTTACGTTACCTGAGCCAATGTATCCCCATTTTAATTAAGCTCTTTTCACTGGATTGTCTGTCTGCAATTAGAAAGCATTTTAACTGATACAGCTGACCTCACAGTTGATCAACATGACTCTATGGAAGGGTAATGTGTTCTGTCCAAAATATCATGAAAACATGTATGCAGATGAGAAAGAAAGAAAAGGGAGGGAGGGAGGGAGGGAGGGAGGGAGGAAGGAAGGAAGGAAGGAAGGAAGGAAGTCATGTTTGCTACTCTCTCTGATTAGAGAGATGTTAGAGAATGCCAATTAGGTCATACTGGAAATGGAAAGGTCTTTTTCAGACCCTTTCCAAAACTCAAAGCAATTGCTGTAGTGAAATAAGAGAGACTCCAAACAGGAAGCAGAAGAAAGGGAATGCCTTGCTCCGGCATTCCCCACCTAGAGATGGAGTGAAGGAAGTTTGCATCCTGCATAATTAGAATTCTAGAACTGTGGCTTTTTTTTTTTTAATTTGGGGGGGGGGGGGCGGGCATGAGCGAGGGAGGGGCAGAGGAAGAGGGAGAGAGAGAATCCCAAGCAGGCTCCAAACTCAGTGTGGAGCCCACTGTGGGGGCTCGATCCCACGAACCATGAGATCATGACCTAAACAAAACTCAAGAGTCAGATGCTTAATTGACTAAGCCACCCAGGTGGCCCCAGAACTGCATCATTTTAGAACTGGATGGGTACCTAAGAACTGATATCCTCTGGACTCTTCACAGCCTGTATCTGATCAGCCAGACATGTGAGGGCAGGAATGACCTCATGTTACCTCTACGGCTAGCCTGGCCCGGGATCACCTCTTCTCTGCATTCATTTATTCATTCCTTAGCATTTATTCTGTCTATCGGTCTTTCAATGAATATTTAATGGGCCCTGCTAGGTGCTAGTCAAAGTACAAACAAATAAATTAGGCTTTCTGACCTGCTATCCAGAATCCTACTTGGGGCCTCATAGAACTGCCTTCTCTCTACCACATACCAAATGTTGTCTAATGACTGTTTGTGGCCCTCCAAAATGTGTACATTGACGCTCTATCCCCCAATATGATGGTATTTGGAAATGAGGTCTTTGGGAGGTAATGAGGTTTAGATAAAATTGGGAGGGTGACCGCCCGCCCCCAACTGACTTAATATAGGTATAAGAAGAAGAGAATACATGGGGCACCTGGGTGGCTCAGTCAGTTAAGCACCTGACTTCAGCTCAGGTGATGACCTCGCGGTTCGTGGGTTCGAGCCCCACATCAGACTCTGTGCTGACAGCTCAGAGCCTGAAGCCTGCTTGGGATTCTGTGTCTCCCTGTCTCTCTCTACCCCTCCCCCGTTCATGCTCTCTGTCTCAAAAATAAATAAACATTAAAAAATTAAAAAAAAAAAAAAAAAAAGAAGAGACCACAGTCCTCTGTCATGCGAGCACATAACAAGAGGGGAGCCACCTGTAACCCAAGAGTGAGCTCTCACCAGACATCAACCTTGCTGACGCCATCTTGTATTTTCAGTTTCTAGAACTAAGAGAAATAGACTGTTCTCCCAGGCATCCAGTTGTTGATATTTTGTCATGGCAGCTGGAGCTAATTAAGTCACCAGTGGTTGCAAGGAAAAAGTACTTCTCAGAGAGGACTTCAGAAATGTTTCCCCCACTAACTGAATGTCCAGAAGCTCTCTAGGACACAGATTCTTACAGTTAGGTCATGAGCCACACCTCCAGGAGGAAGCCTTAGCAGATTCAAAGCACCGCAGGAGATATTCTGGAAACATAATTGAAGAGTCAAATGTGTGGGCCACATGTGCGCTCAATGTCTTAATAGCTTCTTGAGAATTGTCGCCCCCTTAAGGGGCTGCTATCCTATTATGATCATCTAGACTATCAAATGTGGTTTTGTCCATGTTTGTTCCAAATTTGTTAGCAATGACAGGTTAAAGGGCATGCACTTTTTATACTTTTAACTCCAAAAGGACACATTTAGCTACAAGGCACTGCATTCAGTCACTCCTTGCGGCTAAAACAGGTACAACAACATCCCGCGCTATAACGCTCTCCTCCCGCGCCCATGGCAGACATCACTAATCAATTATGGAACGCTTTCCCGCTGAGACCGGTCATAGCCTCAAAAATCTCTTCACCACACAAAGCTCCAAAGAGCCAGCAGGGATTAACTAGCGTTGGAACTAGTACAAGGAATAAATCCTATTTGTCTGACAGCTCAAGAAGTTTCCAATATAGGTTCTACCTCTTTACATAGACATGGTTTTAGAATCCCATTCCAATTCTGCAGCTCCATTGGCCCAACCTGAAATATGTATAAAAGGAGGGACACCAACGTCATTGGTTATTATGTGCTTTTTGCTGAAAGACGTCACTGATTTGCAGCTAGAGGAAATGCATGCTAGGGTTAGCTCTCCCCGAGAAAAGTGATAATGAAGACTCTACCCAACGAATGCCAAGGATAATCACCACACGGCCAGTCCTAGACATTCATGTGCAAATTCCATGCATCACTATTACATTTTCTGTTGGGCTGGAATTTTTTGACATCTTATTCAAAACCCCATGAGTTAACCTGCAAAAAATATGTTCCCCTGTAATGCTGAGCACATTAAACACAGATGTGATATTTTCTTGGCATAGGATTCATATCAACCAGCATTCCCTATCGGTCTCAACTCTTTTCACCCTTTGGTGTCCTACCTTTTAGGTAGTGTCTACTGTGTCTATCGTCACTTGGGTCACCTTGAGTTCTGTTTCTTGACTTTCATGACATTAAACATGCCATAGACAATGGTATCTTCAGAATAGGTACACGTGATTTTAAAAATATATACTAAAAAACTGGTTGGCATGGCTTGTCTTTTTCCTTTAAAGGAAAAAAACTTGAATAAACTAATTGGATCTAACTCACTGATCTAATCTAATTGACTGAGCACAAATTGGTCATTAATACAGCCAAATGAATAAACAGCAATTCTGGATTCTGCATCAGGATGTAGATACTATCTGGATGGACCATCTGTTGGCTGAGTGCCAAGCTAAGGGTGAATCACCATCATTAAAATAACTGAGGTAACTGGGCTGAAAAGGGCCAATTTTGTTATTGTTAACTCCCATTAATTTTCAAAATTACTAATTGGATCCTGGAATTACTTTTCGGTGGACAGACATCCATTGTGACATCCTGAGCCTTGAACGAGACCCTGAATAACCCCCTCTGCAGACATAACCAGTGCTAAGGTAGGGCCTGCTGGAGCCAGGTACCAAGGAAAGGAGGAAAGGCTGGCCCAAAGATGCTTGGCAAAGGAAGTTCTGGAGAGAGTCGGCTCAAGAACCTGAGAACCATTTATTCAACCTTTGCTTGAGGGTCAGGTTTTCTCATTTCTTTTGCAAATCTGAGCTCAGCACTTGGTGTACCTGTTCATTGTATCTTCCTATTCATACCCCATCCCCCAAGCCCAACTCTATCTCCTAGAATCCCAAACCTGGAGGGAGGAGACCAACCGGCTGCAAATCCTTCTCCAGGAGGAGTCCCCAGAGGCTGAAGAACAATGTCATGGTGGTGTTGGTGTGGCAACTGGACAGTTGTGAATCAAACTGAGAAACTGAGACCAGGAAGATCCTGAGCCACACAACATTGGAGGTGTCTCCGGCCATTTGCAATGGGTACAAAGTCAACGAAGTCACATGTGGAGGATGAAGCAGAAAATCCACTGAGAACCAGGTAGGCAGCCCGGAGAGTTTGCAGTGGAGAAGGAAGTCAAGGCAGGGTGGTAAATTAAACCCAGCAGACCTGGAAAACCTGCTCCAAGCAGGAAAGGAGGGAAAGATTCAGTGTCCATCCAGTGGTTGGGAATAAGGACATCCACAGGAACCCACAGGCAAGGAAAGACGTTGTCAGTGGGTCCAGTCACAGTGACAGGGAACCTGGCCACGAAGTGGCTTACAAGCTTCCAGCATGAGCAGGTATTTATTCTAAAGCATGGGCTCTCCAGAGATAGCTAGAGACACAACTGATGTGTGGGATAAGCCCCACTAGACCAAGTGTGACGCGAGTCAGTGCCCCCTTGGCTTCCGTTAGCCCATCTTGTCGATGACGCCCAATTCCCTCCACATCCCATACCCCTCAAGTTCTTCTTTCAGTCCCCACCACCCCCGACAGATTTCATAAATATGCACTCTATGCTGGTGGCACAATCATCATGATCGAAATGTCTAATTGACCGTTATTTTTATTCCCTTTCATCTTACGCTTCCCCCTGTTCCTGCCGTTCTGTATCTTCTCAGGTTTTTATTTTCCATCCATCAACGTGTTCCCATTTTTGTGTATACATATCCCCCCAGGGTATCTTCTTAACACGTTTCATTTCAAGATCTGCCATTCCCTCTGTGACATAATATATTCCAGGACAAGAGAGAAAATTTGGCCAAAGAACTTAGGAATTTGGTCTTAATTCTCATCTTCAAATTGCTTATTGTCCTATTTCAGAATTTCCTTATTTTTGCTCTACGGCCTTTATAGAGATTACATAGCAGAGGACAGTGGTTTGCACCCTGGGGTTGATGGGGAACCCCTTGAAATTATAGCAAAAGTGTGCATGTGTCTGCTTAGGAGACGTGTCATCAGACAATCAAATGAATTCAGACCCCCGAAGAAAAAATTAAACCATCGCTGTAGGATGCAAAGCCTAAACCTTGAATTCAGGAGACCTGAATTCCAGTCCTGAGGCTACTCTTTACTAGTTCAGCAAGTAGTGGGTGACTTCCGGGGGCCACGGTTTCCTTTGCTGTAAAAAGAGAGAAGGTAATTCTGGCCTTTGGAACAACACAGGGTGTGGGGATCCAGTGAGATCATGAATGCTCAAATATTCTGGAAACTCAGAAGTTCAATAAAAATGTTCATTTCTCCTATCCTGCCAAATCTCTCCATTACACAAAACCATAAGGGCTGGATCAAAAGTCAAACCGAACCAGTCCTGGCAGCAAGGGATGTGATGTTTCCGAGACACACATTTCCTCCATGATATTTCTGAATTCCTTCCTGGCTTTGTACACAAGCGTCCATCCTGGCTGCCCTCCAGTTTATTAAATCAGTTATCTGGATATTTGAACAAACATGTGTACAGATTCTGGTCTCACTGTTCCTGTCCGAACCTTATGCTCTCTATTGGTATATAAACATTGCTGAGGGCACAGCCCTTGTATGGACAGCTGTCCTTGGAGATCACTTCTTCCGAGAGTTTTCTGACACAGCCCTATGTGGCGTTGACTCTGTCACCGGCTCCTGTGGACGGTCAGCTCAGAGGGAAGGACAGAATGGTTCCATGTGTTCCCTCCAGCGGAGAAGGGCTTTGACGTAGGTAGAGCCCTGGATGATTCCGGAATCTGAGACCAGAGTGAGGCCGGCTAGAAAATTAAATAAGGAGCCAGATCAAGAGGGACCAGAGTGAGGACCCAGAGGGACAAAGTTACACTTTATTACCAAGAGAGTAACACTTTTTAATTGGTTAACACAACAAATAAAGAGGTGGCAGTCTTCGCTCGCTTCTGATTCGCTCACACGCCAAATGGGTTGGAGAGAACAAAATGCTTTCCCCCCTTCATTTGGAAGTTGTGATTCTGATTAGCGAACAAAGGGCCACACACAGGAGACAAAATGTGAAACAGAAGGAGGCTTCTAACTGATAAGAACTGAGTTTATTAGAAAGTCTCTTTTAAAGGCATACATAATGAACCGAAAATAACTCAATTAATTCCACAGTAAGAGGAAAGTCTTATGAAAAAGAAAAATCACCCTTCGTGGCAGGCGGCCCGGGGGGACACGGGTTTACGAGGACTGTTGGATTTCGAATAATTCGCATGTCAGCCTTGTGGATTCTTGCCCCAGATTTGCTCCTTTGCTTCTCTGGCTCAGTGGTTCCTACTCTGTCAACAAGGCGAGGACAAAAAAAAAAAAAAAAATTGGATGGCTGAAAATATTGCCTTCACTTCCAAAGGAGTCCACCTGAAATTAGACGCAGTTAGAACAGCATTACATTTTAAAAACACAGCTTGCGACCGCTGTAATTTTTTTTTTCTTTTACAATGTAAGCAGGGCTGACAAGGTGTGAGGCTTCCGGTTCTGAATGCAAATATAAGGTTTTTTGTTTTTTTGTTTTCGGTCTTGACCCAGGTCCGTATTATAATTGACATTGATGGTTCCAAGCAAATGCTATTGATATGTCCCTGTTGACTAAAGCCCATGCTTGATTCTGATCCGTTCAGTGTTTTCCCAGGGTCCTTTTCCTGTGCAAGGATCCCATCCAGGACCCCCCATGTTCCATTTGTTCGCTATGTCCCCTTAGGCTCCTTTGGACCAGGACACTTTCTTAGACTTCCCTTGCTTTTTGATGACCTTGACAGGCTTGAGGAGGACTGGTCAGGACCTTTGTAGCATGCCCTCCCACTTCAGTCTGTCTGATGACTCTTCTCATGGTTAGACTGGAGTTATGGGTTTGGGGGAAGAAAGGAACCACCGAGGTGAAGTGCCATTGTCGTCTTATCAAGGACACACGCTATTAATATGTTTTAACAGGAATGATGTTAACTTGGATCACCCCTGCTGGGGGCGCGTTGTCAGATTCCTCCACTATAAAATGATTCGCTCCCCACCCCCACCCCCCCTTTCTCCATACGGTGTACTCTTTGGAAGGAAAGTCACTATGCACAGGTCACAGGTTGGGAGTGGGGAGTGACCCTCCACTTCCAAGAAGGGGTCACAGACACATAAATTCTATGGGATTCTTCTGTATAGGAGATTTGTCTCTTCTCCTCCACGTATTTATATATTCAGTCATTTCTTGACATCACTATGGACTTGTGGGTATTCCTACTTTAAGTTACAGCCCAGTATTACTGGATTGCAGTATTATTTTTGTGCTCAAATGGTCCCAGCGTTGCCCACCGGGAGCTCTTTCAGCTTGCTGAAAGCTTTTTGTTGTTGTTGTGTTGTCTCGTTTTCAAGCATGTCTTTATTTTCCAGCATGAGATCTTCTGGACTATCTACACTTCCTGCCCCCACCCTCGACCCAAGTCATGTCTCCAAAGGGTCCAGGTTCCTTTTATGGAAGAATGGCATTATTTCTCTTTATTTAAAAAAAAAAAATCCACTTATGCCATTTTCTTCCAATCCCTCCATTATCACCATCACCTTCCCATCCAGTACTTTCCCCTGATTCTTCACAACTTTTTTTTTTAGTGCCTTCAAAGATCTGCCTCCCAGATGCCTCTAAGATTGAAGATTTTCATCACATTTAGAGCCACTTCTCTACTACCTCTCGCTTCTCATTCACATGCCTACCGAACTCACATCGTCCCCTCCCTTGAACCTGTGGACCGTCGGCTGGAAGTCGGGGAAAATGGGCTAGCTTTCTCTTGGGTGGCAAATTATTTTTTAATTAATGCTGCTGCCGTTTTTCCCTCTCCCGGCCAAATTAATGCAACAAGAATTGTGTTGGCATCTGTGGCAGCAAATGGAGAGGAAGAGCAGTTTCAAAGGAGAGGGTGACAGCTCCCCACCCCCCAATCTGGGTAGGCTTTGGAGCAAGACACAATTCACATGCAGAGTGCCAGAACGCGGCGAGTCTCTGCGTTGGAACTCGAGAGCTCCAGGAACACGTCTCCTCCACGACTGGTAGCAATTCCTACTCTCTGTCACGCTGAGCGACTTTGAAGAAGATTCTTTCTTGAGTTCCCTGCGGTCGGGCATAGGGCCAGCTTATGGGGAGCACAGGGTGGGGGGATAATTAAGCACCCTCAACACCTTGCTGTTCGTTTCCAGAAAGAACAGAGATTGTCCACTCCTCACCTTCCTTCCTTCCTTCCTTCCTTCCTTCCTTCCTTCCTTCCTTCCTTCCTTCCTTCCTTTCTCGGCCCAGCGCTTCAGATCACCATCCCCTAAGAAACCCAGATGGTTTCCTTTAAGATTGGCTAAAAACCGTTTTTGGGGGCCAAATGCACACCAGTGTCCACGGTCCGTGCCAAGGGGAGCAAATGGGGGCATGATAAGGCTCATGGTCCAGTGCAAAGATAACACTAGACTACGAGCAGATCCTATCAGACTGGGCATTATCTTTAGCATACAGACCGACATTTACATGTTATATACCTACACACTGGGGCTTTTACCGGTTTTGTATTTTTCAAAAAAAAAAAAACCCTACTTTTTGTTTTTAGACATACTTATTATTTGTTATCTTTTGATTTTCTCAAACAACATAGGAATGCATTCTCCTTTTTAAAAATTAAAACATTACAGGGTGCCTGGGTGGCTCAGTTCGTTAAGCGTCTGACTCCTGATCTCAGCTCTGGTCATGATCTCGCGGTTCGTGGGATCGAACCCTGAGTAGGGCTCCGTGCTGGCTGCTTGGGATTCTCTCTCTTCTCAAAATAAATAAATAAACTTTAAAAAAAAAAGAAAAGAAAACATTACAGATGAAGTTAAAGCTCCGTTTAACACACTTAACACGCCTATCACCTCTACCCACGTATATACCTCCTCCTTCCCAAATCCCGAAGCGACTGCTATTTGGGGTTCACTGTCCATCTTCCCGCAGAAAAGGTCTGTGTTTAAAAAGATGTTCTAATTCAAAACGGCACGGCTGACAATCACTGCCTCATCTTCCCCTTCTGCTTTCATTCTCTCCCACCTGTCACTTAGCCTGGGTTGGTGACAAAATTGCAGGCAATGCTTGGAATGTGGATTAGCCAAGATGGCTCCTGTCAAAATGGAATAATCAGAATTGAAGACAGAGCCTGGAGCTGAGGAAAGCACACAGATGTCCTCATCGATTAATTCAGGCCGGACCAGGTCAAGGGGACCAGCCGGGGAAATGCGTGAGGAACAAATATGACCAAGAGAAGCAGTAGAGGAGCGGACGCAGCATTGGAGAAGGGATCCAAGCCGGGGTGGAGACTGGAGAGGGAGGCCCATGGTTCTCAGGCCCAGGTGGGACCGGAAAAAAGCAGAGGCGTGTTGGCAAAGCCATCGTCTTTTGAGCAGGTCATGGTCACAGGCAAGAGACCGTATGTTCCCAAAGGAGAGGTTTGGTGTGACTGAAGATTTCCAGCCATGGCTATCCCTTTATGCTTTTTATTAAACAATACCCAGATCGAGAAACAGAGCATTGCCAGAAGCATAGAAGTGCCCCTCCCTGCCCCAAAGACTTGAGGTTTTCCTTTGTATGTCCTATTCAAGAAGTTTTGCCCTGGTTTCACAGGGTTTCAGAGACTCCAGTAGGACAGAATAGGGAGAGGAGTGTGTGTGTGTGTGTGTGTGCGCGCGCGCGTGTGTTGGTGGAAAGGAGCTCTCCTTTTTCTGTGTAATAGGGACAAGATTTTTTTTTTTAAGTTTATGTATTTATTTTTGGGAGAGATAGCATGAGCAGGGGAGGAGCAGAGAGAGGGAGAGAGAATTCTGAGCAGGCTCCACACTGTCACCACACAGCCCTACGTGGGGCTCAAACCCACGAAACTGTGAGATAAATGACCAGAGCCGAAATCAAGAGTCTGTCGCTTAACCGACTGAGCTGCCCAGGTGCCCCGGGGACAAGATTTTTTAAACGTTAATATGCTCGTCTCTTTTGTAAACCTTCCATGCTTATGATCTGCTCCCCAATTGACTCAGGGCATTTATCCCTCCCCGCCCTGGGGAAGGGAGAGGACTGGCTCGCTGGGAAGGGATGCAAACAGGAAGCCTTGGACCCTCCACGGTCAAGAGAGAATGGAAAGCGCTGCTGTTAGGAGCCCCCGTGCCCCCCACTTAGCACATTCAGCAACACCAGCCAACAAGCAACAAGCTCCTGGAGCTTTAGGTGCAGGAGGTCTGAGTCGCTCTGGGACAAGTTCAAGAAAACCTCACTCTTCACGACCTTAGTGACTGTGGAAGAGGGAGTGGAAGGCAGAGAGAAAGAGGAAACGGAGGGGCGCCTGGGTGGCTCAGTCAGTTAAGCATCCGACTTCAGCTCAGGTCATGATCTCATAGTCCGTGAGTTCGAGCCCCGCGTCGGGCTCTGTGCTGACAGCTCAGAGCCTGGAGCCTGCTTCGGATTCTGTGTCTCCCCCTCTCTCTGGCCCTCCCCCGTTCATGCTCTGTCTCTCTCTGTCTCAAAAATAAACATTAAAAAAAAAAAAAAGAGGAAACGGAGGGGGGCCGTCTGGTCGGCTCAGTCTGAAGAGCATGCGACTCTTGATCTCGTGGTTTGTGAGTTCGAGCCCCACTTTGGGAGTTGAGATTACTTAATTAATTTAATTAACTGTAGAAATAAAATGAAAAGGAAACAGAGAGCGGGGGGAAGAGTGGACTGTGAAACATGCCACGCTATTTCCCCATCTAGAATCTCTCTCTCTCTATCTATATAGTTACAACATCTAGAACCAAGGCACATGGGACAACCCCGCATGGCTAGGAAGGTGGGGGCACTGACTGGGCTGCAAGTGGGCTCCCTGGAAACGCCCTCACTCCCCGTGGTGCACGGACACTGAGTCAAGTGTGGGAGGAGGGCTGAGGTGCCTACAGGGCAGAGCCTGAGAGGCGGGTGTGCTCGGCCAGGGGCCAGGTGGAGGTTGTGGCAACGACCAGGAAGCAACACAGCAACCTCAGGAGCAGAGGGGAGGTCAGGGCGGCAGTGAAGGGCCCTGGACCCGGGCCCAGCCAAGAAAGGAAAGACCCCAGCGTTTCAGCCACGGGCACTGGCAGCAACCACCTGTAAGACGTCTGGTGACAGGCTCGCACCCGGGAACACGCGATGGGCTCCTTGGAGCACCTCCGAGTGCCTCCGAGTGCCTGACCCCCGTGTTTTCAGGCGACACGTCACTGCAGTTTTGCAGCCGGACACATCCGCTTCTCCCCTCACCCGTGTCCTCTCCCAGGAACAAGAAGTACAGATCCTTCTGGCTCTTTCTCCAAGCGTTCTCCTCGCGTCTTCCCAGGGACAGGCATCTTGAAGAGCTCACTCAGTCTTTTGGGGCCTCTTCCCCAGCAGTGGGGGGGAGAGGGTTGTAGTTCGGGGTGACCCAGCTCTGCCAGCAGCTGGGGCCCTCCAGCTCTCCCCTGGGCATTGTGGGACCGGGCAAGGCTCCTGATAGCGGAGTGCAAACAAGTAGGAGACGGCTCCCCGGGGAGAGCTACCGCCCTCCCAAGCAAGCCTTCCTCTGAGGATGTGCCAACTAGGCAGGATGCTTGGGCCTGAGCTAACTTGATAATCACAGGGCGCGATGGATGAGACACACACCTCCACTCAGAGAGGTGGACTCCTCCAGAACCTCCCCAGACCACGAGGCATAGCATGAACTAACACAGGCCAGTCTGGGAACAGAGGGCACAACCGACCAAGGTCACAGGCTCCCACTTTTCCTGGAGAACCGTGGGTGGGCTCAGAGCCCAGGCCGAGGGGCGCTAGTCAGCTTGGATGACCCAAGACCATCCTGATGCCACATGTTATGATCCCTTTGATGAAGGCCCTTCTCCCAGTATAAGATGCCATTTCTTGTGACTACCTCGGTAAGGCTTTCATCTCAACTTTTAGAATTTCATGGGCTCAGTTCGTGCATCTCAGAACATGGTCCCTTCCTGCATCCATGGCTGCGGAAGCTGGGGTGGGTCAGGTGGGTACCTTTAGAGTCCATACTTATCACAACACATCATAAATAATTTTAATTTTTTAAGTTTATTTATTTATTTGACAGGGAGAGAGTGCATGAGGAGGGAAGGGGCAGAGGGAGAGGGAGAGAGAGGGAATCCCAAGCAGGCTCCACACTGTCAGCACAGAGCCTGATGCGGGGCTCCGAACCCCTGAACCGTGAAATCATGACCTGAACTGAAATCAAGAGTCAGATGGTCAACTGACTGAGCCACCCGGGTGTCTGCGTAAACAATTTTAATGGAAAAGCATTGATATTACAAAGAAAAGCAGGTTGAAAGTGATGTGTGAGCTCAAAGGAAGCTTGGAGAATTGGGAAGCTCTCAGTTTTGACTCCTACGAGTTAAACATGACCAAAAGACTTATATTGTGCCAGATTATATCATTCTGCCTAAATAGACACAGAAATCCATTCATTGTGGGATACTGGGAAGGTTCTTGAGTAGGAAGTGAAGGCGAGGTACAGGACCCTTAATCTGTCAAGTGAGAAGAAAATTCTGGTCCTGGCCTCTATACCTCTCACTTCTACAGAATGCGTTAAGCACGTTCATTTTTCAACCATCACACTTGGGGGGTACACGTGTCACATTTCACGATCTTTTTTCTAACCTAAACCAAAAACCAACCTGATCCATTGGGTCTCATTAAAATTAACTTCTGTGAAAGTCACTGTCAATGAAATGATAAGCTATAGACTGGAAGAAAACATTTGCAAATCACACGTCTAACAAAGGAGTGGTTATCTAGAATATACAAAGAGACTCAAAAATCAAAAGTAAAAAGCAAAACAAAAACAGAAACAAAAACAAAACAAAAACAAAACAAACAAAAAAACCCTCCAACTAGAAAATGGGCAAACCCCATAAACAGGCATGTCACCAAGGAGGATATACAGAAGGTGAATGAGCACACGAAAAGACGCTCAGCATCATTAGCCATTAGGGAGACAAATCAAAAGCACAATAAGGTACCACTAAATTCACATCAGAATGGTTAAGATAAATAGCGACAACACCACGTGCTGAGGAGGATGCAGGGAACCTTGATCCCTTGTGCGCTGCTGGTACTAATGGAATGTAACGTATTTTCAGTACATCCGGTCTGAAAAAGTTGAGCCGTTGCTTACAAAAGTAAACATGTGATTACAAATGACCCAGCAGATGCACTCCTTGGCACTTATCCCAGAGAAATGAGGACATATGTTCACGCAAACACCTGTCCATGAATGTCCATAGTGCCTTTACTTGTAATAGCCCCAAATTTGAAAACACCAAATGCCCTTGAACGAGAAATAGTTATGTGATGGTACATCCATATCACGAAATACTGGCAGCAATAAAAAGGATCCTGATTACCGATATGCAAGAAGTGGGGGGTGCATCTCAAGGGAATTACACTGGTCGGGGGGGGGGGGGGGAGGAGGAGCCAGTCCCCAAAAGTTTACCACTGCATGATTCCACCGATAGAACATTCTTGAAATAACAAAATTCTAGGGAGGGAGACCGGATCAATGGTTGCCAGGGCTCTGTGGCAGGGTGAAGGTGAGTGAGAGGAGGGTAGTTATAAAAGGGCAGCATGAGAGATCTTTGTGGCCAAGGGAAACGTCCTGTATCTGCTGTCGTGGTGGATACATAAACCCAAGCATATGATCAAAATGTGGAAAGCTAAAAACACACACGCACACACGCATATACTCACACAACTGAGTACGTGTAAAATGGATAAGATCTGAGTAAGATTGATAGATTACAGCAATGTCAATTTCCTGTTTGTCATACTGTCCCATAGTGTTGCAGCATGTTACCACTGGGAAGAACTGGATGAAGGGTAGATGGGATTATGCTGCCATAAAGTATAACTTTATGCCCAAATTTCATACAAAGAAATATTAATAAATTCAACTTAACAACACCAATAACAATAAAAGGTCTGCATGTGGGAAATACTCATTCAGCAAAATAGAAAGCAAACAGCAACTAGGAAAACATTTGTAATTCTATCACAGACGATTCGCTAATTTTCCCAATTCATAAAACACTTCTCCAACTCAATAAGAAAAAGACCAATAACCCGATAGAAAAATAAGCAAAAAGATGTGAGCAGACTATCCATAGGAAAGGATACAGTGTCCCTCCAATACCTAGAAAGATAGGAACCTCAATTATAATAGAAATGAAAATTAAAGCCACAGTCATGCCTTTTTTTTTTTTTTTTTTTTTTTTAGAAATCTCTCACAATTACAGTTGTGCATTCCCTTTGACTCAGCGATTATACTTCTAGGAATTTATTTCACTTGAATACTTGCCCACATGCAAAATGATACACAGACAAGGCTATTTATAGGAGCACTTGTTTGAACAGCAATATATTGGGAACAGCCTACGTGCCCTACCCCTGGGGAATAGTTTAACAAACAAATAATGGTGCATTCATACAGTGGAGTACCATTCAACCACAAAAAAGTATAAGGAAGTGAGTGGTTTGTATACTGAGAGAAAATTATCTCCGTGATAATCTGGTGATAGTTGGGGACGGTGGCATGAGAACAAGCTGCACTTAGAAGAACGGAAAGGTCTTTTCACCTTAGGACACCCAACGTCCAATGACAACGAGGGCTTCCCTTCCCAGACCTCCCCAGAACCACATTGGCGAGGAAACAAAAAAAGAGTTAGGTAGTGCCCTCCCTGCCTTGTTATTTTTAATCTCCTGTTATAGTTTACTGCTGAAATTAATCCTACCTGGAATAATTTCAGTAAGTGCATTTGGTGGTTTCAGTAAGTGCATTTGGTTAAGTGCATTTGGTGGACTTTCCCCAAGTCCCCCCCAGGTGAAATCTGAAACCGGCCCCAGCCCCAGAGGGCAAACAGAGACCAAAGAAAGAGACAGACCACTCCAGATTGCTAACTGGGCAGCTGCAGGATGAGTAGATTTCCTGCATTACCCCTGGATAGCCTGTGAGTTTCTGTAGAGGGTTTACCAAGCTTTGATCACTTACACGGCCCAGATGGTCTCAACAGCCCGCTGCTCTCTCAAGGGCGTGCCCTTCAAGTGGCTCCTAGCGGGGTGGAATGTGCATTCCAAGGACAGAGGATGGGGTGAGGAGTCTCAGATCGCTTGTGTCCAGCTCTGGGGTTCACCAGCAGTCACGCCCTCTCGACGACCTCCTCCCACCAAGTTTAGGAGACATTTCCTGTTAATTTCTTCTTTCCCAGCCAGGGGCAGCCCGAAAGCAAAGCACTTTTCAACTTTCAGGGCTGCTTTGTCCTTCCTTCAAGACTAGCCCAACCCCGAGGCGGGGTGGGGGTGGGGGGGGCAGCTGGCTGTAACTCTCTCCGTGGCTGGATGCAAGGTGCCTCGGGCCAAACCCGCACCCGGCGTGGAAGTCTGCCCCACAGCATGAAGACACCGCTAACCTCCGCAAGGGCCAACCCAAACCAACAGGTTACCGCTGCCCACGCCACCTGTTCCTCTCTTAACTGTCTCCTGTTTCTGCAAAGCTCTGAAGCTACTCGCCCAGGAGAAGCTTCTGTGATTACGCCTTCCTGAATGGTCTTCAGAGAGCCTGTTAATGTTTTCTGCTCTGATGGGCGAGAGAAATTCCCAAGGATGCATTAGATCGAAGGTCACCGCTCCCTCTGCCTGTGTTGCCAGGTAGAGACTCTCCTTTGCACACCCCTCACACGCGTAAATCCGAGCTTCTGTTTCACTACCTTCTTTTATTCTTTGAGCAGCTCAGCTGTAGTTAGTGGCAGAAACAAGAAGGTGCAGTGTTCACAGATGTATTCACGGAAGACGTAATAAAATCTGGCCCTGGAGGTGGGGGGTGTTCATATCCTATGAAAGATAGTACGTGCATGGGCCTCGGGATTAAATACATATATCACCCTAGCGGTGCAGCTCATCTGCCTAATATATTTGAAAATGACTCGATTTATGGCCAGCTAAGATTTAGGAAGCTCAGTTCACAGGTTGACAAATTAGCATTTGTCTGCGCATAGTTTACTATTTTGCATAATTAATTCCTCCCCGTAGTACACAGGCATTTCAATCTACAACAAAACCAGCCTAGTTCTCCTTCCCTTCCTGTTAGCATCATGTAAATGGTATTGATTCAGAAGATGCATATTCTTTTCCAAAGCATTCCCTGGAACATGCCAGAGATTTTCATCCCAATCGTTATCAGCTGTTTATTACCCCGCTTCCCAAATCTCATTCATGAAAGAAAACGAGAAAGGGAAAAAGTTGAGTCATAGGAAACAAAGATAGCACTGATGAAATGGATTCTCCTGACTCAGATTAACTAGGTGTATCAGCTACCGTTACCAGGGACAGAGAAGGAAGGTGATTAAAAGTGGGTTTACAATACAGAAAACAGACTGATTCATTTGTCTGAAAAATCCACAAGAGAGCAGCTCAAGGGGTTTTTTTTTTCACCCCTGTTTCAACAATGTTTTCTTCAAAGTTATTTTCTGCTAAGCCTGGCTGTCTTCTTTAGTCTAAGACGGTTTGAGGAAGTTTTAAGGTCTATGCAGCTCTAGCAAGAAAGAGCCTCCATCTTTCTTCCCAGCAAGAGTCTTAAGTATCAATCCAATCGGATTGGTTGAGATCACATGGCCACACTGAGCCTGTCAGTGTGGCCGGGCAGGACGAGTGCCCTGACTGGTCCCTCGCTCTTATCTCTAGCACTGGGTTGAAATCAGCCTTAATGTGATCTGGAAGTCAGCTTCCCTGGAACAATGGGTGTCCCCAACCAAACTGTGGAGCCCTTAGGAAGAAAGTAGTAGCTCGGAGGGGTTATTGGGACAGACACAACAACCAAAAGGTATTTACTATAGTCGAGGAAGGTGAATCTGTACTGGAGAAAACTCTGAATTCTAGAAGACCGCCAACCTAAATTTCTTCTAAAGTACTTTACGCTGTGGTTTTCTTTCTTTCGTCTGCATGCACCGACTCGAATTAGTTAACCAAAGTGTTGACAGGCGCTCACATAAGCAACTCTGATATGGTTGATTGGCAATTAGCTTCTCAGTTATATATAAGCACACCGACTTTTTGTTGTTGTTGTTAAGTAGGTACTTAAAACGAGTTTGCTCTTTGAAGGCAGGCATACCAGCCATTTTATGAAATACTGCTCGTTTTTGTGCGTTTGAAATGTTGAGATCGCTAGGGTAGGAGGGGAAGCGTTTGGCAATTAAGACCTTGAACGGAACAGGAAAGAGCTACTTACTGGCTTCTCTTCTCTCTTGGAAAATGAGGCAAAGCAAGGAGTCTGGAAGACCTGGATAAGAGAGTCTGTGCTGGTGAACGGGCAAGGACAACAGGTCTGGACGTCTACCAGGTAAGTGTTTGATGTGCTAGTACAACGACCATCTTTAGCAGGAGAAACATAATCACATAAGGTGTTTTTGTGTTTTTGTTGGTTTTTTTGCTCACATGGCAACCCTTTCCCCGACTGGAAAGAGCAGGAAAGAGATGGCACTTCTCAGGAATGACTGAGTCCTTCTGCTAGCACAGAGCTTGGATAAACTTGCCAATCACTGCCTAAGCAGAAATTGCAAGCATGCCTCCGATTCTCCTTCTCCTTGCTGGTGGCAGACATCGCTAATCAATCAATGCTCTTTTTTGTTTATTGTTTTTTCCGCTGAGCCTAGAAATGACTTCACATTCTCTCTTGATGAAGTGCTCCAGGGAGCTATTACCCATTGATCAGACTTGGAAATAGAGATAAAACCTGCCTGACATAAATTTTAGCCTCTTTCGTTTGATCCGATGTTGTTCCTAAGGATGCAATCCATTTGGTGGCTCACTGGTTCTCTGGGCTGAACGGATGAATCTATGAATCTTCTTCCTGAAGTGTTCCTTCTCCGCTCATGGCTCTTGGGTGCCTCCTATAGGAGCATTTTCTCGATTATTATTATTGTCTTTTTAATGTGTACTCATTTTTGAAAGACAGAGACAGAGCACAAGCAGGGGAGGGCCAGAGAGGGGTGGGGGGGACACAGAATCTGAAGCAGGCTCCAGGCTCTGAGTTGTCAGCACAGAGCCCGCCGACGTGGGGCTCGAACTCACAAACCGAGAGATCATGACCTGAGCCGAAGTCGGACGCTTAACCAACTGAGCCACCCAGGCACCCCTCTAAGGATTATTTTAAAGCATAATCAGCTGCCCCCAAATCACTCATCTTGCTATCTGTAACCACCAGTGATGGGTTAAGTTTCCCCTCATCTTTGGTAATACCATTCATTCCTACCTTTGGGGTTCTTGCCTCTGCACTCCATTTGGAAAAGGATGCAGGTACGCGTATCTTTTTTTTTTTTTTTTTTTTTTTTTTTTTTTTATCACATCTTAAATAAATAACCTCTAGCTTTCCAGGTCACATAAGGCTGATTTTGTATAATGTGTGCCTATTATGTCTTGCTTTGAAATCAATACGATGCCTGCACCAAAATTGACCAGGCTGAGGTCCTTATTAGAACTGCTATTTCTCTAGACCTCATGCCAAAGCCAACAAATCAGAATTTCTGGGGATCTGACTTGTCAGCTGATTCACAATGTGATTCTTAAACCCATTAAAATGTGAAGATAAATGCTCCAGGAAACAGAGGTTTTTTTGGTGGGAAAACATGGCGAGCCAGCCCGGACAGAAGGAATCTTAAAAGGTTTTAGCAATGCTATCTCCCGAGCTCGACTGGTTTTTAGATGGAGCTATGTCTGATCCTTCTTCAGCCTTCTCTGACTCATCTCTTATGATTTCTTCCCTTCTGAAAGTCAGACTAGAACAGAGCCAGAGTAAGAGGCAGGCCAAGGGCACATTTGTATGGGATGCCAGCCTAATAGGGCCATTAAAATGTTGCTGAAAATAAATCAAAGTGGAGGATATTGTTTTTATCGGAATGCTCTTAGGAAGAGGCATGCATGTGACTTGGAGAAATAGTCTGATGAGTCGCTAAAGGGGCAGCCGTCCAAGAAGCTTGTCCAAATAATAATAATAATAATAATGACAGCAACGACGGTGATGGTGACGGTGCATGGATTTCTAAGGAGACTGGGTGTGGTGAATTGCGAGGTGTTGGGTTTGCTGCATGGGATGTTCAGGGTTTGGGCCACAGCTGGATGCTCTGGAGGAGAGAACAAGTTAGGGCCCAATGTCTGTGCCCGTCCATCGCTGCTTTGCCGCCTGTGTGACCATTGGCGCTTAGAGATAAATGGACCCACAATGCTCAAATTCTATCAGCTCTAAGAGGCACCGAATTCGTAACCTTTCCAGAAACCCTGTATATTTCGGGGTGGCCCGTCGAAGTGTTCCAATTCTTTCATTTTTACTCTTGGGGATTTTTCTCCCAAGTCCCCGTCCCCTTCCTGCAAAAAGTCAGCCCGTGGACTTAGAGACCGCAGGATTCATGGCTTCCAAATAAAAAAAGAAGCCAAGTAAGCCCCTAAAATCTCAAATAAGAGTTCATTTGTACAGGGAAGGGAAAATTCTCCCTCTACCCGTCAAGGTCTTCCAGCTGGACTAGGAATTAAATTTAGATGCAACAAGGGAAGGGGAGGAAGGTACCTGGCTGGCTCTATCAGTAGAGCATGGGACTCTTGTTTTTTTTTTTAAGTTTACTTATTTATTTTGAGAGAGACGGGAAAAGCTCGGGGTGGGGAGGGACACAGAGAGAGGGACAGAGAGAGAATCCCAAGCAGGCTCTGTGCTGCAGTGCAGAGCCCAGTGTGGGGTTTGAACCCACAAAACTGTGAGATCATGACCTGAGCTAAAACCGCTTAACCAACTGAGCCACCCAGGGGCCCCATGTGACTCTTAATCTCGGGGTCATGAGTTCAAGCTCCACACTGGGTGTAGGGATTACTTAAAAAATATATTTTTTTAAATAAATTACATGAGATGGGTTAACAGGAGAAAAAAACAACAACAAAGTTTTATTACGAGCCCACAGATGCCCACTATTAACACTGAGACCCGGAGAAACGACCAAGGTGGTCAGTTTTTGTACTCTGTAGACAGAGACAAGAAATCAGTGAGGAATTGACAGGACAAAGGAAAGTTAACTTTGGCAGCCCCAGTTGGGGAGGAATTGTAAACAGAATGTGAGCCGGGGGAGTAAACGAATAAAAAGAAAGGAGGGTTGTTTATATAGCATTTTTGGCTGTAAAGTTCCCACCTCTCGTGATAAGGATGTCTCTTACCTCCTGGTACAGGAAGGGTGTCTATAATACAGGTGCTTTCAGGGGACCGAGGAGTGTCCTTCCTGCACAAGCTGCCTGTTAAGTAACTTTGATTTAAAATAATCAATAGGCCAGGACGCCCCACTGGCTTAGGAGCATGTGACTCTTGATCTCAAGGTTGTGAGTCTGAGCCCCACACTGGGTGTTGAGATGACTTAAAAATAAAATCTTTAAACGTGAAAATAAAATAGCAACCCTTCAAATTCATAGAAATATCGAGGACTTGCCTCTAAAGCTTTCATGTTGGGGGTAAAATCCTGTCATTCCCACCCGCCCCCCTGCCTTTCCTTTCTGGTGTTGCGTCTTATGCTGTTCCGGTGTGTATGTGGAGGGTGGGGCCAGCCTTCCATCACATGGACAAACGTACCACTGTCCCTGAGGAATATTCGTTTAACTGCATTTCTGCACGGGTTTCCCCCAGATCATTATTTTCATGGGACGTTAGCAAATGGCACATTCTTCACTTACCCAGTAAACTATATGAAATACAAGATGAGCATCCGACTCTTGATTTCGCCTCAGGACATGATCCCAGGATTCTGGGATTGAGCCCCCAGTTGGGCTCTGCAATGATCGTGGGGTCTGCTTAAGATTCTCTCTCTCCCTCTATCTCTCTGCTCTTCCCCCACTCATGCCCTCTCTCTCTCTCTCTAAGAGAATAAATAAATTTCTATATATATGTATATTATGAGTAATAAAATACAAAAATATATATATTTTATGAGTAGATATCATGAATAGGCAAGTCACGAAAGAAAGGAGAAAGGAAGGAAGAAGGAAGGAAGGAAGGAAACCAGATAAAGGGTGACTATTATGGATTGAATGTTTGTGTCCCCTCCCCTCAAATTCAGACACTGAAATCCTAACCCCTAACGTGATGGATTAGGAGGTAGTGGCTTTGGGAGGTGATGAGGTCCTGAGGGTAGAGCCCCATGACGGGATTAGTGTCCTTATAAAAGAGACCCCAGAGAGCTGTCTCCTGACTTACCACCACGGGAGGCATAGTGAGAAGACAGCTCTCTAAGAACCAGGAAGCAGGTTCTCCCCAGACACGGAATCTGCCAGCACCTTGATTTTGGACTTCCTAGCCTCCAGGACTATGGGGCAAAGAAAAAGTTTGTTGTGTAAGTCTCTGGTACTTTTGTTACAGCAGCCCCGAACAGACTGAGACAGTGACCTTTTCTGCATTTCCCACAAGGCTGTTCCTGGAAATTCAGCTTGAGCTGAAGGGTTCTGCGTATTGTCTGGTGTGTGTGGCTCAGGAGGGTTGGGACATGTTAACGTTCCGGGGGGGGGGCCTGCAGCAGGGAAGGGGCTGCGTGTAGAAAGCAGGGGACATGTTTTGGAAAAGCTGTCACATGTGTGAAACTGCAGGGAAAGAAAAGTCAGACAAAGGAGACTTTTTAGGAAGTTTGATTTTGCTAAGCGTGCGTGTGTGTGTGTGTGTGTGTGTGTGTGGGCGTGCATGCGTGCCTTTAATAATGATCACATTTGGGGACGCCTGGGCAGCTCAGTCAGTTGAGCGTCCGCCTCTTGATTTCAGCTCAGGGCCTGATCCCAGGGTCATGAGATCGAGCCCTGAATCAGGCCCTGTGCTGACCGTGGAACATGCTTGGGATTCTCTCTCTCTCTCTCTCTCTCTCTCTCTCTCTCTCTCAAATTAAAAAAAAATTAATTAAGTATCACATTTATTCCTCACTGTGACCTGAAGAACCCTGAAGAACGTCTTGCTTAGCAAGCAGACTGTGGTGAGCTCTGAACATCAGTCAGGTTTATTCTTTCCATTGGAGCTTCCAACCACGTTCGGTTGACTCGGCCTCCCATCCCCAGGGCCAACTGTGTAACTGGTTGCTTTCGGTTACTGAAAGTCCAGCCTGGTTCAAGGCTTTAATCAAACACCCTACTATAACTTCTCTCCTCTCAATCAGCCTTGGGCCTTTGCAGAGGTGTGGTGGGAGGGGCACCTTAGTCCTTCGTTCCTCCCTGCTGTGCGGAGAGGGGCGGCGGGGAGGGCAGAGTCTCCATCTGGGTTCTTTTCTCCCCAGCACATTTCCACCTCGCATTCCCCCCAGGAGGGCACTGAGAAATGAGAGACACTGGAGACGACCCTCCCTACCTGTCTGCTTGGTGGCACATATCCTAGCCTCGGGGTCCAGCCAGCTCGTTGCGTCCCTGTCGGTCCCTAGAAATACAGTGCCGCCAGTGTAGATGGGTGCCTGGTGTTCCTAGGATAATGTGCAACGTCCTGCTATCCTCTGTTGTCACTGACATCCTCCTGTCTCCCTTTGGACCTGCTGGGGGTCCACGCCCTCTGCCTCGCCCCTGCCCGATGTGGTCAGGCTTGGTCGCCAAACATCCGCCTCCTCTCTTAACTTAGACGGTCCTCCAGTGATGCTCTGGGGTGGCTAAGCGCCTCTTCTGGCTCTTAGAGGTGCAGGGGCAGCCCTTGGGTCCTCTGTGAGGCTCCTCACTGCCCACCTGCTGAGGACTTCTGCAAGCTTCCTGTCTTTAGAAACTTCCAGAATACAGGGGCTTCGGCCACCATGCCTGTATCACTCCGAAGGACTTGGTCAGATTCTCCCCGGCCATGTCCCATCGCAGTGTGGTACCCTCCTTGGGATGCTCTTAGAGCCCTCTTCCCCACCTCTCACTTGGCTTTTTGCCTGCTTTTTGGAGAGAGGTGGGATTGCGCCCCAGCCCCCATGAGAAGGAGGCGGTAACCCCCCCCCCCCACCCGCCACACGCACACACAGACACTGTGCTTTGAGCCTCTGACGATTTTCCTGCCGGTCCTTTCTTGCCACACTTCCAGCTCACCCAGTACTGCACAGCAGAGAGCCTCCCAGTTTCTGTGAGCCTTCAAACCAGGAGACCTCACCCGGCTCCCTGTCTACACCCCCTCCCTGGCGGGGGCCCACCTCCTCCTCCAGGCCAGGGCTGAGGCTTGTGCCGGAGGAAAACCACCCCGCCTCTGAAATGCAGAAGGCTTTCTTGACTGTGGCCATTCATGCACTGAAATGGTTTCATTCAGATTTTTTTTTCCGCCTCTCTTTACATTTGAAAGGAGGAGAGCATTAATTAACATATGACTTGATGTAAAAACAGAAATAGGAATCGTAACAAAAGTCCAACCTTTAAAGGGTTCAAATTTAACATCTCTGAGAAAGCAAGCGATTCTTTTATGGATGTGGTTTTGCTACCAACTCTCAAAACTTGCAGGTGTTAAACATTAGCTGCCTGAGAATGTCTCCCGGCTTCCGATAAACATGCTAATGAGAAAGGATTAATCGGGAGGGGGTCTGGGAGAAGTTCCGTACAGCCTCTTGTGTGGTCAATTTTCAGAAAAGCTGTCTTGATTTAGCAGGGGCCCGGGAGCGGATAAGTAAAACAAGGAAAGAAAAAAAAAATTGTACAAACCCTTACCTAGAAAACCACACTCTTCTCCTAACGCACAAGACTTAAAGATGCAAAAGCGAATGTCAGTGTCAAAAGAGCTAAACCATAAAACAAAAACACCAACAAAAGCTAGAGCAACAGAGAAATATCCCCACACCCGCGTCCCCGAAACCAAGCAAAGAGCGAGACTGACGTTGATGCTGATGGCGATACGGTTATTATATGAACTCTGACTCTAACGTGGAAGATGGGGCTCGTGTTTTACCTGGTCCCAATGTCTCATTTTGCAGACAGAGAAACCGAGGACCAGAGAGGCAAAGATGATACCAAGATAACTCCTAAGGTTTGTGAGGTTCGTCAAGAAAAGAGCCGGAAAATTGGGGAAAGTATGAAACAATAGAGTCCTGAACCTGCACGGTGGGTCCTGGGGCTGGGAGGTGAGTCCAGCTTACGGAAAAGGCTGGAAATGTTGTATCACCTTCGGAGCGGCCCTGGAGTTTTGTTCTTTCTCTTGCAAATCATGGAGAGGTGATGGAGGGAGCCTCTTTTTTGGCTGTTGTTTTTTGAAAGAATTAGTAAGATTGGATCAGATTTCTGTCTTAGAGTAGGATTCTTTGGGTATTCTGAAGGGTGGTGGGGATGGAGAGGACAGCCAGCTTGGGAGCCCTGTGTCTGAATTGGAATGGCCAGGGTGAAGCTAATACTTTGCTCCCCCTTCCTCTCTACACGCCAGCCGTGGATGGTTGCTAGCCCAGTTCTTGAACACCAAGCTTGTTTCTACTCTTGCTTTCCTCTCTGCCCGGGATGTCCAGCTCTGGATAACGGAACCAGCAGGGTCCTCAGCCCGTGGGTCCTGCCTCAAGTTGGACCGTGTGCTCTCCCGCCTTTTATATGTTGAAGCCCCAACCCCCCAGGGGTTCAGAATGTGACCTTACTTGGAAATCGGGTCATGGCGCGTGTAGTTGAGTTCGGTTGTGGTCAGACTGGAGTGCTGTAGACCCCTAAATCCTGTAAGACTGGTGTGCTTATAAAAAGGCAGTCAAGTCAGGGATGGAGGCGATGACTCTTCAAACGAGGAAGACCAGGGATTGGCAGAAAACCGCCAGAAGGCGCGAGAGAGGCGTAGATTCTCTCTAGAGGCCCTTTATGATCTTCACATTTGACCTCCGGAACTGTGAGACAGTAAATTTCTGCGCCTGTGGCACTTTATTTTGTCAGCCCCGGGAAACTAGTACCAGGTCTCAGCTCACTCCACTTCTGTCGGAGACTCTCAGGGACCACCACGCAATCTAAATTCGCGCCTGCCTGTCCCATCACCTGACCGTCTTCACAACATTTAACACCTTCCCTAAGTTGTTAGTATATGTATGTCATTGCCACCCTTAGAATGCGTGCTCCAGGACACTGGGGTGTGTGTGGGGGGGTCTTTCTTGGTCTCTGCTGTTTCTCTGGATTTTAGAACAATCTGGCAATGGCGGGAATCCATAACCATTTTTATTGTATGGCTGAGTAAATAAATAATGATCAGTCTTGACATTGAAACTAACTCTAATGTCAATTACAACCCCAGTATTAATCATCTGCCCTCTGGAAAGCGTTGGATTGGGGAGGTTTCTCTTCCCTGCAAGATCTGAGCTGGGACGACTTGGAGACTGGGTCCCTTCAGGCGGCGGGCTTCCAAAAAACATGGCAGCCTCAGCATGGTTGGTCTTAAACAGTGGCTCAGGACTCCAAACGTGAGTGCTCCAGAGAACAAGCTGGTAACGGCATCACTTTTTATGACCAAGCCTCAAAGTCACACAGTGTTATTTCCACGGTATTCCACTGGTCAAAGAAGCCATTAGCTCATCCAGACTGAAGGGGGGTGGGGGGGGTGGGGGTGGGGAAGCGATGGTAACACAGCTCACCTCTCGACAGTCTGGAGGCAGGATTATATTGCAGAAAAGGATGTGGGATGGTAGAGATTTGGTTTCAGCTGCTTTGGAAAGTAGACTTTGGCACAGACCCTTACTCTAAACCGGATTCTTGGGTCTTTTCTCCAGGTGATTCTGATTTCCAGGTCTCAGTCCAAGGTTTTTTGTTTTTGTTTTTGTTTTTTAATTTTTTTTAATATTTGTTTATTTTTGAGACAGAGAGAGACAGAGCATGAACGGGGGAGGGTCAGAGAGAGAGGGAGACACAGAATCTGAAACAGGCTCCAGGCTCTGAGCCATCAGCACAGAGCCTGATGCAGGACTCGAACTCACGAACCGCGAGATCATGACCTGAGCCGAAGTCGGATGCTTAACCAACTGAGCCACCCAGGCGCCCCTCAGTCCAAGGTTTGAACTCCTTTATCGGGTCCCGGGAAAGCATATCTTTTAACAAGCGTTTCAGATGCTTCTGATGCTGAGCTCTGCAATCTCGCCGTCTTAAGAATCCTACTTAGGGCCTCCTTGGTCCATGTCCCTGGTGGCCACCACCGTGCGACTGAAGGTTCACTGTTGTGCTTCCCCCAAGTATGGAAAACGTAGAGATACTCTCAGCCAAAATGCTGGGGCTCCCAAGTCTATAAAAACGAGCTATCAATGTAACAACATATAAAGATGAAAAAAATGACTGTATTCACATGTAAATTTTGAGGTAGAATTGGAGAAATGTTGCTATATGGAAACCAAGTATTAGGCTCTTAGGAACGCAACTGTCCTCGATTTCTGCCTAATGCAATTTCTCTTGTGCTCCTCGTCCACGATTATGGATTTACTGTAAATCCTTTTCCAATATCACAGATTTTCTTGGGGGTGTACTTGTGCTTTCTCTAATCGCTGGGGATGACTTAAAAATCCTTCCAGCCGGCATCTTCTTAGAGGTCGCCAACCCAGTCCTCACCATAGTTTTTGGGTTCACGTTGGTTTTTCTGGCTCATAAATGTTCTCTGATTCATATCCACTCCCTCCTATCCCGTTGTCCCTCAGATCATCCAGACAACACAAACTAATATGACCCCATCTCTTTCGGCGTCTAGGATTCTCTTGTTTCAGATTTGGGTTTTTCTTGCAACAGGTTAAGACTCAATCCCGAATTACTTACAGGCCTTTCAATAGTTTGCAGCAAGTAAAAACAAAAAACTTAAGTGCGGTTAACTCTCTGAAAAGATTTGGACCTGATTTCTTTCCAGAAATTGTCTTTCTTCATCCAGATGGCCAACAGGCACGTGAAAAGGTGCTCAACGTCGCTCCTCATCAGGGAAATACAAATCAAAACCACACTCAGATATCACCTCACGCCAGTCAGAGTGGCTAAAATGAACAAATCGGGAGACTCTAGATGCTGGCGAGGATGTGGAGAAAGGGGAACCCTCTTGCACTGTTGGTGGGAATGCTAACTGGTGCGGCTGCTCTGGAAAACAGTGTGGAGGGTCCTCAAAAAATTAAACCTAGATCTACCCTATGACCCAGCAATAGCACTGCTAGGAATTTACCCTAGGGATACAGGAGTGCTGATGCATAGGGGCACTTGTACCCCAATGTTTATAGCAGCACTTTCAACAATAGCCAGATGATGGAAAGAGCCTAAATGTCCATCAACTGACGAATGGCTAAAGAAATTGTGGCTTATATACACAATGGTATACTACGTGGCAATGAGAAAGAATGAAATATGGCCTTTTGTAGCAACGTGGATAGAACTGGAGAGTGTTATGCTAAGTGAAGTAAGTCAGGCAGAGAAAGACAGATACCATATGTTTTCACTCTTATGTGGATTCTGAGAAACTCAACAGAAGACCAGAGGGGAGGGGAAGAGGGAGAAAAAAAAGTTACAGAGAGGGAAGGAGGCAAACCATAAGAGACTCTTAAAAACTGAGAACAAACTTAGGGTTGATGGGAGGTGGGGAGGGGGGAAAGTGGGTGATGGGCATTGAGGAGGGCACCTGTCGGGATGAGCACTGGGTGTTGTATGGAAACCAATTTGACAATAGATTATATATAAATATATAAGAAAAGAAATTGTCTTTCTTTTTTTTAAGATTTTATTTTTATTTATTTATTTTTTAATTTTTTTTTTTGAACATTTATTTATTTTTGAGACAGAGAGAGACAGAGCATGAACAGGGGAGGGTCAGAGAGAGGGAGACACAGAATCCAAAACAGGCTCCGGGCTCTGAGCTGTCAGCACAGAGCCCGACACAGGGCTCGAACTCACAGACCACGAGACCATGACCTGAGCCGAAGTCGGCCGCTTAACCGACTGAGCCACCCAGGCGCCCCTAAGATTTTATTTTTAAATAATATAATCTCTACACCAAACATGAAGTTGCAATTTCCAACCCCGAGATCAAGAATCACACGCTTTACCGACTGAGCCGGCCAGGCACTGCTAGAAATTGTCTTTGAATTGATTAAAGGGAGCAGAATTGCCACCCTATAATATGTCTCTTTTTTAAAATTTTTTTTAATGTTTATTTATTTTTGACAGAGTGTATATTCACACACACACTCACACACACACACACACACACACACACACACACACACACACACATACACACGAGTGAGCAGGGGAGGGGCAGAGAAAGACAGGGAGACACAGAATCTGAAGCAGGCTCCAGGCTCTGAGCTGTCAGCACAGAGCCGGACGCAAGGCTCGAACCCACAAACTGAGATCATGACCTGAGCGGAAGGCAGGCACTTAACCGACTGAGCCACCCAGGGGCCCCAAAATATGTCTCTTTGGCATAAATATTATTTTAGATATAAAAGTATTATCGCCAGAGGGCCTGTCTGGCTCAGTTGGTGGCACATGGGACTCTTGATCTCAGAGTTGTAAGTTCGAGCCCCACGCTGGATGTAGAGATGACTTAAAAACAATAAAATCTTAAAGTATAAAAGCAAGTTTTGTCACTTTTACGAAACAGCAAACACAGGAAGAGCTCTTGAAAACCAAGTAGAAGTTGCCCTTGTAAGAGACTTCTACGTTTATAAGGGAAATTTCCATCTGTAATGGTGTCTCCCTTTCTGTTCCAGAAATAGAAGGATGACTAAGTCTCTAGAAACTCTTACCAATGCAGTAGGCAAAGACTTACATCTGCACAACAGCCTTTCCCTTGTTTATGGGGCTTTTCCTGATAGCTTCTCATAGTTGGCTCCCTACCATTGGATATTTTTTGTCTTTAGCTGATATTTAAAGATTGGCTTGGGCCATTTCCAGGAGCTACTCGGTTTTTCCAGATCTTTCCCATGCACACAGGAGCTTTACATGTTATTAAACTTCTGTTTGTTTTTCTCCTGTTAATTTGTCTTTTATTAATGGGGGGGGATCTCAGCCAAGAACTAGAAGAAATAGAGGGAGAATTATTTTTCCTCCCTCACAATTACCTCATCCCTCCTCTACCCCCACCATTCTTGATCTCGTAAACATAATGTGAATATAGCAGATAAGTCCTTAAGGGATGACTGGAGTGGATTTCTCATCGTCTGCTACGGGTGGGGTGTCCCGTGCCGGGTACAAGGAAGTGATGAAGCTGGTTGTCCAAGTTAGACCCAAAGAGTTCTAACTTTTGGCAAAAAAGGCGAGCCAGGTCCATTTTAAAGAAAAAAGGACGTGGAGAGAGAGTCAGAAACCAGCACACGTGCTGGGGGCCAGGAGAGGCAGGCACTGAGCTAATAACAGTAGCTGTTAGAAGAGCTTAAAACAAAGGCAGGTGAGAATAACAGAACAGGGTAGCCAGGAAAGTCACAAGTGGACAAGAAGGTGAAGGGGGAGAAAGCATTTCCTCTACCCTTTAAGTCCTTCTCGCTGGAGTAAGAATCAAAGTCACATGACACAGGGTGACAGGAGGAAATGAGATTTAATTCTGTATGTATATGGGATCCAAACAGACGTGGAGATTCCAAAGAGAGTCGAGTCGGGCAGAATGAGGTATGTCCGTCATTCTGATCTAAGGAGAGCGGGGTGGGCGTCTGGGACTTGTAAGGGAAGGAGTGCAATTCACAGGAGATGAAAAGAGTTAAATGTTTGATAAGTAAATGTTTGCTGAGCCACTGAGAAAAAATGGGGCATAGAAACCAACAGGCCAGACTCCTCCCTTCCTACCTTACCTCCTTCCTATCCCTACACTAGCTCTCTATCAGGATAGCTCCCCTCCTGAAGCTGGTCTTCTATCTAAATTCTTTTAGGTAGTTATGGGGGAAGTAAAGAGGTTTTCCTGAATCTTCAGGGATTTGGTTGCTTTTTTTTTTTTAATGTTTGTTTATTTTATTTTTGAGAGCAAGAGCGTGAGCAGGGGAGGAGCAGAGAGAGGGGGAGAGAGAATCCCAAGCAGGCTCCGCACTGTTGGCACAGAGCCCGATGTGGGTCTCCATCTCACGAACCATGAGATCATGATCTGAGCCCAAAGCATCTAAGAGGTGGACGCTTAACTAACTGAGCCACCCAGGTGCCCCTGCTTTTTAACTCAAAATAATTTTCATGCCAAGGTGGTGCATCTTGGGGTGGCCTGCCCTTGGCCCTTATGAAGGCTTTAGCCCATGGCCCTCCAGGCTTACAGAAGTAGCTGGGAGTCAGTCCCTCGATGGTACAGAGTGACTGGGGGTGCCGGTGCTGGGGGGTGCATCCTCAGAGCCTATGGGGGTCAATGCTCAGGACCTACCTCTTCAGGACAACCTTGATGGGGGAGGGGGGGGTCCCTTGCACTGCCCTGGGCACCTCAATGCCAGATGGCCAGACTCACAGCCCGAGTGCCTCCCATCCTCCCCTTGGGTTCCCCAGAACTCGGAACTCACAGGGTGGGGGGTCTCCTGGGTCCTGGAGAGTGGGGCATTGAGTGGGAGCCATCCTGATTGATCTGCAGGGTGCTGCCCTTGAACCTCGGTCGCTCATGATCCTGATTGTCATCAGGATCGCTGCTGAGATCCCTTCAAGCTCTGGGAGGGATACTCTTCTGCCAGTCTGTGTCGTTTCCCTCTTTCCTGTGGCAGTCTGCGTCCTGTTTCCTCGCCCCCATCCCCCCTGCTTGCCACCTCCTCCTTTTCTCCACCCTTCCCGGTGGAGAATAACAGAACCAGAACGTTAGAGACGCAAGCCGGGTCAAGGCCACTCCGTCCGACCTCGACCCTTGAACACTTGTGAATGCTGGATCCCCAGAGGGAGGAAGTGACTGCTAGGTCCACACAGCTGGCTCGTGACGGATCTCGGCACAACACCGGGACTCCTGGGACCACCTGATGTTCTGTGCTCCAACAGTCGCGTCTTCCTGTTTTTCCTTTTTTTTTTTTTTCCTCGCCCGCCTTCCTCTCCTCTTTCTGACTCTAGCAACGATGGGTGGGCTCCTGAGGGGCTTCCAGAAGGAGAAACGCTACGTGTTTGTGTTGGGAAGAGGTTGCAAGCAGAAGGAACTGCAGGCCAGCCACAGCCATCCGATGCCCCTGTGCGCTCTGTGCCCAAACTTGTCCCAGCAGACACCCACCCCTTCTCCCCTCCGGCACAGGGCACCCCGGAGGGGTCATTCTGACTTGCGAAGTGAAAATTGGTAGTTTGGTGATGGCTCATGCCGCCGGGGAGCCACTGAATCCAGCCGGCAGGTCCCGACGTTATTGCAAATAGCAACTTTTCTGCTGTAAATGAAGCTACTGATGAAATGCTGATTTCCGGGGGAGCGCCTCCAGCTGTGCGGGGATTGTTGGCAATTTCCTCTTCGTTTATTTTTCGTGCCTTTGTGGAGGTCATGGTTGATGCCCGGGAGCCTCCTAGAACTCACCCCTAGGGACCCAGGTGACAGAGATCCCAGCGTTTCCTGTTCCTTCTCTGAGAGGTGCACCTGTTACGATGATAGGATCCGAAACGGGTTGAATTACAAGGAACCCCCCCGGCCATCACTTCCCGCCCTCCTCTTTCATTTCACAGATGATGACACCAGAGACCCAGATAACTTAGGGCCTGGTGCTTAGTGACAAACGTAGGAAGGAACCTAACTTAGGAAGCAGAAAGCAGGTGGAAAGGAAGGATTCATATGTATTGAACTCCTACTATGAGCCAGGCTTAAAATTCACACTCTCCTTTAGTTTTCAAATGGGACCTTTATTTTCTTATATTTATTTATTTATTTATTTGTTTGTTTGTTTGTTTGTTTTTTTAGCTAGTTAGTGGATTTCACACCCAGCGTAGAGCCCAACATGGAGCCCAACGCAGGGCTTGAACTCACAACCCTGAGATCAAGACCTGAGCTGAGATTAAGAGTCCGTCACTCAACCAACTGAGCCACCCAGGCGCCCCTTTCATGGGGACTTTTAAAAAAGAAAGCACCGGGACTCTCCGTGGTCCAAGGGTTTGGCCAGTGTCACTCAGGGCAGAGTCAGGGAGCCCTTGGGGATAAGCTGCCTGGCCCCGTTGGTTCTGTATTTGGCAATGTGGTGAAATCCCGAGAGCGCCCTCCAGCAGCCCTGCCATCACTTTGACTTGGAAGAGAAAGACCTTCTCTTAGGTATGGCGCGAACTCCATTTCCCAGCCCTGCCGAGCAAGGGCTTCTGTTCTCTTGCCCTGAGTTCTCCTCCCCACACACGGCTCACTATGGTGTGTAATCTGTGGGCATGGTGTAGACCGTTGGGCAATACTTCTCGAGAGTGTTTGTAACCATGCCCACTGGCTCGGTGGTATGATCCAACTCAGGTTCACGATGATAAATGTTTTTTGTTGCTCCCCTACAAAGTTGTGTTGCTAAAGGAAGAGAGATCCCTCCTCCCGCCCCCAACGGCCAGTTTACCAAATAGAAGGTTAATCTGGAGCCATAGCTGTGGGTTGGGTCTACCCCAGAGCTCTTTTCAAAGGAAGGAGGATGGCGATCGATGTCTGTGTTTGGATTTCTTCCTCTAGCTTTCCAGCCAATGGGATTTGGGGGTCAAAAAAATATTTCCTGTTTTTAGACCGACCGCTTGATTCTTTGTATTTATGGTTAGGTATTAATTTTGCTTATCTTATTATTACTCGTCCGCTGTCTATGAGTCTTGTCAGAAACAACCTGATATTTGTTTCTTTAAAAAAAAATTTTTTTTTTTGATGTTTACGTATTTTTGATAGAAACAGAGTGTGAGCGGGGGAGGGGCAGAGAGAGGGGGAGACACGGAATCCGAAGCAGGCTCCAGGCTCTGAGCCATCAGCACAGAGCCCGATGCGGGGCTCGAACCCACAAACTGTGCCACCGTGGCCTGAGCCGAAGTCGGACTCTTAACTGACTGAACCACCCAGGCACCCCAACCCTGGTATTTGTTTCCGTCATTATTTTCATAACGTCTGTCTCCTCCATTGAAACGCAAGCTTGGGATGGTGTCACATTGTTTCACCATTATACTCCAAGCCTCTACATACAGTTCCTGGTAGGTTGTAGATGCCCAGTAGATGAATGAGTGAATGAATGAATGAATGAATGAATAAACTAATAATTTATTTTTTTTCTGCCCAAGTTGGAAGATGAAAAAAGCTTAAATTTTGTGTTTAGAATGCTGAGTCACACACTTAGAATAAAGTACTCTTATTTAGCTATTTGGCCTTAAATTTCCACACTTGTATTTTTTAGTTAAATGCTAGGCATCATGGTTTCATGGAAAGGGCACTGGGCATGAGGGTCCTAGACTCAGCACTGCCCTTTTGGGATGACCTATAACAACCTGCTTTGCCCTTTAGGCTGTTTCCCCATTTGTAGGTCAAAGATATTTCAATTTTTTAAAGTTTTTATTTATTTTGAGAGAGAGAGAGAGAGAGAAAACAAGCCGGGGGGTGGGGGCGGGGAAGGGAGGGAGAGAGAGAATCCCAAGCAAGCTTTTTACCATTGGCACAGAGCCCGGCTTGGGGCTAGAACTCATGAACCGTGAGATCATGACCTGAGCCAAAATCAAGCATCGGCTGCTTAACCGACTGAGCCACACAGGCGCCCCGAGATCAAAGGTATTGGCGTCGGTCAATTCCTTATTCCTTTCAAGTCGAATACTCTGAATTTTGTGAGAAACTATGAGCCGTATCAGATCAAGAGAACATCGTTGTGCTGTGACTTCCTCAGACAGAACGGTAAATACACTTTGCTTCTTGGCCAGATTCGTGCTGGCAGATTGGCGTGGAAAGGAAGACAGACTTGGGGCCTTGCATCTGGGCGAGTTTCCCCGCTATTGAGTTTTGGCTTTGGATGCGTTCCTTCCCTTAATCCTTATCCACCGCCTTGGACGGCAGGGAACACTCCAGCCCCACGTGGTGTTTGCCATGCACAGCTGGTCCTGGCTTAGCCACTCCTCAGACACTTCTAGGTTCTTCTAGGGCGGCTGCTGGTGTTGACACATTGTATCTCGCCTGTAACTGGCCTGAGAAACACTGTTTCTCAAAGTGTCTTCCAGGAAATGTTGGTCCAATAATGTTGCCTAATAACGGCCCAGTGCCCTCAGCGCATTGTTGTGTCTGAATACGGACACAATAAACAAACCTCTTAAACTTTGTTAAATAACAAAAATGCAACTGCGTACGTTTTATTTTTAATTTATTTTTTTAATGTTTACTTTTGAAAGAGGGAGAGGGACAGAGCATATGCGGAGGAGGGAGACACAGAATCTGAAGCAGGCTCCGGGCTGTCAGCACAGAGCCCGACGCGGGGCTCGAACCCACGAACCGTGAGAACATGACCTGAACCGAAGTTGGATGCTCAACGGACTGAGCCACCCAGGGGTCCCATCCTGCCTCACGTTTATGGGAGATTCTGGGATCTCGAAGGAAGGGGAACGGCTAATGCTAGCCCAGAGCTGAATTTGCAAAGGTCACATTTGGGTCAAATGCACCCCCGTTCCACTCTCTGGACACTTCTCATCACCCAGGGCTCAAGGCCCAGAGCCCTCCTCCATGTCCTTTGTCAGCTTCAAACAACCCACTCTGCTCCCCACTGGCTCATTGTATCCAAGAGAGGGTGGGATGGGGAACTGCACCTGTTCGCTCATTCTGGAGCCACAGATCTGAGCAGGGATTGGGTCATCCTCCCAGTGGACAGAATGCAGCACCAAGGCACTGAGGGGCCTTCAAGTACGCATCTGTGAGAACGTGAACCTGAGGGAGGTATATCAAGCCAAAGATGAGGAAGAACCTGTATCTGAAAAGTCTATGTTTGAGAAGAAAGCACAGAGTATTAGGAAGTGACCTGGCATTTTCGAGAGAGAACAAGGAGTAGTGTTTCTCTGACACATAATAAAAATATCTTTAAAGAGAGATTGAGCTGGGTGCCTGGGTGGCTCAGTCAGTTGAGTGTCCAGCTTTGGCTCAGGTCATGATCTCACAGTCCGTGGGCTCAAGCCCCGCATCGGGCTCTGTGCTGACAGCTCAGAGCCTGGAGCCTGCTTCGGATTCTGTGTCTCCCTCTCTCTCTGCCCCTCCCCTGCTCGTGCTCTGTCTTTCTCTCAAAAATAAATGCGCATTGAAAAAAAATTTAAAGAGAGAATGAACTAAATAAAGAGACGGCAGGGTAAGATAAAAACGAGACGAAAGACTGTGGCAATAAAGCTAATATTTCCACAGCAGTTGGGGGGGGGAAAAATAGCACTGATCCTGCAGGAAAAAAAAAATCATATAAGTGACACAGAAAACACATTGGAAAAGTTCCCCAAAGATATAGAGGACAATGGGGAAACATTCCAATTAGCAAAAAAGAATAGATGAGAGCAGAGAATGTAAAATCAGCAGACAGATATTGTTCTCGATGTGCAGAATGATACACTTTAATTAAAATGGATCATCAAGGATATAGTAGAAGAAAATGTTCCTGAGACGAGAGAATTGTACACACATAGCAAAAGGCTCGCTGCACAGGAAAAATGTATATGCCTTATTTTTAAAAACGTAGAGAAAGGGTGCCTGGGTGGCTCAGTCAGTTAAGCCTCCAATTCTTGGTTTCGGCTCAGGTCATGATCTCATGGTTTGTGAGTTCGAGCCCCGAGTCTGGCTCTGCCCTGATGGTGTGGAGCCTGCTTGGGGTTCTCTCTCTCTCTCTCTCTCTCTCTCTCTCTCTCTCTCTCTCTCTTTCTCAAAATAGATAAATAGGGGCGCCTGGGTGGCTCATTCGGTTAAGCATCCGACTTTGGCTCAGGTCACGATCTCACGGTTTGTGAGTTCGAGCCCCACATCAGGCTCTGTGCTGTGTCTCCCTCTCTCTCTCTGCCCCTCCCCAGCTCACATGCTTGCACATGCTCTCTCTCTCTCAAAAATATATAAACATTAAAAACTTAAAGAGTAAATAAATGAAATAAGAAATTAAAAATAAATGAAAAATAAAAACCTGGAGAGAAAGTAATAGTCGATAATAACGTGTAGTCCGACTTTGTGCCTGTAACCGTGGTTGACACGT
The DNA here is from genome assembly GCF_018350195.1 of Panthera tigris. NCBI lineage: Eukaryota > Metazoa > Chordata > Mammalia > Carnivora > Felidae > Panthera > Panthera tigris. The sequence continues at coordinate 5,315,087 of NC_056673.1, read as the reverse complement.
CGGTATATCCTTGTGGCCTGTGCTCTTATCTTCGCTTATACGGCTATATTAGTGTTTTGAAAAGTCTTCTGGAAAATTCTGTGCAAGGGACGAAAGCAAAGGCATCTATTTCTGCCCGGGCCGTTATAAAGGGACCCATGTATTCTTAGGAAGCAGCATGGCAGGATTGGTGACAGTGGGATAATTCTAATGAATTAGAATTCATTCATTAATATCTAATGAATCAGGGGTTCCTGGAAAGATGAGGGGCCTCAGCACTGGGGCCATTCACCAGCTGCACCCCCCCCCCCGACATTTAGGTATTTCCTTCCAAAGGTAAACTCTGAAATTTTAGATTTTGTTCTGGAGAAAAACACTCACCCACAACCATTGGTCAGTTTTGCTTATGAAGGAGAAGAAAGCACCACGGGGTGGGTTACTTGACCGGTTGGTTTGCGAGAGTGAATTATTGGCAGGCGGCTGTTGGAATGTCAGGGCACAAACTGGGCATTTCCGTGGGCATCTTTAGGAGCAGCACTGATTGCCCTATGTGCTGAATGGTCCAGAAATCTGCTCGTCTTAAGCCGCGAGGCAGGACAGAATGAACTCCGAAGACCCCTTTTTTATTCTGTTAGCATGTGTCTCCATGATCCCTTTGGAATCCCTCCTAACCATTCATCTTAGTGTTATATCCCCGTAATTAATATCGCTGTGTGGAAATAACAAGCACGTAGGAAACCAGAGGAGGGAGAACTCAGGTACTAATGAGCGCATCAATTACAATAATGATAAACTCACTGTCATTCCAACCAATGATCGACACATCACTCAGCTGTTGATTGCAAATGAGCAGAAGGGAGGAAAAACCTCTCATCCTGCCATCCATTTAAACGCCATTAACTTTGGGGTGTTTATCCTTTGAAGCTTTAAGCTGTCCATATTTTAGACATGGTTTTTATCATATGCTGTAGTTTAAATTGTATATACTTTTTATTTTAAATTCCGCCTGTTTTTTTCTGATTTGAAAAGGGGTAGATACTCATTGCAGACAATTTTGGACAGTACACGATGAAGAAAAAAATTTTAAACTTCCAGATTCCCATCACTTAGACATAATGTTTTTAGCATTTGGGGTCTATTCCTGGAGTATTAGAAATTCTTCATTGCCTTTCCTGATTGTACCAGTTTATACACACTGTAAAAATCTAAAACCTGTATCTAAAAACTATACATATATGTATATATAATAGCATCTGTACATTCTCCCATATCCTTGTTGCATTTAGCAACATGATATGGCAACAGTGTTATTTATTTTTAAATGTTTCCAATTGCTTTGTGTTTATGTTTCTTTCCATTTTTCTATTATATACAAACCTGTGTCTTTTCACACTTTGCTGAGTATTTTTATAGGAACTATAGGGTTAAAAGCTCATGTTTTTTAAAATTCTTCTTTAATCTTTATTTATTTTTGAGAGAGAGAGAGAGAGTGTGTGTGTGCAAGGGGAGAGGGAGGAACAGAGAGAGAAGGAGACACCGAATCTGAAGCAGGCTCCAGGCTGTTAGCACAGAGCGCAACGCAAGGCTCGAACTCACAAACAGCGAGATCATGACCTGAGCCAAAGTTAGACGCTTAGCTGACTGAGCCACCCAGGTGCCCCCTCATCTGTTTTAAATGTTGAAAAAATGTATATTTTAAATCTTAACATCTGTTTTCTTCAAGAGGAATACTCCAGTCTCATTCTTACCAACAATGTACAAAATTGCCTGTTTGGACAACATTGGATAGTTTCTTTTCCTTTTTTTTTTTTTTTTAAGCTTATTTATTTATTTTGAGAGAGACAGAGAGAGGCGGGGAGGGGCAGAGAGAGGGAGAGAGAATCCCAAGCAGGCTCCACTCTGGCTATGCAGAGCCAGAGGCGGGGCTTGAACCCACGACCTCTGAGATCATGACCTGAGCAAAATCCAGAGTCGGATGCTTAAGTGACTGAGCCAGGTGCCCCAACATTGGATGTTTTCAATATCTTTAATATTTGAAAATCCAATAGCCAAAGAATGTCAGTGTTTAGTTTGCATTTATTTCATGACTGGTGAGGCTGTGTGTCCTTTCATGTTTATGGCCATTTCCACTTATTCTGTCAGTTGTGAGTCTTTATCCTCTGCCGCTGTCTCTTGGTCTGTTTTCTTGTTTTCTTACTTACAGCGCAGGAGCACTCTATTAGAGATACCAGCCTCAAGAGAAGTTTTAAGTAAACAGAGATTTTCCACTCAGCACACTTCCACTGGGCAATAAAAATACTAGCATATCGGGGCGCCTGGGTGGCCCAGTCGGTTAAGTGTCCAACTTCAGCTCAGGTCATGATCTCGTGGTTCATGAGTTCAAGCCCTGCATCGGGCTCTGTGCTGATGGCTCAGAGCCTGGAGCCTGCTTTGGAATCTGTGACTCCCCCCACCACATCCCCTCCCCAGCTCATGCTCTGTCTCTGTCTCTCAAAAAATAAATAAACGTTAAAAATTTTAAAAAAAAAAACCCCACCATATTGCTTTATGGAGAATTTGGGGGTTTTAGTTTAGTTTTGGTTTTTTTTTTTTTTTGGTTTTATTTTTTATTTTTTTATTTTTTTGGAGTCCTACCTTCAAGATCGTCCAGCTGGATGAAGAATTAAATTTACATGAAATGGGCTAACAGGAGGAAAGCCAAATCTTCATTATGTGTGTGCACACAGAGTCCCAGTCTTGAAAAGGAATGACCAAGGCTGGCAGCGTTTTATACGTTTTGGACAAAGAGACATTGCATTTGTGAGGAAGTTGACAAGATAAAGAAAACAGGTGCTTTGGGACTTTAATTAGTAAGGAATTCTAAGCGGAATCGGGGCTGAGGCAGTAAAGGAGAAGGAAAGTAACAAGGTTTGTTTCTATAGCTTTCCAGGCTTTAAAGGTCCTACCACTTGGGGTGCCTGGGTGGCTCAGTTGTTCAGCATCCGACTTTGGCTCAGGTCATGATCTCACGGTTCATGAGTTTGAGACCCACTTCGGGCTCTGTGCCTCGCCCTCTCTCTGCCCCTCCCCTGCTGGCACTCTGTCTTTCAAAAATAAATAAACATTAAAGTTCCCGCCTCTCTTTACCTCCTGTAGGGTGCTTTCCACATGGGAGATTTATTGCCTGCTTTCAGAGGACAGAGGAGGGTTCAAGTGTCCCAGCACTGGCTGTTTCTCAAGTAACATTTTAGGGACGCCTGGATGGCACAGTCGGTTAAGCATCCGACTTCGGCTCAGGTCGTGATCACACGGTTTGTGAGTTCGAGCCCCACTTTGGGGCTCTCTGTTGTCAGCACAGAGCCTGCTTTGGATCCTGTGTCCCCTTCTCTCCGCACCTTCCCTGCTCTCTCTCTCTCCCCAAAATAAAAACATTTAAAAAAAGAAAGTAACTTAAATAATGAATATGCCAAAGTGGCACATCTGGGGACAGCCTGCCCTTGGCCCTACATCTGCTTTTGACTTTTATAGAAATAAAATTGCATATTGTATCTTCTTTTTTTATTTCCGTCTGTTTTTCATTCAGCATTAAGTTTGCAAGATACATCTACATTGTTACGACTGTTTATTGTCTCCGCTGCGTGATACTCCACTGCTTACCCATTTGGTGGCTTCTGGGCATCTGGTGCATTTCCTGATACTGGCTCTTATGAATGGAGCTGCTCTGAACATTCTACTATGTGTCTTTTCATGAACGTGTGTATGCATTGTAGCAGGATTCTCGCACAGAGAGTCGTGACACTGAAGCTTTTCTTCCCAAGAGGCAGCTTTATCCATGCCGGCACCGCTCAGTTGGGTTTGTACCCAAAGAACTGAGCCCCGAACACCACATGGTGTCGTTTTTTTTACACATGTTCTACTTCTCTCTCTCCCATATATGGTAACACACAAACATGCAGTCTGATTAAGTGGTCTCATGTTACAAGGTCGTGAAGGATGTTGTTAGTACATGGATAGCCAGGTTGCCTTGAGGGTATTTTTTTTTTTTATTCCTTAGGGAGGGGACCCTACCACATGCAAAAGCGTAGAATTACTCAGTCATAGGATATGCAGATGGAGATAATGCCAAAGAATTTCCAACGTGGTTGAACTGTTTCACATGCCTACTAACAGTGTGTGAAAATTCCATTATCTGCCCACCCTCACTGAGACTTGGTATTTTCTTTTTTTTTTTTTTTTTTTCATGTTAGCAATTCTGTAGGATGTGTGGTAGTGTCTCAGAGTGGCTTCCATTTGCATTTCCCTCATAATGAAATCAAGAAACCTAAAAAGATGTGGGTTTTTTTTGTTTGTTTTGGGGGGTTTTGTTTTTGTTTTTGGATATTCTTTTACTGAACTGATAGCTTAAATCTTTTGCCCTAGACACTGTATTTTAGGCAAAAGTGTCTACCTAGTTCTCTGCCCTTCGGAAAGACTTTTATTTGGTTCCCTAAACCACAAGTAAGTCAAGCGGGAGGAGGCGAACGTAACAGTGTTAGAGATGAGGAAGGTGACATACAGCAAATGTGGATGACTTGTCCAGGGCTTTTGTTGTGGTTAAGAACCCATCTTCTAGTCTTGATTCGACTGATTCTTATATTCCACCATATTGCTTGTCCTGGGCACCAACCAATCACGGTGCATCACCATGATTAGGGCACACTGGCTACAGTTGCCAGGGTCTGGAGTGGATCTAGGAGATTGAATGATAGATAGGGCGTTAATCACGCCCCAAGGAAGGACTTTGCAAGTACCACTTACTGGTAGTCAGTGTTGTCTAAATTTATGGCCTTAGCGCGTGATAAAATGGACAGACACACTACCCCAAGCGCTAAAAAATGGGGACTATTCAAATCCGGGCCTGCTGGTGGGGTTCAAATGCCAGCTGCCCAGTGGAGCGGTGTCTGATCGTGGGCTCGTCGCCTGAATCCTGTGCTTTAGTTTTCTGTTTCTAAAACAGAGAGAATTCTCGTTCTTGATGTACAGCCATCCGCATGCTTCAATGGGCTAACACCTGAAGGTCCCCGGGGACTTGGTTTTGAGTGGCTTCTCCTCTTACTTACTATTTAACCTTGAAAAAAAAATCCTTAACCTCTTCAACTCCAGTCTTATCATTTGCCAATTGAGAATAATTCCTACTCTCTGATTAAATTAGGTGATGCGTGTACAGCAGGCCACACAGCGTCTGACTCACAGGAGGTATTTAGTAGACGCAGTGATGTTACCCTAACACCACACTGCACAGGTGGCTGTCTTTTCTGCTGACTGTTGCATGTTCTTCCAACCCCGATCTCGCTTTCCAAAGGCTCATGTCTGGATTCGCGCACAGCCGAGGGCACTTAAACACCACGCCCACCTGACAGATAGTAGGTGCTCTATTAAAGGCATTCGAGTCGATCAGTTGATTAATTGATTAGGAGGCCTTTGAGTTGTGGTTGAACAATTCCCCCGTGAGCCCCATCAGCACGTGTGTTTCTTAGTCTACTCCAGAGAAATCTTTAACAGCACACAGCATGATAGTCTGTCCAGTTAAACTCCTGTTTTGGTTTGGGTTGGGTTGGTTTCCTTCCGTTTGGAACAAGGGGGGTTTGATATGGTGGCAGAACTTAGATCAATGGAATGAAAATAGGAGATCTGGTCTACTTTGGGTTGGTGCCCTTCTTGATTTCCCAGTAGACCCCATGGTACCTCTAACATACCCACTGTCCTCCGTTGCCAAACGTGAGGGATGGTACCCATGCCTCCTGTTCATGTGTCCATAGAGGAGCGAATTCCTACTCCATTGCACAGGGATGGAAAACATGGGAGGAACACAGAGCAGCTCTCCATTCTTTAAGCTTTCGAGGCTGTGCCCTGTGGGGGAGGCCTGAAGTTGACAATCTGTGCCCGTAACTGGCAGTATTTGTACCTAATTAGGAGGGGAAATGTTAGGAAGACCATTACAGACACACACAGAAGCGTTTCCTTCCAGCCTAGATGACTGGAACGGAGGTACCCTGTACCTTACGGAAGGGTTGTCAAAGCAGAAACGGACCAACGGAACCAAATTTTTGACTTTTGGATTTCTTTCTTTTTTTTTAATCTTTATTTTTGATAGAGAGAGAGAGAGAGAGAGAGAGAGAGAGAGCATGAGCAGGGGAGGAGCAGAGAGAGGGAGACAGAGAATCCCAAGCAGGCTCCACACTCTCAGTGCACAGCCCGCCTTGGGGCTCGATCTCACGAACCGTGAGATCATGACTTGAGCCGAAACCAAGAGTTGGATGCTTAACCGACTGGACCACCCAGGCGCCCCTTGTCTTTTGGATTTCTAAAGCCAGGATTCAGGATATAAGGCCAATAGATTTAGAAGAATATGCAGAGCTGAGTGGCCCAGTTGGTTAAGCGTCTCACTCTTGGTTTTAGCTCGGAGCATGATCTCACGGTTCGTGAGTTCAAGCCCCGTGTCAGGCTCCACGCTGACAGAGTGGAGCCTGCTCGGGATTCTCTTTCTCTCTCTCAAAATAAAAATAAACTTAAAAAAAGAGAGAAGGATGGACACAACAGTTTTCCCTACTTCCAGACCAGATAGAGATACCAGGGACTCAGACCAAACAGATAGGAGCTGAGCCGCTAAGAAGGGGCTAGCCCTCCTGTGCCCAAGGGACTGCCATCTGTCCCCGGCACCAGGGTGGCATGTGAGAGCTGATTCACCACCTGAAGTTCTTCCCTTCCCATTCAAGTGAGAACTGAACATGCCGTATGCCAAGAAGCTGTGAGAATTTCCATCTCTTTGCCATCCAGTGAGTAATTCTCGCAGATAGCTGCCAGAACATTGCCTGTTGATTACGAGGGATGTCCAGCCGCGTTTTGATACTCCAAACGGCCCTCTTGCACCTTGCCATGTGGACTTTCCTACTCGAATGTCCTGGGACTCTTGGATGCTCTTCGAGATGGAGATGATGGTGGTTTAGACAAATAAAGGAACAATGATGGTTTAGAAGCAAAGTCCTAGGTTCTTAGTTAAAGTGGGGCTGAATTGGACCAATCTCAAGTCCACCCCCTACCCATCCCAGGAATACAATGCTCACCCCATCTTCTTTTCCTTCTTTGTAACCCCGCATCCCCTGACGCAGAGGAATTGTGTGTTTAGAAAACCGTGGATGGAATACATCTAGGTTCAACTTCACAGAGTTTCTTTGAAACCTGATGATGCCCTACCTGGCCGAGAGACCACACCTCAGTACCAATCACGTTTCTGACGCTTAAGTCCTAAATCAACTCTGCCCAAGGCTAGAAGCTACAGATGTCTTTGCACCTTTGGTTTTAAGCACGGAGGCCTCCATGTTAGGAAACACAACTACTTTTTTAAAACGAAGACACCAAATTTTAGAAATCCTTCCCCAAACACCTAGGTGTGTTGACAGGTCGTGATGATACGTGTGTTCGGTTCCCGGGTTAGCACGTATGTGGAGGGGTTGAAACTCGTGGATATGCACAACAACTTTTGAAACCCCAGCCAGCCCAGTTGGAGCTGTGAGGGTCTACTTGCCAGAAAGCCAAGAGAACGGTCAACCTTTAGGTCTTGTGACTTCCTTTCCGAGGCCAGGAAAGGAGTGCTGTGAGCAGTTGGGAGACTCCCCTGGGTCTCAGAATCTCAAAGTGCAAGTCTGGGCTCTTCCCTTTGGGAGAACAGCGAGTCTGGGCTGTGCCCACACAGCCCTGGTCAGAAGCAGCCCTCCCTGTGTTGGAACCATTGCCATCTTGGAAAGCCTACCAGACGAGGTGACATAGTCCGGTTGAACACCACAGCCCTTCGCTGGGGAGAGATCGGTGACCTGTGGCTAAGAGGGAGCTTCTGGCAGACAGCAGACCGCAGATAGAGCTTGAGTCATTGCAGGCTCGTTAACACCATCTGCTGGGGCCATCTTGACTTGGTCAGCTGTAGAGGACTCTTGAGCTAGTGACAGCACGGAGGCCTCTTAGGGAGTTATTTTCCTGCTGTTCAGTGATTACCACTTTATGGGAAGGACCTCCACGAAGTGACACCCATTATCTTCCTCCTCGTTTTATATTTATTTATATTTGAGAGAGAGAGAACGGGCGCGGGGCAGAGAGAGAGACAGAGACAGAATCTGCAGCAGGCTCCAGGCTCCTGAGCTGTCAGCACAGAGCCCGACGCGGGGCCCGAACTCATGAACTGTGAGATCATGACCTGAGCTGAAGTCGGGCACTTAACCGACTGAGCCACCCTGGTGCCCCAAGAGAGGCAATCATTTGTATGTCACAACTGGGGGTATATTGCAAGGATTCTCTGCCCCCCTCTGAAGCTTTCAATCCCCCCCCATTCCTTACCTTCCAGACATCATCCCTGCTCCTTCCTGTCCTTTGTTTCTAACGACTGTCACTACGTTGAGTAGGAGGCTAAAAATACGGACAGTGTTCCCAAGGATCACAGATAAATCTTACTATTCCCTTACGATTTCCCCACATCTCCTTTCTTTATGCACACTTCCTCTCTCCTGGGCTTTTGCTCATTTCTTCATTCGGAAAGTATTTTCTGAGCGTGTCCTCTCTGCTAGGCGCTGTGCAGGATGCTGGAGATGAGTCATGACCCGGGGCGGACGGGGGGCCCCTGCTCCATTTATTCCAGAGCAAGAAGAAGGAGACGTTAGGGGTAGACATGCTTGTTTCCTGTGTTCGTGGCGAGTCCTGGAGGTCAGGGACTGAGTCCCATTCATTTTAGAGCTGCCTAGCCAAGCGTGTGGCACAAATAAATACTCTTTGGACGACTGAGTGCATGAACAGACGCATGAGCACGGGAATGAGTGAATGAATGATACCGGCTTGGGTCTTTCGGTCTAATTCGCTCATGGACGATCTGGATCCAGAGGGGACAATCTGATACCCCGGGGAAGATCTCCCTCGGGGGCCCGAAGAGTCCGGGAAAGCAACAGGGAGGAGCGTTGACGTGGACCCCTGTGGACTGTGACGGTCACACTTCTGTGGTCCGGTTCTGACCCTAGTTCTCATTAGGCGAGAGCTCGGGGAACACTCGACGAGAATGACGCCGTGACCATCAGCAGACTCCACTCATCCAGAAGCCGGAGCCCTGGCAACCCCAGTCTCTTTAACTTGGACAGAGCAAGACAGAACAAAAGCCCCCAAACGAAAACAAAAACCAGTCAACCGAACCCCTCAACCCTCATAGAACACAGAAGTGCAAGGAAAACAGCAGAAGCGTCAGGAAGTGATGGTAAAAACCCATGACCTCAGAGCAAGGTTGCCCTCACGTCACATCTCGTTTCTTGCCCTCCCTCCCTCCCTCCTTCCTTCCTTCCTTCCTTCCTTCCTTCCTTCCTTCCTTCCTTCCTTCCTTCCCTCCCTCCCTCCCTCTGTCCTTCTGCCTTCCTCCTTCCCTCCCTCCCACCCTCCCTTCCTCACTCCCTCCCTCCCTTCCTCCCTCCCTCCCTTCCTCACTCCCTCCCTCCCATCCTTCTTTCCTTCCTTCCTTCCTTCCCTCCATCCCTCCCTCTCTTCCTTCCTTCCTTCCTTCCTTCCTTCCTTTCTTCCCTCCCTCCCTCCCTCCCTTCCTCACTCCCTCCCTCCCTTCCTTCTTTCCTTCCTTCCTTCCCTCCATCCCTACCTCTCTTCCTTCCTTCCTTCCTTCCCTCCCTCCCTCCTTCCCTCTTCTCCTTCCTTCCTTCCTTCCTTTTTTCCTTCCTTCCTTCTTTCCCTCCTTCCCTCCCTCCCTCCCTCCTTTCCTTCCTTCCTTCCTTCCTTCCTTCCTTCCTTCCTTCCTTCCCTCCCTCCCTCTGTCCTCCTTCCTTCCTTCCCTCCCTCCCTCTCTCCTCCTCCCTTCCTTCCTTCCTTCCTTCCTTCCTTCCTTCCTTCCTTCCTTCCCTCCCTCCCTCCCTCTCTCCTCCTCCCTTCCTCCTTCCCTCCCTCCCTCCCTTCCTTCCTCACTCCCTCCCTCCCTTCCTTCCTCCCTCCCCCCCTCCCTCCCTTCCTCACTCCCTCCCTCCCTTCCTTCTTTCCTTCCTTCCCTCCATCCCTCCCTCTCTTCCTTCCTTCCTTCCTTCCTTCCTTCCTTCCTTCCTCCCTCCCTCCCTCCCTTCCTTCCTCACTCCCTCCCTCCCTTCCTTCCTTCCTTTTTTCCTTCCTTCCTTTTTTCCTTCCATCCTTTTTTCCTCCCTTCCTTTTTTCCTTCCTTTCTTCTTTCCCTCCCTTCCTCCCTCCCTCCTTTCCTCCCTTCCTTCCTTCCCTCCCTCCCTCCCTCTCTCCTCCTTCCTTCTTTCCTTCCTTCCTTCTTTCCCTCCTTTACTCCCTCCCTTCCTTCCTCCTTCCCTCCTTTCCTTCCTTCTTTCCTTCCTTCCTTCTTTCCCTCCTTTCCTCCCTCCCTCCCTTCCTCCCTCCCTTCCTTCCTTCCTTCCTCCCTCCCTCCCTTCCTCCCTCCCTTCCTTCCTTCCCTCCCTCCTTCCCTCCCTCCCTCCCTCCTCTCCTTCCTTCCTTCTTTCTCTCCCTCCTTTCCTCCCTCCCTCTCTCCCTCCCTTCCTTCCTTCCTTCTCTTCTTCCTCTCATCCCTCTTCCCCAAATGTTTACTGAGCATCTATTATACGTCAAACACAGAGCCACCACGGGAGGGGGGGGGTGCTGAGGCAGTAAACAGGACAGATGAGTCCTGGTTCTCAGGGAACTTTCTCCTTGCTCCTGCTCACTGCCTTCCTGCCCTCCTCCTGCCCGACCTCCCTTGCCTGCTTCCCTCACCTCTTGCAATAAGAAAAGGCACCCGAGGCTGAACTAAAAGCTTAGGGTTCCCGGGCAGGTCTGGGGACCTCTCTGGCCCTCAGTCGCTCCATCTCTAAGAAGCAGCTATTGTTTAACGTTCTCTGGCTCTGGGCGGCACCGTTCAGAGTGGGAAATCAGCTAAGCTCCCAGCCTCGAGGGCTGTGGTGCTGTCCTCAACCAGCGGAAGCCTCAGCCGCCAGCCTGGTGCAGCACCTCCGGGGAAAGAGTTTTAAAGATTCTGACGACAACAACAAAAACAGGCCTCTTTGATTTCTCTGATGAAGAGACTGACTTTACAGCCAGGGAGAGAGAACTGTGTGCAGTTTGATGGGGTTCAGAACATCAAAGGCACTCGAGTTGGTGTTTGGAAGGATCTCCCAGGTCAAATCTAATTTTATCGGTGCTAATGTTTCCGAGCTCTGGTCATCGCTCTCAGCATAACCACCAGTTCCTTGTTCCGGGGCTGTGAGCTCAGCAGCTCCTGCCGGGCCCCAGGCAGTGGGGCCAGCGGACGGCTGGGGCCCGGGGAACAGTGCTGGATTCAAACCTTGGAGGCTACGTGGCAGAATGGACACCGGACCCGGAGTCAGGACCTTGGCCTTCAAACCTGGGCCCGGAGATTCTCCTTCCCCGGGGGGCCTTCCCGGTCAGGCTGGGCAGCATGTGTGCTTGTTTCCGGAAGACTTTGCCATGGAAGGGAGATGGAGGGAAGCGTGGGCCTGAGGCAGACGGGCGGCTCTCTGGGCGCTAGGGAAGTTGGCAGAGAGAGGCACAGAATGGCACCATGCCTGCGCACACGCAGCCATTTCCCTGACTTAGAGACAAAGCGTCAGCCTGAAGATTAGAGGTCGTGGAGAATCACAGGGGGCTGCGGGTGATGGGCGGACAGCATTAGTGGGGAGAAAGGACCTGTGATGGTGCCCAGGTATTATTCTGGAAGTTTCTGGGAGGATGTTTTGGGATGAGAAGAGCATTTAAATCAGTACGCTGAGTAAAGCAGATTGCTCTCCTTGGTGTGGGTGGGCCTCGTCCAATCAGTTGAAGGCCTGAATAGGACAAAATGTTCCACCTGCTTGCAAGTAAGGGAGAATTCTCTTCCCTGACACCTTTGAGTGGGGACCTCTGATCTTCCTGGTTCTGCAGGAGCTTGATAGCCTTCGGACTTGAATTGGCACACTGACTCAGCCGATTTTGGACTTGGCTTCCATAACTGCGTGAGTGATGATTATAATCGCCATAAAATATCTTAATACATAATTTCTTATTTTATATAGAACAGAATCAAAATCAACAGGATATATAGATATAATAAACCTTAAAAAAATTTTTTTAATGTTTATTTTTGAGAGAGAGAGACAGAGACAGAGCACTAGCCGGGGAGGGGCAGAAAGAGAGGGAGACACAGAATCCAAAGTAGGGTCCAGGCTCTGAGCTGTCAGCAAAGATCCCGACGTGGGGCTTGAACCCACAAACCACGAGATCATGGCCTGAGCTGAAGTTGGACACTTCACCAACTGAGCCGCCTAGGTGCCCCAATATAATAAATCTTTTCTTTTTAATGTTTATTTTTGAGAGAGAGAGAGAAACAGAGCATGAGCAGGGAAGGCGCAGGGAGAGGGGGAGACATAGAATCCAAAGCAAGATCCAGGCTCTGAGCTGTCAGCAAAGATCCCGACATGGGGCTTGAACCCACAAACCACGAGATCATGACCTGAGCTGAAGTTAGACGCTTCACCAACTGAGCCACCCAGGTGCCCCGATATAATAAATCTTTTTTCTTTAATGTTTATTTTTGAGAGAGAGAGAGAAACAGAGCATGAGCTGGGAAGGGGCAGAGAGAGGGGGAGACACAGAATCCGAAGCAAGATCCAGGCTCTGACATGTCGGCACAGAGCCCGATGCGGGGCTTGAACTCATGAGCCGTGAGATCATGGCCTGAGCCAAAGTCGGAAACTTAACCAACTGAGCGAGCCACCCAGGTGCCCCTGGATATAAAAAAACTTCATAAATAATTCCTTATTTTATACAGACAAATCAGATACATATCTATCTACATATCTATAGATATATCCATATCTATCTATACCTATATCTATATAAAATAAAGAATTATTTATGAAGATTTGTTATATCTACATATCCTGTTGATTTCGATTCTGGTTCTCTGGGGAAGCCGGACTAAAGCACTGTGTGCAGCAAACTCTCTTCCATTCAACAAGGGGAAGTTGGGCGGAGAAGTTCAAATAAAGAAGACATCAGAGTCCCAAGAAAACCCCTCATCCGATAATCTGTTTTCAGTCTGGCACGCTCTATCCCCCAAACTCGTGCCAGACGCAGAAGGGAACGGGTCTGCTTTTAGCCAAGCACAGCAGAGTAGCCTCTAAGTTTTGGAATATGTCATATCCCTTTGTTCCTGTCTTCTGACCCTACCTTGATAACGGGGACTTTTGTATTCCCCTCATCGGTATTATCCCTAGCCCATGCTCCCAGCTCAGAAAGGGACATGGCAGGCTCCTCCCCGCCCCCTTCCCTACTCATGCGCATTCCACACTCCACCTGAGAAACTCTGACTCTCCTCTGGTCCCTGGCTCCTTGAGGTGGGGCACCCACAAAGTATGTGGGGATGCCGGGGGTGGGGGTGGGCAGGCTCTGGGCCATGCCTCCGACCAGCTCTGGGCTATCGGCAGAAGGTGTGAGCAGAAGTAATCTGGTTTGCAGTGAGTAATATTTTGATATATTTTTTGCAACTTTTTAAATGTTAATTCATTATTTAAATTTTTTTTTTTTAATGTTTAGCTATTTTTGAGAGAGACAGAGAGACAGAGCATGAGCAGAGGAAGGGTAGACAGAGAGGGAGACACAGAATCGGAAGCAGGCTCCAGGCTCCGAGCTGTCCGCTCAGAGCCCGACGCGGGGCTCGAACCCAGGAACCGCGAGATCATGACCTGAGCCGAAGTCGGACGCTTAACCGACTGAGCCACCCAGGCCCCCTAGTAATATTTTGATACTAATGTGTGTGGTTTTGTTTGATTTCTTTTGCCTTCTACCTTTCCCTTCATCACTGAAGAAGAGGCTTTTCATATACACTTCCCATCGGGTCCCAGTAGTACAGAGTCAGTTTCAAGGCTTTTAAACTTTTAATTAATTGGTGGTGGGGGGGTGGTAAATCCATAGGAAGTATAAGAATTTGAATGCCATAGATCTTTATTCTGAGAACAAGCTACCTTAAAAAAAAAAAAAAAAAAACACCCAAAAACAGATGTTTTGAATTCTAGGAAGCTTGGTTAAAAGATCAAGAGGTGAGGCCTAGAGAGAAGGCAAAGTTTATCCGTAAACAATAGATTAAAAAGAGGAATTTGAAAAGGAGCTGAATCCTTCCCTGAAAAGAGCAGGGGCATTTAGGGGGTTGGGGGGAGAAGGCAGGAGGTTCAGTCATGCTTGATGTGGGGAGGTCTGCCTGGTTGAAAGAGCCATGGGATGGAGTGAGGGCCACACAGCAGCTCCAGCAGTGGGTCCTGGACGGTCAAGGGCAGATGCCCCAGGCTTGGAAACAGCAGATACGGCTGCAGCCGCCCCTCTGCGGCCGCTGCTTATGCAGGGGGGTACGTCCCCCTATCTCCCCCGATTCCCAGGCCCTGAAGTCACTGTCTCAGGTCTGGAAAGACGAGGGAAAACGCTAAGAATAACAGAACATTTACCTAAATGAGATTAAATTTTAACAGCAGTGAGTGCATTACCTTGAATCAGTAAGATTACATGTTCTACCATTAGTGACATCAGCGTTTGAGACCTAAACTGAGTTGTTTCCTGGATAGTTTTGTCTTTTGGTCCAATCCCTGGTTTTTTTTGTTTGTTTGGTTTTTTAACTACTGTATTTATTCCTGTCTTGATGCCATTGATGGGAGCAGCCAAATTCTGTTGGACTGTTTAGATTAGTAAATCACAATTCTCAGATGCCAGGACCAACCTCAACAGGGAAGCTGGTCGGAGATATTGACTCGTTTGAGGAGGTCCTTCGGAAGCCAGAGTCATATGTTCACTATCTCCTCTTTTATTTATTTTTTTATTAAAACATTTTTTAATGTTTATTATTTATGTTTGAGAGGGAGAGACAGAGTGCAAGCAGGGGAGGGGCAGAGAGAGAGAAAGGGGGAGACACAGAATCCGAAGCAGGCTCCAGGCTCTGAGCTGGCAGCACAGAGCCCGACTCAGGGCTCAAACCCACGAACGGTGAGATCATGACGTGAGTCGAAATCCAGAGTCGACGCTTAACCGACTGAGCCACCCAGGTGCCCCTGATCGTTAGAAATTTAACGAATGGCTGCCATTCACTTTGGTTACCCATTGTCTGGACCTCTTTCTGTGTTTGAGAGACTCCCCACTTTGGGGTCTTGGTGGGAGAACTATTTGCAGTGGGTTTGGGTGAACAGCAAATATCACTTGATACGTGCTGAGGTTCAAGGGCAAAGTGTCAGCAGCTCCCATAGGTTGTGCATTCTCCTGTCGTCTTACGGAGCAGGACGGAGTCCTGTAGAGACCCGCCAGGTGCACCCCAGGGTCAGGTATGAGGAAAGGGATCTCAGCTCATTTCTGCCCTTTCATTTTTCAGGGCAAGCTTGGGAGTGATTTTGCAGGCAGCAAATAAACATTACGGACTTGGGAACCGAATCTGGGCTTAGCTGGGCCAACCGTTGGCAGAGGAGCTGGGAAATGCCAGCTGGGTAGCACCTGGACCCTTGGGAGGAAGCTGGGATCGTGTGCAAATTCTCCCTGTGGACGGAGGGGAAGCCCTGGGCCTCGGCTCGCTCACTGCAAGCTACTTGAATTTCAGACATCCTTCATTAGATAATCTTGCTTGTCTCTAAAACCCAGGGCTCATCAAACAGAATTCCGGGGTGCCTGGGTGGCTCAGTCCATTGAGCATCCGACTCTTGATTTCGGCTCAGGTCAGGATCCCAGGATCAAGGGATCAAGCCCTGCACTGGGCTCCATTCTGGGCGTGAAGCCTGCTTAAGATTCTCCCTCTCCCTCTCCCCCCCCCCCCCCACCCCTCTCCCTGGCTCTCTCTTTCTCTCTCTCAAATTAAAAAAACAAAAAACGGCAACAAAAGTGTTTCCGTTACGCGAAGCACGAAGGAAAAAAGTATTGTTCAGCCTCCTTGTCTGCCCACTTCCCAGGACTGGAAAAGCTTACATCCAGCTCCAGGCAAAATCTCTAAACCAGTCCTTTTCATCCCAGTGGTCTCAATTCAGGCGATGGGACCTGCTCCTTCCCGACTGACGGACAGCCCACACTCCGGAAAAGGCTGCTGGGGATGGGTTCCCGGATCCCAGGCTCGACCCCGGCAAGGAGACACCCTGGCCGAAGAAGGGCAGGACCAGGGTGGGGCATTAAGTCGGCCAAGAGGAGAGCCACATCCCCTTCTTCCCCTACCCTCAAAGCCCTGGGGTCCCCTGAGGGGCATGTGGGCTCAGTGGCCCAGGCTCTGCCCTGTGCTGTGTGCGTGTGCCCCCCCCCCCACACCTGCCACATCCCCACAGGGGAACAGAGGGGAGAATCCAGCAGCGACTTTCCATCTCAGGGTCTTTATGGTGCCTTTCACTCCCCGCTCTAGCTGCCTGGGTGCCTGGGGCATCAGCGATACCTAGAGTCATGGTTGCTCTGTCAGTGAACTCTTGCTGGGATAGCTCCCTACAGTTGATACGTTGGGACATTTCCCGAGGGTCCAAGGAAGAGGGTCCTAATCCAGTTAAAAGGGTCTGAAATGGCAGCTGCTTGCACTCATGTGCTTGGCAAGCTCATGTTTGGGGCCCAGTGCTTATCAGTGCACGGAGTGGCAACATTTCTATCACCGTGGGTTAGTTTGGGCTGTTCCTGGGCTCGCCCGTGTCCGTCTTCCTGCGCTCAGCGTGGTGTCCTCGAGATCCACCTGAGGTGTGCTGTGAACCCATAGCTCACTCCTTTGTCCTGCTGAGTAGAATTATATGAACTTCTAGAAATCGTTCAGCCATTCTCCTGTCAGTGGAAATATGTTTTGTCTTCCGGTTTGGGGGTTATTATGAATGAGGCTGATAGGAACATTCTTGTACAGGTGCTTTTTGTGAACATATGTTTTATTCCTCAAGGGTTCATCATACCTAGGAGTGGGATTCCTGGATCCTAAGTTAGGTGTACCTTTAATTGTTTTTAGGCATATGTTTAATTTTAAATAAGCTTCAGGGGCGCCTGGGTGGCTCAGTCGGCTAAACATCTCACTTCTGGTCAGGTCATGATCTCGTAGTTTGTGAGTTCGAGCCCCGCGTCGGGCTCTGTGCTGACAGCTAGGAGCCTGGAGCCTGCTTTGGACTCTGTGTCTCCCTCTCTCTCTGCCCCTCCCCTGCTCGCACTCTCTTTCTCGCTCTCGAAAATAAACATTAAAAAATTTGTTTTTAGTTTAAATAGGCTTCTCTTTTTAATGTTTTTAAAAATGTTAAATTTTGAGAGACAGAGATAGAGTGTGAGCGGGGAAGGGGCAGAGAGAAGGGGGATGTGTGGGGGATACGGAGGTGTAAATGACTTAGTTTGGTTTTCAAGGCCATCAGAATCCAGAAAGAGAGAGAGACAACATGTCTACACACAGAAATGTTAAAAAAAAAAAAATTAACACAAGGGGGCACATACCAGGAGGCTGAGAACCAGAGAAAATGCTCATGAGTTCCGAGGAGGGCACATTCTCTGAGTCTGGGCTGCCCCTGGAAGGCTTTGCAAAGATGTGGTTCTGGCGATGCACCTGGGAAGGATGACTCACTTTCATTAAGGAGTCGTCAGGTGGATTCTAGAGCATCAGCTCCGTGCCATATGCTATGGTCATTAAAATTATAATGAGAAAAAAACTGCAATAACTTGGAAAACAATGATCAGCTATTAAGTGAAAGATGGCCGAATAAAAACTCTGCCTGCCATGATTATGACTGGGGACACTCCATGCTTACGGATGAGGTCGGGGGGCGGGAGGGGAGAGAGATGGGGTGGGTAGGAAGCTAGAAAATGAAAACAAAGGATGTGCCATCCCGGGGTGAATTTTCTTTCCAGTTCTTATTTGCCTTTTGGATCTTGTTGTGCTAGTAACGATAACATTTTTTAAAGCAGCCGGGGTTGGGAAAGGAGATGCACATCTCTGGCCAGAAAAACAATCTCTTGGTGGCAGGGCGTTTGGGAGGCTGGGAGGAATGTCACCAGAGTCCAGCATCTTTGCTCTGGTGAGTTTTGCACCTACAGTCCCGTCCTCTGCCCAACAACCCGTACCCAGCCTCCAGCTTTTCCGGAAACACTGAGGAGAGAGGAGTCCCATCCTTTTCCTTTGGTTGGCCCCAAACTGGTTAACACGGATGTGGAGGGGCTCCCTCACCCGGCATCCCTTGCCACGGTCGATGGCAGCCTGCAAGAGCACCCCACCTTTGAGCAGGTGCACACAGGGGCGCCCCACTGGAATCCAGATCACAGAGATGAACAGCTCGTCTCCAAATGAATTATTGGCCGGGGTAGGCTGTGAGGCACTCACCCTCCTGTTTTCTTACAGAAAACAGAGCAGCCTTGGCAAGGTCTCCCGAGGGGTGGAAGGAAATGGAAATTCTGAAAGATCTCAAGCCCTGAGGTTGGGGTAGTTTTCCCGGCTCGCGTTATCTGGTAGCAACTTGAAGGGAATCATCATCGGGGCTTCCTCAAATCCTTGCTTCGGTCCCCAGGCATCCCAGGTTGCATCCGTGTGGACCGGTACCCCATGTTGCTGACTCCTGCTCTCTGCGTGTTCCCTAGGCCCTTCCCCAGAGCCCCACTGTCGGTGCCCGGGGACCCCGGTGTGATCACGGGTAGCCCTCTTAAGTTCTTCGGCCCTGAGCTTCTTGTTAAGGTCAGTGCCCACCTGGCAACTTGAACGAAGCCCAGGGATCCCCCAAAGTGTGCCTCCCCTCTGCCGTGCAGGCTGCCCACTGGCTGCCGGGGCTGTAGAGACCCCTCCCCTGTTGGGTAACTTCTTAGGACTTCCTTCTCCTCCATAGCATTTTTCACCATCTGACATTCTCCTGTGTTTCCCTTCTAGAACGTAAGCCCACGAAAGCAGCTTCTAGTTGCTGGAGTGAGCTCGTGAATCCTGCCTCGACAGACCACTCCCCTGCGCCTTCCTTGGGGTGGGAGAGGGGGTGCTCAGCCTGAGAGTGCAGCCCACCCCTTGGGAAAGGGGGTTGAACTGTCCTGTGTGCAAAATTGCAAAGATCGAAGGCAAAAGTACCAGAGCTCAGGAGAGAACCTTGGGCTTGTGGACTGAGATGCAAACTCAGAGGGCTTTCCTACATCTGGTTCATTGTTATCCACAAATTTGTTCTTTTTAGTTTGCGATGAAAATAGATGTTTAACTGTGGAAGTACCTTTATTATCAAAACTGCTGTAAGTAAGACAACTTTTTACTTTTACTCCCCCGCCCCTAACAATTTTATTGTTTGTATTGAAACGATTGTGGTTTTTTGTTTTTAAAAAAATTGTTTTGTATTTACATTTATTTATTTTTGAAAGACAGAATGAGCCAGAGCATGAGCGGAGGAGAGGAAGAGACAGGAGACACAGAATCTGAAACATGCTCCAGGCCCTGAGCTGTCAGCACAGAGCCCGATATGGGGCTCGAACTCACAGACTGTGAGATCATGACCTGAGCTGAAGTCAGATGCTTAACCAACTGTGCCACCCAGGCGCCCCAATTGTTTTTTTTTTACGTTTATTTATTTATTTTAAGAGAGAGAGAGGGAGGGAGGGACAGAGAGAGAGAGAGAGAGAGAGAGAGAATCCCATCCTCGCTCAGCATGGAGCCCAACCTGGGGCTTGATCTCATGATCTGAGCTGATACCAAGATCCGGACGCTTAACTGACTGAGCCTCTTTCCATCTACGTTTTGTACAGTGAAGTCTTACACAACTTTTGTTAGATCGATTCCTTGGTATTTGATATCTGATGCTTTTGATGCTAATGTAAGATGCATAGATGCTAACATTTTTTCATTTTATACCCAGTCTTATTTCTAATCACAGAGGGAAACTCTCACTAGTTCATTAAGGATCAAATTTGCTATAGGTGTGTGTGTGTGTGTGTGTGTGTGCGCACTCTTTATTGGCTTAAGCAAGCCTTTTCCCATTCCTAGCTTGCTAAGCCTTTTTTGTAAATGAACAGATGTTTAAATTTGTCAACGACTTTCCTGCATCTGTTGTTTTTCTCCTTTATTCTGTTGATGTGCTATATTACATTGACTTTCGAATATTTAATTAAACCATGCATTCCTGGAATAAACTCCACTTAATTATAATGAATAGATCATTCCTTCTCTACATCGCTGGATTCAGCTTGCTGACATTTTTTTTTTTTAGGGGTTTTGCTTCCCTGCACACAAACGAGTATTTTCTCAGACTGACCTTGTCAGGTATTTGTGTTGAGAAATCTGACCCCATAAAACAAACTGGGGAGTAGGCTCTGTTTTAATCCCCGTGTAAAACTGTCCCTTTGTCACTGAAGCTATTTGCTCCTGGAACTGTATTTGTGGGAATGGCTTAACTTGTGGTTTCATTTTTCTGAAGAGTTGTCAGGCTATTTGGGTTTTCTGTTTCCTTTTATGTCACTTTTGACAGATGAAGTGATTGTGGATCCATTTCATCTAAAATTGCAAATGTGTTGGCATAAGGATGTTCAAACTTTTCTCTTACTTCCTTTCTGATGTCTGCATGATCTCTGGTGATGTGTCCTAGTTCATGCCTCTCATTACATACTTGTGCCTTCTTTCTTTCCCCCCGATCAGTCTTACTAAGCACATATCAATTTTATTAGTCTTCCTCCCCTGCCTCAGGTTTGTAGCTTTATTGATCCTCCTTTGTAGACTCTTTTCCATTTCACCGATGTCTGTTTTTATATTTATTTTTTTTCTTTCTTCTACTTTGTTGAGATTACACTGGCTATGCTTTTAACCTACTTTATTTCAAATTTCTTAAAATATGTATATTCCCCAGGGGCACCTGGGAGGCTTAGTCAGTTAAGCATCCGACTTTGGCTCAGGTCGTGATCTTGTGGTTCGTGAGTTCGAGCTCCACATTGGGTTCTGGGCTGACATCATGGAGCCTCCTGCTTGGGATTCTCTCTCTTTCTCTCTCTGCCTGTCTCTCTCTCTCTCTCTTTGAAAATAAATAAATAACTTTTTTAAAAAGCCAAAAAAATATGTATCTCCCACTAGTTTGTGTGGGGAGAGGGACCACATAGCATAAAATTGATCAGTAGTGATACTCAGTGCATTCACGATGTTGTGTGACTATCACTATTAGTTCCAGAATATTTTCATTATCTCTAAAGGAAACTCCGTCCCCATTAAGCAGTCACTTCCCATTCCCCCAACCTCTCAACCCCCTGGCAAACATTAACCTAGTTTTTGCTTGTGTGGATTTACTTTTTCTAGACATTTGATATAAATATTTTTAACATTTATTCATTTTTGAGAGACAGAGAGAGAGAGAGTATAGTCCTCAGTTATTGAGAGGAATATTATCTATATCTCTATGAGGTCATGTTTTCTAATTGCATAATTGTAATCATCTATAACTTTATTGATTTTTGACCTTTTTTTTTAATGCTTATTTATTTTTGAGAGAGAGAGAGAGAGAGAGAGAGAGAGAGAGCAGGGGAGGGGCAGAGAGAGAGGGAGACGCAGAATACAAAGCAGGCTCCAGGCTCTGAGCTGTCAGCACAGAACCCGACGCGGGGCTCAAACCCACGAACCGTGGGATCATGACCAGAGCCGAAGTCAGACCTCAACCAACTGAGCCACCCAGGTGCCTGTTGACCTGCTTTTCTAACACATATTGAGAGAGGTGTTACAATTTTCCACTCTGATCATGGATTTGTCTATTTACCTTTGGTTTTATCAATTTATCAGTATGTATTTTGAGGCTATGTGATTAAGTGAATACAAATTTACAATTGTTATATCCACTTGGTGAATCGAACCTTTTCTGTCGCTATAAAGTATTCCCTTTTATCTTCATAATACATTTTGCCCTAAGTCTGTTTTGTCTGCTATTAAGTTATGCCAGGTTTGTTAAAAATTTGGTTTTGCATAATATCTTAGTCCGTTCGGGTTATTATAATATCAAACTACCAGAGACTGGTGGCTTATAAACAACAGAAATGTATCTGTTGAGAAATTCATTTCTCACTCTCCTGAAAGCTGGGGAGTCCTAGATCAAAGGACTAGCAGATTCTGTGTGGTGTGCAGGGAAGTCCTGCTTCCTAGTTCACGGCCACCCTCCTGCTGTGTCCTCACCCTCCTGCTGTGTCCTCATGTAGCAGAAGGGGTAAGGAAGCTTTCTGGGATCTGTTATCAGAGCACAAATCCCATTCATGAAGTCCCCACCCTCATGACCTAAGCACCTCCCAAGGGCCCCACCTTCAAATACCATCACATTGGGGATTAGGTTTGCACAGATGAATTTGGTGGAGGCTGGGAGGGTGGGGGGACCCAAGCATTTAGTTGATAGCATATATTATCTCTTTTCCTCCTTTTTAAAAGTTTGTTAGAGAGAGAGAGAGAGAGGGCACATACCTATATGATGGGGAGAGGGGCAATGAGGGAGAGAGTGAGAGAGAGGGAGAGAATCCCAAGCAGGCTCCCTGCTGTGAGTGCAGACCCCAATGAGGGGCTTGAACTCACAAACCATGAGTTCATGACCTGAGCTGCAGTCAAGAGTTGGACACTTGGGGCCCCGCAGTCAAGAGTTGGACACTTGGGGCCCCTGGGTGGCTCAATTGGTTAGGCGTCTGGCTCTTGACTTTGGCTCAGGTCACGATCTCACAGTTAGTGAGTTTAGACCCCAAGTCAGGCTTTGAGCTGACAGTGTAGAGCCTGCATGGGACTGTCTCTCTCTCTCCCTCTCTCTCTTCCTCTCTACTGCTCGTACTCTTTCTCTCTCAAAATAACTACACTTAAAAAAAAAAAAAAAAAGAGTTGGACGCTTAACTGACCGAGCCATCCAAGTGCCCCTCACCTTTTTTATATTTAACTTTTCTATATCCTTACATTTAAAATACATCTTGGGGCGCCTGGGTGGCTTGGTCAGTTAAGCGTCTGATTCCTGATTTCAGCTCAGGTCATGATCTCATGGTTTGTGAGATCGAGCCCCACGTCAGGCTCCCCACTGACAGCACAGAGCCTGCTTGGGATTCTCTCTCTCTCCCTCTGCCCTTCCTCCCACTCTCAAAATACATAAATAAGTAAACATGAAAACAATTTTTTAAATAAAATAAAATACATCTCTTAAGGAGAATATCTTTTGAATCCTTTTAGCCCAGTCTGACAACTGTTATATTTTAACTGGAGTGTTTAGTCTAGTGGCATTTATTGTGATCACTAATATATATTTGTTTCAATATTTAAACCATCTGTTTGGTTTTCTTTTCTTTTTTTAAAAAACATTTTATTTTTAAGTAATCTCTATACCCAGCATGAGGCTTGAACTTACAACCCCGAGGTCAAGAGTCACAGGCTCAACCAAGTGAGCCAGCCAGGTGCCCCTAAATCATCTATTTGTTTTTAATTTGTCCCACCTCTACTGTATTCCTTTTCTCTTCTTTCTTTGCTTTTTTTTTTTCGATTTTTCCTTATTATTCTATTTTTAGATTATCAAGCTTTGATTATTATCAATCAAGCTTTGATTATTCATTTAGTATCTATTCAACATTCAATATTTTGAATATTTAAAGTCTAATATTAATTAGTACCTTTTATTTGTCCAAAGGAAATGTAAGCACCTTAGATTTAATTTATCCCCTTTTCATCGTACAAGCAATTTCTGTGTTTTAATTTCATATGTATTTTATACCTAATTTTGCATATATTTTATGTTATATTGTGTTATGCAACTTATATTTACTTACCCATAAATGAATCAATCTACTGTTCATCTGTTCAATTCTTAATGTCACTTTTTATTCATTCTAGAATTTCACCTTAGTTCCTTCACTTCATAATTTTGAATTCTTTGTCAGAATTCTCAATTTGTGTCTTTTATTGTCATGGATGTAAGAAACATGTTTATTATTTTTGTTTGGTTTCTATTTTATATTTGATGTAGAGACAGAGAGAGAGAGAGACAGAGGATGAGCAGAGGAGGGGCAGAGAGAGAGGGAGACACAGAATCTGAAGTAAGCTCCAGGCTCTGAACTGTCAGCACAGAGCCAGACGTGGGGCTAGAACTCACGAGCAGTGAGATCATGACCTGAGCTGAAGTCGGACGCCCAACCGACTGAGCCACCCAGGCGCCCCTTGGGAGGTTGATTTTTGAGATGAAGCTTTTGTAATACACTTTTTGTCGTCCTCAGACTCAACTATACACTTAGCGAATGTGTATATGTGTGTGTATATAATGTATGTGTGTATGTATATAAATATACTATGTGTGCACATCCCTAGCATAAAGCAGCCAGTGGTAACTAAAAATTCACTTGCATAAAATGGAGGTAAATGGAAATCAATATTTGTTTCAGTCACTCTGTATTGCCACAATACTGTATTGTCATATACTGCACAATACTGATTGTGCACTGAAGTGAGACTGTCCCAAATTATTTTAAGGCTTTCACCTCCTTCTGTATACATTCTGCAATAAAAGATAATAAAGTTAGCCATCGCTGTTTCCAAATGGGGGCTGGCCGGATTGGCCCAAATAACAAAATGTTTTTTTCCAAATTCGTGTTCGTGTGGCGTGTGTTATTTCAGGAGACACACACACACGCACAAACACACAGAACTTGAATTAAAATCCAAGGATTTCTGGGGCGCCTGGGTGACTCAGTCGGTTAAGCGTTCGACTTTGGCTCAGGTCATGATCTCACGTTTGGTGAGTTCGAGCCCCATGTCAGGCTCTGTGCTGATGGCTCAGAGCCTGGAGCCTGCTTCCAATTCTGTGTCTCCCTCTCTCTCTGCCCTTCCTCTGCTCATGCTCTGTCTCTCTCTCAAAAATAAGTAAACATTAAAAAAAAAAAATCCAAGGATTTCTGTGTTAGTAGCTATAGACCATACTATCTTCTGTAGCTACTTTAAGCAGTAAGGAGTTTATTAAATTGTATTAATTCACTTTGGAAATATTTGGAAGGGCTGGTAGAACACATTTTAGGCTAAATTTCCAGAAACAACTACGGGTATGAAATAGGGAGCAGAACCCATTACCTCATCCGTGTCTAGAAAGCTACTGCCATTACTTTTCTGGGTAAAATGGATGATCCACACCTGTCTCCTGACTCCCTTTCAAATCAAAGTCTCACTTGGGTGTATCTGGTGAAAATTCAACTAAGGTGCCTGCTGTTACTGTGGTTGCTTTTACAGCACTGTCCCTTTAAATCCAACACACTCTTGTCACCTGCTAGGGGAAGAAGCCAACCCAGATTCTTGTACTTGCTTCTAGAACTTCCCTGGATTTATGAAGTGTCTTAGGCTTCTTCTTATCGATTCCAGACCCTTCTTTCATTGGCTCCCATCATGGCTGACATCAACGGGGTTATGTGTTGGCTCTTCCTTTATGCTCGGCTCTGTTTGAAGGGGGACCCCATTTTAAGCTGCTTATTTGAGTCTTAAGACAGACTTTTGAGTCTTATTTGAGTCTTAAGACAGTTTCCAGTGATTGTGCCTGAGTTCCATGCACCGGAACCCTGGGAAAGTTTCCTCCATCCTTAGACGTTTGAGACCCATAATACACTTTCCTTGCAGGCAGGAAAATGAACGACATCCTGATCTGTTTTTCTGCTTGCAGAACAGTGGTCATTTCAATGACTACCTGGGTGTGGGGGGCGGGGGATCATTAGACCCCTGCGTTCTCACCGTTGTAGCTGGAAACACCTTGTTACCTTTGATCATTTTCTATTCCATGTACGGTGTTTATCTCCTCCTGCGTTTATACGTACGCCTGTGATCTTTTGAAGATCTAAGTGCATGAATTTCTGCAAAGGTCAAAAAAACCTCATTGAATGTTATCTCCAATTTCTGGCTGATTTTTTTCTCACTTGATAATAAAGACTTTGCTTTTTAAAAATCGGAAGAGATGTCTTTGGTTTCCTAGCTTGGGAAATTCCTTTCAAATGCATTTTTCACACGTGATTTATTTATGTCGCGCTTTGCGACTCTGAGTAGTTCATGTTTATGGATCCCGATGTGTGCATTCATGCGTGTGTATATACATACATGCGTATTATGAACCATTAATGTTTTTTGTAGCACGAATGCTGAAATGATAAGAGGACCGAACATCTAGGGCAGTGGACCCCAACGGAGAGGTATTTTGCTCCCTGAAGACATCTGGAAGCGGCTGCAGACGCTTTTGGTTACCACAGCTAGAGCTGGGTGCTATCGGGAGCTAGGAATCAGAGGCCAGAAATGCTATCAAGCATGCTCCGTGAGCAGAACAGCCCCACAACAGAGTTATCCATTCCAAAGTGTCAATAGTGTTGAGGTTGAGAGACAGAGAGGTAGGCATATTGAACAAATGTTTATTGGGCGGGCAGGCGCCTGTAATTCTCAAGACGCTGTTTTAGTCCTGGCTCAGATAGAAGCATAATTCAAACATATTTTCGTATGTTCTTCGTTTATTTAGGAAGGGGGTGTGTCAGGCAGGGGGATGTGCAGCGGGCATGTAGGAGGTGAGGGCAGGCCAAAGGTGTCTGGGCAAAAAGTTACCTTACAAATGATTCTCACTTAAAGCAGAAATTGGTGGGGCGCCTGGGTGGCTCAGGAGGTTAAGCGTCTGAGTCTTGATCTCGGCTCAGGTCACGATCTCACGGTTCCTGGGATCGAGCCCCGCATCGGGCTCTGTGCTGACAGTACGGAGCCTGCTTGGGATTCTCTCTCTCTCTCTCTCTCTCTCTCTCTCTCTCTCTCTCTCTCTCCTTCTCTGCCCCTCCCCCACTCACGCTCTCTGTCCCTCTCCCCCCAAAATAAATAAACATTAAAAAAAAATAAAGCAGAAGTTGGTAAATGCCACAAGACGGGCCCACATCAAGGTCTCTCGGCATTTGGAGGCATGGGGGAATCTTGCCAGCTTGGACGAGCTCAGGGGAGGCTTGGTGAAGGATGTGGCATTTGAGAAGACAGCCCTGAAGAGTGAATAGAGGAGCTGACACGTCAGCCTCTTCCCACTTGGAAAGGTCGCTCGCCGCTCTTACGCGCGAGAAGCGACGAGGGTTTCGGCGGCCGGCCTGCGCGGCTACACCACCCTGCTCTCCTTCCCACGGCTCCCAGCCCCATCTCTGTTCCCTGAGCGCTCGGCCAGGAAGCAGCTCCTGCTGCGATGCTTCTCCCGCCGCAAGGCCACACGTGGAAGGCCACTGGCCCCTGGGGCCAGCCCGCTTCCCTCCATGGGGCTGTTCCTCTGTCCTTCACGCCACAGCCGTGTCTAATGCGCATCTCAGCTGTGTGCCGTATCAGTCACATATCAACCTTCGTGCAGGATTGTAGCAATGGGAGGACAGTGACGGAGGGGCACAGATCTCTAAACCTCTAATAGGACTTTCGCCCCGGTATGGAGAAAGGCACTCATAGTGTTAAACCCACACAGGGGTGCCCTCATGGGCTCCCCTAGCTCCTGGCTCTGCTCTCCCATTTGAGGGTCTTAGCTCCTATCTGTCTTCCTGCAGGGACTGACCACCTAGAAACCACCTCCCTCCCGGCCAACAGAAATACACGCTCCCAGCTCTGACTCTTCCCATGTGGGATGATGCCTTTGGCATCCCAAGTCCAACAGAGCCATCCAAGGTCGACGTGGACCCTCCCGTTCCAGCCCCCAAGGGGCTCCGTCCCATGGCAAATGCAGACAATCCTTCTCGGTCTATTGATTGCCGGTTGGAGAGCTATGGGGTTTCTTTCCAATTCCTCCTCCCGCACGCACACATAGCACACTTCCTGAAGACAAGTGTTAATTATCAGAGATATTACAGTCTAAACCCATAAGGTGGAAGAGAAATGCCTTTCTAACATCCCCACAGTTCTCAAAGCCTCCTCAGTATGCGTAATTAACACCGCATATAATTTACCTTTGAACAGTGAGGATGCCTCCGCCCTTTCAAACTGGGACCCCTAGGGCCTGTTGGAAATACGAAATGGGCCCATTTTCCAGTTTTATGCCTCTTAAGAACCGCTCTCCTGCTTACACAAAGACCTAACAGAGGCTCTGTAATTACTTCTTGAAAATGCTAGATTAAATCCTTAGCCAAGGGCCATTCTCTTCCCCAGACTCAGTGAAGACAGAAGAAAGGATGGTTGTGTTTTTCCTAGCATCGTGAGATTTTAAAAGGAAAGATAGGACTTGGAGCTTGAGGACGGATATCCAAGGTGGAGAGAACAATGTGAGCAAATCCCAGAAGGTCGGAAATATGGCCATAACCTGTAGCTGAAATTAACATTGCCTAGTATGTGAAAGCCATAAATCGGGTGCACGGAGGGCGGGCATCCAATTGTAGGTAGTGTTTAATTATTTCCTTTAAAGATGTTGGTATTTTTAAAAGTTATATGTAGCCGTGTTTAGAGAAGGATATCAAGTCACTGGAATAGAAACAGAGTCCTTTTCTTTTCTCTAGCTCCTGCTCTGACTCGGGTGATAACCGGCTTTCCCATCCCCGCTGGACAGAGGATCCCCTTGAGGACATCACAGGTAAATTCCAAAATTCTTTGGTCACTTTTGGTTATGAGATCGGTCTTGCTTCCTTTCTCTTCCATTCGGTGTTATTTTAAATTGCCAGTTCCTCGGGGCGCCTGACTTTGGCTCAGGTCTTGATCTCAGAGCTCGTGAGTTTGAGCCCCGCCTCGGGCTCTGTGCTGACAGCTCAGAGCCTGGAGCCTGCTTCGGATTCTGTGTCTCCCTCTCTCTCTGCCCCTCCACCATGAGCTCTCTCTCTCTCTCTGTCTCTCAAAAAGTAAATAAACATTAAATTTTAAATCACCAGTTCCATAATCGTTTCAGTCCCCCCTCGCCCAACTGGCAGCTGGTGGCTTGGAATACAGAGGGCTGTTCACACCGCACCCGATGATGGGGGCCAAGGGCGGGAGTGGGTGATGTCTGTCTCCTTATTGGCTGCCAGGTGCGAAAGTTCTTCTTTCTGTTGGCTGCTGTTTCTTCTCTAACACCTAGTGGCCATTGGTTCTCTGTGTGTGCCACATTTCCCGAAGAATGCTGGTTATTTCTCAGAGGATATTTGTGGGTGTTTCAGAGAGCCCGCTACATACACATCACCCTGGATTTGTGTCTCAGTCTGCCGTGTCTTCCTCCTCTTCCGCCGCCCCCCGCGGTGTCCACTCCCGGCTGTCTACCCAGAACGTCTTGTTCACAGGTCTCCCCACCACACTAGCAGCCCTGTCGGCCGAAGTAGCATCCTGCCTACTCTCACGCCTTCTCAGGAAGCGTGTGCATCTTTGGCCATGCGACATGGTGACAAGTACCACCTCCCCCAGCTCAGCCACACCCTCCTTCTCCTGTCACCTCTGACTTGCCCCAGCAGAAGGCGCTTGGCCGACCCATTAGCTCATACACGTTCAGACCAGGTGCCCAGGTTCCCGACCTCGTGGAGCGACAGGAGCTTCTGGCATTTTCCACTTGATGATGGATTCCCTGGAGGACTCTCAACTTTGGGGAGAAAAAGCAAGATCCACTTTTCAGGATCAAAATGCCACCTCCTCTGTCTCTTAAGAGACTTCCTTTCAGTCTGTGTGGTTGTGCGTAGGGAGTGGTGGATGGTGTTGACTTTGGGGACATCGCTGAACGTGCGCGGAAGGCAGGGGCTCGCCGTGCAGCAGGTGACCCTCTCAAGTCAGGACGTGGGGTGCTTAGCAACACTCGTTCTTTGTCAGGGACCTAGGTAGCCGATTCTAGTATTTGGCAACTGACAACACGTGGTTACGGTTGTGATCACCTTCAGAGATGGATGGGCCCCCTCTGCGTCCCCTTTGGTTCGGATGTCAAAGCCGATGATGCCTTATACTCACCAGGAAGGCATGATAGGCTTAGTACTTACATATTGAAGGCTCCGGGGAGAGCAGGACAAGCCTGTCAAGCAGGTCCAAAAGGACTTGGCAGATAGAGGGAGGGAGGCTGGCCTGGGTTTCCATGGCAGTTAGGTGATGAAGCCATGGTGACAGTTCCCACAAGGGTCAGGCCCCGGGGAGTCGGAGGCCCCTCCTGGCTCCAAAGAAGGAGCACAAAGGCTTTCTCATCATTTTCCCCAGATGTGGGGTACAAGAGGTCGACGGAAGGGGTGAAGCTTAAAAGCTGTCAGCCGTCAGAAGTCAAATGGGGCCGGAGACGTGATTGTCGTTATGTGGATGTTAGAGACAACGAGGACGATCCTGTGCTCCAGAGTGGTCACCGTGGAAACTAAGACGGGATTCACTGCATTTTTCGGGAAAAATGCCTATGGGGGAAAAAATAGGGAGGGGCCCAGGGAAGCTGGAAGAACGCTCAGACTGTGGTGCAGGTTCGATCCTCAACAAAGGACCCAAGAAGAGAAGGTTTGGTGGAAATATCCCAGACCGCCACGTAGTCTAAAAAAGTGGCGGCGAAATCTACTTGTGCCCAGGTCGGCCATTCAGAGGAGTCCCTGCAAGGAAGGGGTCTTTCCGCCTGTCCCCGCTGTAGCCATGTCTGAGCTGGGAGCAGCCTGTGGGAGGCCTGGCCTGACAGAAGGGATCTGGGCCCCTGGTCAGTGGTCCTTCATGTACCCAGAGGGTGTGAGGCACCTTCTCCTGGCCACCACCTACACGCACCTCGTCTTATGTTTCTTCCCTTCACTTGGATGGTGGCGTTCTTTTCAGAGTAATTTCTTCACAGAGTAGGGTTGAAGCAAGGAAAGGAAAAAGCAGTTTGATAAATGTTTAAGACTCTTTACTCTTTGTTTCATAATTCTTTTTTTTTTTTAATGTTTATTTAGTTTTGAGAGACAGAGAGACAGAGTGCAAGCGGGAGAGGGGCAGAGAGAGAGGGAGACCACAGAATCCGAAGCAGGTTCCAGGCTCCAAGCTGTCAGCACAGAGCCTGACGCGGGGCTGGAACTCACGAACCGCGAGATCATGACCTGAGCCGAAGTGGGATGCTTAACCGATTGAGCCACCCAGGTGCCCCAAATTTTTTTCATAATTTTTTTAATGTTTATTTAATTTTGAGAAATAGAGACACAGAGTGAAAAGATTCTTCACTCTTGACCAAAAACAGTGTGGGGCCAGCTGGACTATGCATCTTAGTATTTATAGGGTTGTCTCCGTGTGGATTTGGCTATTGCCAAAAAAGAAAAAAAAAATGCACGTCAATGATAACAGGTGTTATCCTTAAAGGTATTCCAAGGAATATGCCACCTAATCTGAAGGCAATCCCAAGGAACATTCCAGATACATTTTAAACAATGGTGACAGCCTAAGAAGAAATGCACAGCCTTCCAAGGTGCTTTGCTGAGACAGGCCATTCTCAGTATATATAGGATTTCAAGGGTAATAGCAAAACACTGAAATAGCTCTGCTTTATATCTTCATTTCCTCTGGGTGTGTGCGCAACCAGATGTGTACATGCGAAGATTATTCACTATGAGGCTGATGAGCGGGACTGTTCCAAGGCTCTGTGCTTAATTTTGTATTTGTATTATAAATACAAAATATATATTGTAATATATATATATATATGTATGTATATATACATATATATGTATATATATATACATATATTACATATACATATACATATACATATACATATGTATACATATATACATATACATATACATATGTATACATATACATATACATATACATATACATATGTATATATACATATACATATACATATACATATGTATATATACATATATACATATACATGTATATATACACATATATTACATATATGTGTATATATACATGTATATGTATATATGTATATATATATTTTTTTCCTCGAAGGGACATTGCACATTTCATAACTCTTAGGACCCACAAAGCCTTCATGCACCCGGGTGAGCATATTTGTGCATGCACACCCCGTGGGGTTTTGTGTGTTTCTAATGGTTTCCCCTCTTCCAGCCTCATACTTGGGTACATATGGTTCTCCATATGGGGGGCGGGGTGGGGGGGAAGCTCTCCACTCATGTTTCTAAATGTCTTTGGATTGTCTAATAATAAGAAGTTAAAGGGTATATCTGGAGAAAAAAAAAAAAAACCTGGTGAGACAAATCTCTGCACCCAAGAGACGGGTGGAGGAAGGATATTTTCTTTCCCTCCCAGGGGCTCAACCTTGTGAAGTTTCCCATTGCGGGTTTGGGGAAAGGATCTCTTCCTGTAAACCACTAGAGGGCATCAGCGTGCAGACAATGTCCGGATGTGGGCAGGGTGCTGAGCTCCAGGGGGTATGGAGTAAGGCGACTGTCACATTGCTGTCGTCACCAAGTGCCTTTTACTTTTCAGCACCCATCTTCCTCCACTCAGGACGCTTCTTCCTGGCTCTGAATCATCCTGGTATCTCCTCCATACTCCCGCCTCCCCCAGAGAGGCCACGCCATGCCCCTGCTCCAGGTTCTTTGCTGTCGGGGTTATCATCTCTGTGGAGGAGGGTTAACAGACGCCCGCTGTCTTCAGTAGCCGTAGACCAGGGAGACAAAAGGGGCCGTGGAGGGAACCGTGAACTGGACCCAAGTCCCATATCTGTCACTGGCTGTGTGATCCTGAGAAAATTTCCATGGGCTTATCTGTACAAGGAGAGGGAGTGTTCTTTAAAGTTCTATAGGTCTAGGGGCACCTAGGTGGCTCAGTTGGTTAAGCATCCGACTTCAGCTCAGGTCATGATCTCACGGTTCGTGGGTTTGAGCCCCGTGTCGGGCTCTGTGCTGACAGCTCAGAGCCCAGAGCCTGCTTCCGATTCTGTGTCTCCCTCTCTCTTGGCCCCTCCCCCACTTGTGCTCCCTCTCTCCCTCTCTCTCTCTCTCAAAAATAAATAAAATGTAAAAACAAAATTTAAAGCTCTATAGGTCTGTAAGAACAGGACTGGGTGAATGAATACATCCTTATTTGAAGACAAAAGCCTAGTTCTTTCCTGTCATTCACCAGGCAGGCAATCAGAGTGAGCGGTTAAGGAATCTCATTCCAAAATTCTAAAACCAGCTTCCTTAATGTTGCTTGCAAACTCCTAATGAATAAAATCCAAAACTAGGGACGTCTTTGGGCTTCCTGGCCAACACGTAAGGATCTTAGAAGTCATCTCTCCCGTCCACACAACAAGAGAAAAGATGGACAAGCCAAAAATCAACTGTCTTTCTTAGCTCCATCAGAATATTGATATCAAAGAGCAAACAGTTGCCCCCAGAATGGATGAGGCAGACAGGCATGCAGAGAATCACAACTCAGTGGGGCTGACTCAGGAGAAGAAAACTCTTCAGGAACCAGTACCAGGTCCCTTTCACCCATCGTCATGTCTGATGTGCGGCAAAACATGACACTGAGAGAGATACTGAAAGACAGACAAAACAAAACAAGGACAGCCCACAGGTCGGAGAGGAAGGAAGGCGGCCTTGGACGGACTCATTGATGAACGGGACACAGCCGAGGAAAGAATCCGTGAGCTTGAAGACGTCAATAGAAACTTCCAAAACTCAACTGCAGGATTCATGCTGTCAGCTCGTTGACTGTTCGACCACCATCCCCAAAGCCACCACTCTGCTCCTAAAACCCTGGGACGCACGAAGTCACAGTTCTGGCTCGTAATGTGTATAGCATGGCCAACCTTTGTTACAGTATCTCTGTGTAGAAGACAAAAGGCCTATGAAAAGTACGGCGTGGGGAACTTCCGTCCAAAATAGCGGAATAACTATTCCGTGGTGACACGTGGTGACTTCGCTCATCCTGGTGAGCCTTGTTTAATGCCCTGAGTTGCCGAAACTAATGTAGCACTGGGTGTCCATTATACTTTAGTGAGAGGCAGGGTATTAATTTATAACTCGGCAGTTTTAGCAATGGACTTTGGAGTTGAATTCATAGATCCATACCTGGAACGGACTCCTACATTCTCTCTGTTCTGGGGTGGTGGTGTTGGGGGTGGGGGACATGAAGGGTGGCACGAGTGAGAATTTGAGGGGAAAGAGGGCTGACCCAGCCTCTGGGTAACCTTACAGGTCTCATTAAATTGGGCTTGAAGCTGCTTCTACCTTGTTTCACCCTCTGCCTGGATTCTTTACTTCTCAAAAGATAGCTCGTTCAAAACCATGACAGGGGGGCCAGCGAGGCCTTGGAGGTGATGTTTCTTCATGGAATAAACTGGGAAGTCTTTTATTCTGTTTCCAAGGGAGGGTTGTGTGAAGCTTGGAGAAAAGTGGGAGCTGAGAGTTTGGGAGAGATGGCCTCCTTGCTTTCCCTCTGAGGACATGGTCGTCTTGGGGTCTCCCGACCGTCTTTCTTTCCCCTGTTCCATTTCTTTCTCTGTGTGTTTGTTCATCACCTCTGTTGTGAACAACCTCCTAAAAGGGCCACCTTCCCTCCTCAATCCTACCCTCCCTCCCGAACTGTTTGCATCCTGCCTAAGATGCCTCAGTCGCACCCTTTTGAAAGTGACCTTCAAGGCTGCCTCTGACCTAGATATCTTGCCGCACCTCTCTGAACCTTTGCTTCCACACCAGCCACCATGTTCTGGCAACACTGAGCTGTTTGCAGTCACCCAAAACCCAAGGCACTGGGGCACCTGGGTGGCTCAGTCGGTTGAGTGTCTGACTCTTGATTTCGGCTCCGATCATGATCTCGTGGTTCGTGAGATGGAATCCCAAGATGGGCTCTGTGCTCTGACAGTGCTGAAATTCTCTCTCTCTCTCTCTCTCTCTCTCTCTCTCTCTCTCTCCAAAATAAATAAGTAAACTTTAAGCAAAACCAAACCAAAGCATCTTCCTGCACAGGCTGTTCCTTCTGTCTGCCCTGGAAAGAGATCTCCCCACTCTTTGGGCTGAGTCCTCAACATCATGTTTTCAAATTTAACTCAAGCATCACCACCAGGAAGTCCTCCCGGAGAATCCAGTCCAGATTTCACGCCTCTCCTGGGTCCTCTGGTAACACAGGTGCACCTCTTACCACTTACTCTGGACTGTAACTGCTTCCCTAGTGCCTGGAGGTCAAAGACGGTGTTCCTCTCTCCAATCTATTGTCTCGGACAGTCTATGGAACACAGTTGGTTACATGAGTATGAGTACAGCTGAGTTGAAAGAATGTAACATTTCAAAAACAAGTTGTAAAAAGAAGGCAAATGTGGATCATAAGGGGGAAGAAAAGAAGAGATAAAGAGAAAGGGAGCAGCAAAAAAAAAAAAAAATTGATGATCTGTCTTAAACATAAAAATTGGCTAAGTTAATGTTTCAGTCCTGATTCAGATGATTAAGGAAGAACCGCTTAAGAAAACGCCTTTTGACAAGCAGGTTTGAAAAACCTTACAGATAACAATCAGGAGAGCTAAAATGGAATATGTCTCTCAAAATGCTAAATCCATTCATCGAGCCTGAATGCAAAGAAACCCAAAACGGTGGAAAGCATAGGAAAAGATGGCAGAAGAAAGACCAACCATAGGGGTCTTTTCAATAAAAGCAAATGGAACAAGGTTCTTTACCAAGAGACAGACAGATGGGGCCGGAACCTCAAACCTGAGTATATACTGTTTACATTTTACAAACCTAAAATAAGACAATCTGAACGGGCTAAGATAAGAGCGTGGGCAAAAGATACGGCTGTAATATTTTATTCTTACTTTTTATTGTTTTTAATGTGTGTTGATTTATTTTGAGAGCGTGAGCAGGGGAGGGGCAGAGAGCGAGGGAGAGAGAATCCCAAGCAGGCTTCAGCACCATCAGCCCAGAGCCCGATGTGGGGTGCGATCTCATGACTAACCGTGAGATCATGACCTGAGCCGAAACCAGGAGTTGGACACTTAACCGACTGAGCCATCCAGGCGTCCCCATGACTGTAATATTTTATAAAAGGCAAAATGAGGAACATGGAGGTTATCATATTAGCAGAATACAAAAATCCAAGGTCAAAGACATTATATGAGACAAAGATTTTTTGCCTTACTTTTAAAGTAGCTTTAATTTTTTAATGAAAAAGGTTAGGGATGTGCATAGTCTAACTTTTTTTTTTTTAATTCTCAAAAGATAAAACAAATGTGTCAGTTCCTTACTCCTTCCCTCTTATCCAATATTCTAAAGGCAACGTTATTCAACTCTTTTAGCTGTTTCTTAGTTGTAGTTCAATGTTAAAATTCGTGGACACAAACTGACCTCATTTGATCAGTTTATTTATTTTTGATGGTTTAAAAAAATATGTATTTATTTTTATTTTATTTATTTTTAATTAAACTTTTCAAACATTTATTTATTTATTTATTTATTTTAATTTATTTTTTTCCCAACATTAATTTATTTTTGAGAGACAGAGCATGAGCAGGGGAGGGGCAGAGAGAAAGGGAGACACAGAATCCAAAGCCGGATCCAAAGCCGGCTCCAGGCTCTGAGCTGTCAGCACGGAGCCTAACATGGGGCTCGAACTCATGGACCGTGAGATCATGACCTGAGCCGAAGTTGGACGCTCAACCGACTGAGCCACCCAGGAATCCCAACATTTATTTATTTTTCAGAGACTAAGAGAGACAGAGGGCAGCAGGGGAGGGTCAGAGAGAGAGAGGGAGACACAGAATCCAAAGCAGGCTCCAGGCTCTGAGCTGTCAGAGCAGAGCCTGATGCGGGGCTCGAACCCACAAACCTTGAGATCATGACCTGAGCCCAAGTACAGAGTCCGACGCTTAACTGCCTCAGCCACCCAGGTGCCCCTGCAAGAATTTTTAGAACACAATCGAGGTTTCGATATAAGAAACTCAAGAAGCTGTAGAAATAGGCGAAGAACCAACCACGTCTGTTACAGGGGTTGTTATTATTACCACTATGCGAACAGTGTTACCTTTCCAACCAGTGATACGAGTATTTTCTTTCTGGTGCGTCATTTGTTTTTCCTGGAGTCACACTCGCCTCGTTATTTTTCATTTGCTTAGTTGTTTGTTTGTTTTTCTTGAACCTGTGGCTTTTTCCATAATTACTAAGCTCCGCAAAAACATCTCTCAACATCATTTCCAGGTTACATCTGTCGGATAACCTGTCATTGCAAACCTCTTTGAGGAGACATCCCCACTCGGGCTACCCATCCTGCTTCAGTAGCTCTAGGCTTGAGTCATCTGACCACCTGGGACTTACCTTTATTGCCGTCCGGAACTCCCTTCATCCACTCTGCCCCCTCTCCTGAATTCTCTTTCATTTTCTTGAATTACTAGATAATTGTGTTGGGACAGATCCTTAATTACCTTCCAGAAGGAAAAAAAAGGGGGGGGTGCGGATGAAAATGTATGATAGCCATTTGGTTTTTGTTTTTGTTTGTGTTTTTAGACTTTTGCATTGCCATCCTAACACTTGATTGAAAATCTTGCCAGTCCAGCGTTCTGGGTTGGAATAGATTTCTGTCGGATCTGGGGTCTTCGCCTCATTACCGTCTGGCTCCCGCTTTGCGAAAGTCCAACACCATTCTCGTTACTCATCCTTTGCGGGCGACCTGTTTCCCATCCCACCTTGGGTGTTTTTAGGATCCTCTCTTTATCCCGGTGCTCTGAAATTTCACCACTGTGTGAATTGGCGAGCAGATTTTATCACCCGTTGTGCTGAACATCTGGCCAGAAGTAATCTGGAATCTCTAATCCCTCACTTCCGGGGAGGTTAATTTTATTGTTCGCTTGATAATATCTTCCCGTACATTTTCTTGATTTTTGGTTTTGGGAACGGTAATATAATTAGGACTTGGAATCTTTCTCCTTGTCTACTTCTTTTTTTTTTTTTTAATTGAAGTATAATTAACATAAAATGTTAAATTACTTTCAGGTGCACAGCATATTGACTCGGTGATTCTGTACTTCTGGTCTACCAAAGAGAAGTGTCATCATCATGCGACCCTATTACAAGATTATCGACTATATTCCTCTCTGCTGTGCCTTTCATCCCCGTGACATATTGACTCTCTAACTGGAAGTTTGTACCTCTTAATCCCCCTTTATCTGTTTGTGGCCTCTTGTCTATCTCTTTATCATTTTGTTGTTATTTCTTGAAGACTTTCCAACTTTGTTTTCCAGACTCTCTGCTGGACGTTTCATGATGGTTTTCACATTTTTACTTTTACTTATTTATTTTTTAATTTATGGTTAAGTTGTTAAAAATTTCATTTGAGAGAGAGAGAGCATGCATGCTTGAGAAAGGAGGAGGGGCAGAGGGCGAGAGAGAGAGAGAGAGAGAGAGAGAGAGAGAGAGAGAGAGAATCCCAAGTAGGCTCCACACTCAGCCCAGCGCGGGGCTCGATCCCACGAACCATGAGATCATGACCTGAGCCAAAACCAAGAGTCGGATGCTTAACCAACTGAGCCGCCCAGGTGCTCCATTTTAGTGAGGAATTCTAAACAGAATTTGGACTGAGTGGAGAAAATGATTAAAAAGTAACAAGCATTGTTTATACAGTCTTTTCGTCTCTGCATTTCCTCACCTCTGGTGATAAGGTTGTCTCTTTACTTCCTGGTACAGTAAGGACACCTTTCACATGGGAGACTTATTTCCTGCTTTCACAGGGACAGAGGAGGGTCTGAGTGTCCTTCCTGCACCGGCTGCCTCGTAAGTAACTTTTATTTAGAATAATCAGCATGGCAAAGTGCCCTTGGCCCTTACCTTATCTGTGTAGGGTGGTGCTGGGTAGGGTGGGGGATGCTGGATGTAATTGCTTCTCCCAGAAACTTTGAAATAATCACCTGATTGTCAGCCTTACCTCACCTCTGGCTTCTTTGGTAATTGCTGTCTCCAGTTCCTGAGGTTGTCCAGCACTCAGCCAGGCAATACTGACGTACTTCTCCTCAGTTTCCCCCACAACCCCCTGCTATAGGGGGCATGGACCTTTCTCTCATTGCTAAGTCAGTTGGCAGTCATTCATTCACACTCCTGTTCCATAGAAGTGATATTGTTTGGGGCCGTAGAAATCTGGTTTCATCAAAGATAGAATTTACCTTTCAAAGTTTCTCCTTGTTCTTTGCAATGGTTTTGAGAAGAAACAGAAAACAAACCACCTTTTTTTCCCTATGACTTGAAAACCAGATGCCTCAGTTTGTTTTGATAAACATTACAGTTCACAGTAAATATGTAACTGACACAAACTTTTATCTGGGCAATGAGATGGCATGAAACCATACACAAGCGAAACATTGGATGTTCACAGGGAAATTGACAGAATTAGAAAGGTAGCAAGGAAGTTATGACACTTCTTTAAACCTTTGACAGATCAAAAGGCACAAGACAGGGAGGCTAGAGATCTGAATAATGTAATTGATTGGTTTGATTTTAAAGATAGGTTTCTAAGTCTGTGCTTCACAGAGAATAAAAAGAAACAAAACACAAACCTCCGTCACAGATCCAAGAACGTGTGAGAATGTTTTTCAGGAAGAACTTGGCATTTCAGATCGGTAAGCCAGGGGTAGATTATTCAACAAATGTGTTGGGGAAACTGGCAACTGATAAAATAAAAATGCAATCTTTTTTTGAAAAGGAGGGGAAAGAAAAAAAATTTGTAATGTAATGTGACTTGTTGACAGAGGGGAGAAATGGGTCTGGTGAGCGTCTCACCAGTTTTTGCCTTATTTTGTTATCCCTGTCCTTCAGGGTATGGTGCATGGCCTACACTGGTGACACATCTGTGATATTTCTAATTTCCTTTTTATGGAAGAGAGTCTTTTCGTTGAAGTAGGCAATGGTTTTCTTTCAAGGTAGATGTCCTTAAACCTTGGTATGTATTAGAGTTTCCCGGATGGGCTTGTTAAAATGCAGATTCCTGGCACCATTTCCGGGAATTCTAATGAACTTGGACCCCATGGCCACAGGGCATCTGTGTTTTTCACAAGCAACCCACCTGACTCAACCCGATCGTTTGAGAAACACTCCTTTACAAGGTCAAAGTACTTGAAACCAACCAGATGACACTGAGTCCATCAGGGAAAAGATCCTTGCAGGATAGGAAACAGGGGACCAAGGGGCTGGATTTTCCTGGAAGAACTACAGGTCAGATGGGGAGATACCTCCTCTACATGGTTGGGGGAAATGCCATGGAAACATGTCTGGATGCAGCCTGACACAGGATCGCTGTATCCTAGTGTTGTAATGCTTATTCTTTAGTTTTAACTGTCCTCAACTGGAAGGCACACATTTGTGTTTCACATTTTGACATTCCTGATACCAGGATGTATCTTACAGTCAACAGTGTCCTTCAAGTTGTAACTGACTCCATTTTTCTTTTTGTAAGCGACGCATAAAATAATAGTGTGCCTTAAAACCTTTGGTGGCTTGGATTCATAAAATAGGGTTATGTGTGTGTTAGATTTTGCCTAGTTGTACTTTTTTTTAAAGCTTATTTATTTATTTTGAAAGAGAGAGAGAGAGAGAGAGAAACCATGGGTCCACGTTGTCAGTGCAGAGCCTGACATGGGTTTCGATCTCGTGAATGGTGAGATCGTGACCTGAGCTGAAATCAAGAGGTGGACGCTCAACTCATTGAGCCACCCAGGCACCCCTCAATTTAACTTTTTAACAAACTGCCGAAATGTTTTCTAAGTGGTCATACCCTTACACAATCCCACTAGCAGTGCATTAGGGTTTCAACACTTGGTGTGGTCAGTCTTTGGGATTTTGACTATTCTTGTAGATGTTAATTGTATCTCATTTTAGTTTTAACTTGCATTTCCCCCAGTGATGAATTGTGTTGAGCATGTTTTTATGAGTTTATGAACCATCCATGTATCTTCTTTGATGCATTGTCTATTTAATTCTTTTGCCCATTTTTAATTGGGTTGTTTGATTATTGAATTATAGGCGTTCTTTACGTTCTGGATAGAAATCCTTTTTCAGATATGTATTTTGCCAGTATTTTCTCTCATTCTGTGATTTTTTTAAACTTTGTACGCAGTGTCATCTCAGAGACATTTTAATGTTTGATGAAGTCCAATTTATTAATTTTTTGATCTAATGGATTATGTGCTTTTGATGTCTTAAGAAATCTCTCTAACCCAAAGTCATAAGATTTTCTGCTATGTTTTCTTCTTCTTCTTTTTTTTTTTTCTATGTTTTCTTCTAAAGCTTTTGTAGTTTCAGCTCTTAAATTTAGAATTATAATCCATTTTTAGTTGGGTGTTGTTTATTGTGTGAGATGAGAATTTAATTTTATCTTTAAAAAATTTATATCCCATTGTTCCAGCATATTTGTTGAAAAATAAATCATCCTTTAAAAATGAACAATTACTGGGGCACCTGGGTGGCCCAGTCAGTCGGTTGAGCGTCCGACTTCAGCTCAGGTCATGATCTCACGGTTCGTGGGTTCGAGCCCCGCTTTGGGCTCTGTGCTGACAGCTCAGAGCCTGGAACCTGCTTTGGATTCTGTGTCTCCCTCTCTCTCTGCCCCTCCCTTGCTTGCTCTCTCTCTCTCTCCTTCTCTCTCTCTCAAAAATAAATAAATATTAAAAAATACATTTTTTTAAAAAAGATCAACTACTGTGCAAAAATATACATAGAAGAAAATTGATAATTTTGGCAAAATTTTTGAGTGTAAAGGTTTTTTAGCGCAGTTTTAGCATAGTTCATTTTTTTAGTGCAGTTCAGCAGCATTAAGTGTGTTCACTTTGTGCAAACATCACCACCCTCCGTCCCCAGAATGATTTTCATCCTCCAAAAATGAAACTCTATACCTATTACAAAATAGCCCCCCATTTCTCCTTCCCTCCTTCTCCTAAAAACCACCCATCTGCTTTTCATGGATTTGACGACTCTAGGAACCTGATTTAAGTGGAGCCATACAGTATTTGCCCTTTTGTGACTGATTTATTTCCCTCCGCATAATGTCCTCAAGTTTCATCCATATTGTAGCCTGTGCCCGAGTTCTCTTCCTTTTTGTGGCTGAATACCAGCCACGCTTGGTTAATCCATTCATGGGAGGATGGACATTTGAGTTACTTCCACCTTTTGGCCGTTATGAGTAATGCAGCCATGAGCATAGGTCTATAAATATTTGCTGGAGTCTTTTGTACCCAAAAGCAGGATTGCTGGATCCTATGGTAGTTCCATTTTTAATTTTTTGAGGAACCATGATCCTCTTTTCCACAGTGGCTGTGCCATTTTATATTCCCATCAGCGATGCACGAGGGTTCCAATTTCTCTGCATCCTCACCGACACTTCTTACGCTCTGTTTTTTAAAATAATAGCCATCTTGGTGGATGTGTTCTTT
This sequence comes from Panthera tigris, assembly GCF_018350195.1. Taxonomy (NCBI): domain Eukaryota; kingdom Metazoa; phylum Chordata; class Mammalia; order Carnivora; family Felidae; genus Panthera; species Panthera tigris. The sequence goes on along the minus strand of NC_056673.1, from coordinate 5,272,944 downwards.
AAAAAACAACATTCTTTTTGATTCCCTCCTTTTTTTTTTAAAGTATTTATTTATCTTGAGAAAGAGAGAGAGAGAGAGAGAGAATGAGCAGGGGAGGGGCAGACAGAAAGGGAGAGAGAGAATCCCAAGCAGGCTCCCCACTGTCATCACAGAGCCCAACGCGGGGCTCGATCTCACGAACCGCGAGATCACTACCCCAGCGGAAATCAAGAGTCAGATGCTTAACCGACTGAACCGCCCAGGCGTTCCTTCCTTCCTTTTTAAAATGTTTTCTTGTGTGGCTTTCAGAACCCACGTATTTCTTCCTAGAACGCTGGCCATTCATCCATAGTCCCATCTGCGGTATTCTCCTCTCCCACCCACTCTAACACGTCAGCCCTCCTCTCTTCCCTATCCTCATACCCTAGACAGTTTTAAAAAATTAAAACCCATCTTATTAATTCTGATACACACCCTGAATTTACCTGCCTTAAAAAAATCTCCAGTCCTGATGGTGACCCCAAGTTCCAGATTTGAATATACAACTGCCCAGTCGAGGCAGGCTAGGCTTCTGAGACGTAAAATATCCACAGCACAGTCCTTATTCTCACCCCACTTTTGCCGATCCTGCTGTGCCTTCCCCTCAATAAATGGGAACATCATTCGCCCATTTGCTCAGGACACATACCCTGAATTCTCTTTTGCTCATTCCTTTCCCTCCTACTTTCCTCTCGTTCAACAGGAAGGCCTGATGATCTGCTTCCAAAATAGATTCTGAGCCTGGCCATCCCACACACCCCACGCCGCTGACGCCTTAGTCCCGGCCGTACGAGTGTCCCGCACAGACCTGTGGTCTCTTCTTCATCGGTGTCCCTACCGCTGTTCTCTCTTCTCCCCACGGTCAACACTTCACACACGGAAGCCAGAGCGGTCCTCTGAAGGCATTGGCCACCGTGCCGCCCTCATCCCGTCCCCAGTCCCCCTGTGGCTTCCCTTTACCCAGGGTCCTGACTGTGGCCCCCAAGGCCCACTGGAGCTCAGCGTCGGCTACTTCTCTTATCTTGTGTCACTCCTGCTCTTGACATGTGGCCACACTGGCATCCTTGTCGCTCCTTGGCACTTGCCGGCTCCTTTCCCGGTGCACTGTCTCCCTAAACGTCTGCATGACCTCCCCCATCACTTCAGGTCTCTGAACAAACTCCATTTCCTCAAAGAGATTTTCTTCCTGACTCTCCCTCAAGAATAGGCACCGTGTCCCATCATACACAAGCGTTTTATTTTTGCTTTATTTCCCATCCCAGGTCTTATCACTTGCTGACTGAACATCATGTCATCATTTGGCTATTTATTTTCTCCCGGTCCTGCCTCTGGACAACGCAGACGCTGTCTTTGTGGTTTACTTCTCCATTCTCCAACCTCTAGAACAGCACCTGGCCCCTGAGGATTTTATATCATCTTTTTAAAAATAATCTCTTCCGTGAAACAACAACTCTTGTGACATGTTAATAAAAGATTTCCAGGGGTGCCCGGGTGGCTCAGTCGGTTGAGCGTCCAACTCTTGATCTTGGCTCAAGATCATGATCTTGATCATGATCTCACGGCTCGTGGGTTCGAGTCCTACATCAGACTCCGTGCTGGCAGTGTGGAGCCTGCTTGGGATTCTTTCTCTCTCACCCTCTCTCTCTCTCTCAGCACCCCTCCCCCCGCTCCGCCCCACTCACGCATGCCCTCTCTCAAAACAAACATTCAAAACATAATAAAAGACTTCCCTCTCTTTTTTTAATGGAGAGCTTTGACTTTCTGAGAACATATTCAGTAACAATCAAGTAAAATGTCAGTAGAAACCCAGTGTCCTGACGTTCTCTGTGAACACTTAGGAAATTTCCCCGAGCACATTACTGGGTCCGGCCTTCCCGCTGGAAGTCATCAACAGGGCAGCCCCCGGTATCCAAGCCTCCGCCTTGATCTGATCTAGGGCACAGCATCTGTGCCCTGCAGTAAGAGATGGGAGAAATCCCAGGAGTGTTCCTAAATCGGGAGACTGCCTTCATTATCATGCATCCCCAGTAAATCCTAAGCATGACTTATGAGACTCCTTTTAGGATGATTAAAAGAAAGAAAGAAACTAATGAGAAGATCACACACTTCATTTGTAGCAAACATTTCAGGCAGTTTTCTTCCACGATGTTTAGAAAGGGAGCCCAGGGGAATGAAACGGGCCTCTGCATCTTGGTACCCCGAGTCAGAAAACGCAAGGGGCCGTATATCTTAAAGATGACTGCGGGGTGTCCAGTCAAGCTGAAATAGAGAAATAAATGGTCTGTGCTGGTTGTCTGTGTGTGTGTGTGTGTGTGTGTGTGTGCGCAAGGTGGGTGGAGAGTGGATGTTACAGAATAGTGAGAATAAAGGTAGGCAGTGCCCAGGTAGTAAAAATCTATGAGAATGTTCCACTGGAAACCACCAAAGGGTTTTTAGCCAGGCTCTGATTTAATGAGACTTGCATTTGGGGAAGATGTCTCCAGGTGCAGCCTGGAGAACAGGGTAGAGGGCACACCACAGATGTCAAGGCCGGTGACGAGGCCACCGTAGTGATTCAGCGGAGAAAGAAGGGTGATGATATGGACAGAGAGGGGCCAAGGAACGTGGTAGGAACCACGTTGTGTCTTGAGATTCGAAGGTGCAAAATGACATCTTTAAAGGAGTCTAGTGTCCCCAGTGTAGCGCACCATTCTCCTTTGGACAGACGGACAGAGACGTGGAATTACAGCCTAATTTACTTCTGCAAACTTGAGGTCTTTCCCAAAAGACTAAGGCCCCTTCTCTGCTTCTCTTTCCCTGTATTTCTGTTGATACAGAGAGGCCTGTATGGCTCCATGAGGGACGCGACCTATAAAGACAGCTTTCAGTGTGGGATATTGAGTTATACAACCCTACTCAGCGTCAGTCAGCGGGGGTTGGATGCCTTCCAGGAGAATCCTGCATGACCCCTCCAAGCAGAGCAGTGGCCCATCCTGGAAATGACAAAAAAAAAAAAAAAAAAAAAAAGTTAGACACAGACGGGTCACACGCGATGCCAGAAGCCTGGCCACAAGCCTACCATAGCACTCCTCCTTCAGAAGCACCACACAAGCCCGTTCTTCTGCAGGGTCAGAGCCTGGACCTTGCCTGGGCCTCCTTCTGGGCTGTGATTTCCTGCCCACTAGTCTTTCCCGGCATGTGCCCTGCTGGAATAAATTGTCCCAAACCCACACACCAGAGACTGCTGAGTTTTTTTTCTTTTCCAAAGCAGAACTTCTTACCAGAGAGCAGCCCCCTCTGTGGTTATGTTCTGTCTGCCAACGCCTCTCCTTCAGGGTCTTTCTCCGCTAGGCTCTAGATCCTGTGTCACCCCCAGGCTCTCCTTCCAGATGGTTTCTGGTTGGGTTCAGCCAATGGGAAGTATCAGCAGGAGACTGAGTGGAGGAGAGAGGTCAGGATAGGTGTCCCTCTCTTCCTCCCGGCTTGGATGCTTCATCTTCGACTTCCCTCCTTGACCGTAGCCCCCCCACCAGGTGCCCCTCCTCCTCTCCATCCACATCTTTCCACTTCAAGTTGCTTCAGCCCCCAGGGGTGACCACAGCTTCCTTCCGGTGCTGGTCTCTGGGTAATCCCTCCTCCCTCGTCTGTGCCCTGCGCCCAGCCCGCCTCTCTGGTCAGCGGTCTGCTCACACACGTCTCTTCCTTCGAACCGTCTCCCATGGATCTGGTTTGCCGAGACTCTGACATTAGCACAGTTCTGGTAAATTGTGCCCTGCCATCTACATTAGTTCATGGTGTCCCCCACCATGGTGGACATCCGCAACTTGAACACGATGGGGTAGCCCTCTCGTTCATGTTCCGACCACGGGCACTAGCTTATAAGAGTTTTTCTTGGGGCGCCTGAGAAGCTCAGTCGGTTAAAGCTTCTGACTTCTGCTCAAATCATGATCTCACGGTTTGTGGGTTCGAGCCCCAAGTCAGGCTCCGCATTGACAGCATGGAGTCTGCTTAGGATTTTCTCTCTCTCTGCCCTTGCGTGCACTCTGTCTCTTTCTCTCAAAATAAATAAACGTAAAAAAAGAGTGTGCTTATCCCTTAAAACACACACACACACACACACACACACACACAAGCACATTTTGGGATTCCACAGCACTTTTGCCCCTTTTCCGTGGCATAGAAGGGTTGGCCTTAAGGAAGTGTTCGTAACTCCCGTTTGGAATCTGAGTGGAATCATCAGTGACCTCTGAGGTCCTATCTTTATATTCCTCTACCACGTGTCCAAAGGTCTCACATCCACGGGGAGGATTTGGGTGTGTTGGAGGGTGGGGATTTAATTCAAGACCACGTGAGGTGGCACCTGATTCTGAACTATTTGGGACAGGATCACAGAATGGATTTTACAGAGCTGAAATCTCGAACAAGGGTTTTAAGTTTGCTACGCGGTGAGTGATGTGAACCACCCCACCCCCGACCCCCCATCTACATTATCCTCAGTAACATCATCCTGGTTCAGTAGGGCTCTTGAGAGAAGGAGTTACTTTGAAGCTATGGAAAGACGTGTGAAGATTCTTACCTTGTTCAACGTGGTGAGGACAGAGACATTTCAAGGTCAAAAACAACTTGGAAACAGTGGAGGGGACGTCCCTGAGAATTAGCACAAATTGTGGGGCGGACTCCAGAGTTTCGTGGGCTGTGGAATCGATAGGGGTAGAAACAAATTATACAAGAGTATCCCATCCGACACCAGAGATCCTCCTGGCTCAATGAGCAGCACTGTAGCATTGAGCAAGTTCTACAGACCAAACATCCGAATGCCACCTGCTCAGTGACATAACCCTACAGCTCCTGATACCTAGATGGGTGCATGCACGTGTGTTTAGATTCACCAACCATGTGAAATATCTACTGAATGAATGAGTCCCTGATTCATTCTCTCTCTGCCTGACCTTGTTCCTCCAAGCAATGGTACGTTCCAACTTTACTGAGTCTCCCACACCTGTCTTCTTCTCCCCTCGGATAAATGAAGCGACCCCCTATCTTGTCTCCCTGATGGCAGGGATTTTCTCCTGCTCATCCGTCTTCCTGAAATGCAAATCTGATCAAGTCTCCTTCTTGCTCGAAACTCGTCAGTGGCTCCAAGTTGTCCTCAGACTCCCTAGAACTGCGTACAAGAAGGTCATTCCTGAGTTGAAATTTCCTTAACTATTCAGACTGCTCTGTTGATACTCTTGACCCCTCACAGTGTGTTCTAGCAATGTAATAAACATTGTCAGTCACACCAGATGTTGTCTTACCTCTGGGTCTCAACAATTCTCTATTTCCCTTAGCCCAGGGGACACAGACATGCCATGTTCTCTCTTGGCTTGGGTCTTGAACAGTCTTTTTCCCCTCCGCCCATCCCTTAATTAACTCCTACCTACCTGCAGGTCTCAGCTAGATGCTACTTTATCTGTAAAATACTTCGTGGCTCCCCTGAGGTGCAGGTTAGCATCTGTCTTTTGTGTCTCTTTTGTGCCCTATGTTTATTTTAGCAGAGCGTTTGATGCCTTGTATTTGTTCGGTTATTTGCATGTTCCCTTAACTGGATGGATACAGACAAGCTCTGTGAAGGTTTGCTCTTTGCATCAGTCCTGGTCTAGTCCGAAAGACAGAATCAATCCCAGCAATCCTAAGAGAAGGGGCTTCATACGAGGAATTGGGGAAATAGGTACTGGAGAGCTGACAAGGCAGAGGAGGAATAGTGAGGTGGGAAGGGAAGCAGCCACCACCCCTAGGGCTTGGGGATTGAAGGTAAGAGGCTGCGGGTCCTGGAGCCCCAAGGCTTTCAGGAGGGACCCTGCGGATTGGGGTACCCAGGTCTTGGAGGAGAGGCTGCTACCTGGCTGGCGGGTGCTGGTGTGTGGCCGCTCAGGGGAGGGACCCCAGAACTGGGACCCACTGGCTGGCTGCAGCCCTTCTCTCTTGGTTGCAGGGACAGATGCGACTGGTTTGGGGACCGTGGGGAGAAAACCAGAAACTGGAATTAGAGGCCACTGTCAGGGTAAAGAGCATCCTGTAGCAAGGCTGACCAGGACAGCCAAGAACAGGAAGAAGCTGGTTTCCTCTCCTCTGGCCAGCCTCCCTCCCTCTGGCACCTGCTGTTGGGCAGAGCTTCAGGGGGCCCCCGCTGGCCAAACAGGACCCTGGACCTAGAATCACAGAGGACAGGCTCGAAGCTGAGGCACGACAGCTGGAGACAACATAGAGTCTAGTTCACCGTGATTGTGGCGAATGAACGGCTGAGTTCTATTCCAGAAAGTGACCGAAACGAAGCCCCCGTAAAGAGAAAACTCCACAACTTCTCTCAGGGCAGAAGCAGGGGAATTGGTACCAACCACACAGATTGTACAGTTTGCTACCGACCCACCATATTGTGGTTACCTGTGGAGGAAGAGCAGGTCCCGCCAAACCCAAGAAAGACACGAGGAATCAGCAGGAAACTTCCCTGCCAGAGAAGCCCGCACCGCCTTGTGTGCAGTAGTTAAGGGGATCCTGGCAAATCCGACTGAGAGCCCAGAACATGTCACCTTGCACACGACCGGAGAGAAGCCCGCATGCGATAACCAAGTGTTTTTCAAACTGTAGCGTGCGCGCAAATCACGTCAACATGCAGATTCTAATTCAGTAAGTTGCCGATGGGGCCCGAGACTCTGCATTTCCAGCTAACTCCACCTGGCCTGCAGACACACCTGTAGAAAGACATTGGTGACCCTGGAGGGGCTATGCGTCCCTATACTCTGCAAACCCCCAAGGCTCTGACCTCATCGACGTTCTCAAACACAGTCCGTAGCTTCCCACCCCATCTCTCCCATTAGGCGTGCCCTCTGGGCACTACCCCACTGTCAGATGTCTACCCAGTGACCCACGGCAAGTCCGTTCACATCACACTGGCTCCGAAGGCCTCCCTGACTCCCTAGGCAAATTAATGACTCCTCTTATCTGATCCTTGTCTTCTGGAATGACCCACATTCCACGTCTTAAGCTGTCAGTGTGCACACGTGTCCTAGTTTCCGGAGGAAGTAGCCTCTCAAAGTAGGGATCCTGCTTTCTTCCACCCGGTTTACTCATGATACCAGACGCAGAGCTTCATTAACGTTCGATGCTTGACAGCTTTCGTTGAATGAAGTGAGTTGAGAAACGCACAACGCATTGGGAAGAGAACTGTGTGGGAGCAAGGGAAGAGTCTTCTCAGGTAATACCTTTCTTTGTTCCTGCTTCATCTTTCGCGGTCTTTGGGGGTCTCTCAGGGAAGTTGGCTAATGGAGGTGATGAAATTAAAGCCGATTGAAAAATCCAGACAGTTTGCTCTGTTGTGCCAATATGCGGAAGACCGAGTGGCTAGGGACGGGGAACATTCTGTTGATTAACTGAATTCTTCATTAAATGAATTGGCTACTGGGGCGCCTGGGTGGCTCAGTCAGTTAAGCGGCCGACTTTGGCTCAGGTCATGATCTCACAGTCCGTGAGTTCGAGCCCCGTGTCGGGCTCTGTGCTGACAGCTCAGAGCCTGGAGCCTGTTTCGGATTCTGTGTCTCCCTGTCTCTGACCCTCCCCCGTTCATGCTCTGTCTCTCTCTGTCTCAAAAATAAATAAACATTAAAAAAAAAACTAAAAAAAAAAAAAAAAAGCTGCAGCCTTTGGATTAGGAAGGGCAGCCAAAAAAAAAAAAAATGAATTGGCTACATCTATATCTATCTATCTATCTATCTATCTATCTATCATCTATCTATCATTTATCTATCTATCTATCTATCTGTCTATCATCTATATATCTATCTATCTAGATATAGCCAAAATAGGTATGTAAAATATAACCTATATAAAAAATAAATTATATGATAATAAACACCAACCCACAAAGAACTAACTTCCCGGAAATTTGAGTAATTTCTTCCATTCCCTTACTCATACATTTTTGTTCTTCTCTGTCCAATTCCTGGGGCAAATCTAAGCCTATATTTAAAAGTAGCTGAAAAATAAAAACACGTAGCCCAAAATATAAAAGTCATTCAAATGAATTCAACCTTTGTTTTAATCACATTTAATCAGACTATTTGGGAGCTGATGTTGGCACATTAACCCAGCGCAGAGCCTGACCAGGGGCTCGAACACATGAACCTCGAGATCATGACCTGAGCCAAAATCAAGAGTCAGACGCTTAACCGATGGAGCCATCCAGGCGCCCCAGTGACCGATTCTTTTAATTTTTTTTTTTTTTTTAGTGTTTCTTATTTATTTTTGAAGGAAAGAGACAGAGCATGAGTGGGGGAGGAGCAGAGAGAGAGGGAGGCACAGAATTCAAAGCAGGCTCTGGGCTCCGAGACATCAGCACAGAGCCCGATGCGGGGCTTGAACTCACAAACCGTGAGATCATGACCTGAGCCGAAGCCGGACGCTCAACCAACAGCCACCCAGGTGCCCCGACTGATTCTTTTAAATGAGAGAAATTGGATTCTTCGAAATGGAGATTTGCTCCCAGAAAAAAAAAATCCCATCATGAGTTATTTAAATATTACGCAATCATTACATTAAAATTATCTGTGAGCTTTTGTTAAAAAAAAAATATTGAAGGGGCACCTGGGTGGCTCAGTTGGTTAAGTGTCCAACTCTTGATTTGGGCTCAGGTCATGATCTCACGGTTTTTGAGTTGGAGCCCCTGGTTGGGCTCCGTGCTGACACTGTGGAGCCTCCTTGGGATCCTCTGTCTCCTTCTCTCTCTGTCCCTCCCCTGCTTGCATGCGTGCACACACTTTCTCTCTCTCAAAAATAAATAAACTTGAAAACAATTGAAGATTACTGACAATCAGAATAGATCACCCTAGAGTTATGCACTGTTAAAGGAGCCACATCAAGAATAGAAGTCTCAGGATGCCTGGGTGGTTTAGTTGGTAAAGCATCTGACTTTGGCTCAGGTCTGGTCTCACCGTTCTTGAGTTCAAGCCCTGCGTCGGGCTCTGTGCTGACATCCCAGAGCCTGGTGCCTACTTCAGATCCTGTGTCTCCCTCTCTCTGCCCCTCCATCCTCCCTCTCTGTCTCTCTCTCTCTCAAAAATAAACTTAAAAAAAATTTTTTTAATTAAAAAAAAATAGACATCTCTAGTAACATGCCACAGGGATCTGTTTTTCTATTCATTTCTGTTGAACACTCATCAAACGGCAAATATGGGGGGGGGGATACTGTAAGTTCTCCTACTCCCCCCTTGGAGTCAACCCTTAGTTCTTGGATTAAACATAAGTTCTCTGTATGGGACAACCCTCACTCCTCCTGCACCCATGATCTTTTAGGTTCCCCTGGCCATATGCTTTCATTATATTCAACTATTTTTCATTGTATTCATTATATTTCATTATATTCAATGCCTGGAGACCCTGGGTTTTGCAAAATCTTCCCAGTTTTTTAAATTCCCCTTTATCCATTTCACCCGTTCCCCACCCACCTCTCCTCTGGCATCCACCAGTTAGTTGTCGGTATTCAAGAGATTGTTTTTTGTTTGTTGGTCTCCTTTCTTTGTTCATTTGTTTTGTTTCTTAAATTCCCCACATGAACACCATCACATGGTGTTTGTCTTTTTCTGACTGATTGATTTATTGCCCTTGGCATTATGTTCTCTAGCTCCATCCAAAACCTTCCCAAGTTTGAAGACTCCTTTTCTCTGTCAAATACTTCCAATCGGATCTTAAGAATCTTTTTTACATGTAGGGCAGGGCGACCAACCTCTCTGGCTTGCTCAGGACTGGTGGGTTTATCAGGATGCGGGGCTGTCAGCACTGAAAACCGGGGAAGTCCTGGGTGAATTGGGAAAAATTCATCACCTGTGGGGTCCCTGCTTCCCGACGCAGTGTCCCCAGAACTTTGCTTCTCCAGTTCCTCTTTGTATTGACCAAGGCTTAGCACCCAGAGAGCTGGATGATAGAAACACCGCTTGCCAGCAGGGACCGCCTTTTGATACACCGTGGACTGGAAGGGATAAATTTGCCTCAAGTATAGGATGTCCTGAACCTAAACCTCCTTTCTTTTGTTAAGTATTGGCTTGAGTTAGACTCAAAGACACCTACAAATGCTACCAAGAGAAGGGAGGATTGGGGGAGAGACAAATAAACAAACAAAACATGTAGCAAGTCAGGGTAGACTTTGCTTTTTTTTTCAGGCTGATCTAAGAAAATGTCCAATTAATGTGTGTGTGTGTGTGTGTGTGTGTGTGTGTAAATGTTAATTTATTTTTGAGAGACAGAGAGAGACAGAGCATGAGCAGGGAAGGGGCAGAGAGGGAGACACAGCATCTGAAGCAGGCTCCAGGTTCTGAGTTGTCAGCACAGAGCCCAACACGAGGCTCGAACCCATGAACTGTGAGATCGTGACCTGAGCTGAAGTTGGACGTTTAACCGACTGAGCCACCCAGGCACCCTTTTATTTTTTTAATTCTTTAAATGCTTATTTATTTTGAGACAGAGAAAGACAGAGGGTGAGTAGGGGAAGGGCAGAGAGAGAGGGAGACACAGAATCTGAAGCAGGCTCCAGGCTCCAAGCCGTCAGCCCAGAACCGATGTGGGGTTTGAACCCGTGAACCTTGAGAAGAAAATGTCCAATTAAAGAAAACTAGTTGGATTAGTAGATTCAAAAAGTGGGAAGTATTTTTTCTTTAATTTGAGTATAGCTGATATACAGTGTTACATTAGTTTCAGTGGATTATTATTATTATAGTAATAATAGCATAATAGTAATAATAATGATTATAATAGTAATTATTAGATTATAATAGTAAATATTATAATTACTATTATAATTACTATTATAACTAATATAATTACTATTAAAATTGCATAGAGTTTAATTATTATAATTACTATTATGTAATAATATACTATAGTAATATACTATTATTCACATTATATATAACTACTATTATAATCTAATTATAATACTATGATTATTATAGGAGTAATAATAATAATTAGTATTAATAGTAACTTGACAAGTTTATATATTATGCTATGTTCACAAGTGTATCTATCAACCATTCCATTACATCATTATTATAGTATCTTTAACTGTATTCTTTATGCTGTGTCTTATATTCCTGTGATTTTATTCATTCTGTAAAGAAAAGGGAAATTATGTATGTATGTATCTAGAAGATTTTATTTTTAAGTAATGTCTACACCCAACGTGGGGCTGGAATTTACAGTCCCAAGGTCAAGAGTCACATGCTCTCCCAACTGCACTAGCCAGGCACCCAGAGAGAGGAAAGTATTGATTTCGGGTTTCTTAGAGGAAGTAAGTTGTCCCCAATCAGGACTCATTAGAATCATTATCTCCTAGAGACAGTGGAAGAACACTCATGGGTTGTTTATGTTAAGGAAAAGCTAAACTCTCCATCCCCTGGTAAGCTTGTGAAAGGTCAAATTCCCCTTGTAATAGAGTTTTCTATAGGACTGTGGCCAGGACAGGGCATCGGAGAGCTAGGATTGGGAGCGGAAGAGATTGTCAGGAAGGTCACACTCCAGCTGGGCCTGGCAGGGACAATGAGATGTGAGTCCCCAGCAGGCACAGCAGGAAAGAGGCAGGGGACAGCCCTGGAGATGCAGAGCAGAAGGTCTCAGGAAGGAGGCAGGATGTGGAGAGAGCCCCAGAGAGGGAGATGTGTGAGATGTGGATAGGCCTGCACCTTCTCACCTCCTCTCATCTCATCTCCCACCCAGGTCCCCTTTCTTTGGTGAAACAGGATGTGGGAGCTGGTTAGAAGGGTGACTCTGGGAAAGCCCTTGGGTGACCTAAATTTGGGGGCTGGTGGTGGGGTGGGGGGAACAACCCAGTGATTAGAGGTTGAAACTTTCAGTCCCACCCCCTGACCTCTGGGGATGGGAGAGGTGCTGAACCCAAAAGGCTAGGGTTTGGAGAACTTACGCGTTGGTGCACCTGGGAAGCTTTAGGGAGAGTGGTGCACCCAGAGAGGGCTAGGAAGCTCCATACCCCTTCCTCAGACCTGCCTCTGTATCTTTCCCAGCTGGCTCTTCCAGAGCTGTATCTTGTTATTATAAACCAGTGATCCAGTGAGTAAAATGTTTCTCTGCATTCTGTAAGCTGCTGTAGCAAATTAATTACACCAAAGGAAGGGGTTGTGGGAACTTCTGATCCGTGTGTAGCCAGTGGGTCAGAAGCCCAGGTGGTATCTGGATTGCTGTTAGTGTCTGAAGTAGTGTGAGAAGTAAGGGAGGTGATTCATTTCCAGAAATACCAAATAAAAGCTGTACTAGTTAATACGTTTGCAACCTATTGGAAATATGTACCACCCACCACCGCCACCACAGTGGAGTCCCAAACCCTTAGACACTTCACTTCCTGGTTCTTCTTCCCCTCTCTGTTTCGCAGGCTTCTTTTCTGGGGCTTTGCAATGAGCACATGCCAAAGAACAAAGGGAGGAAGGACTGAAAGTCTGTGTCACTTCAGAGAATGTACCTTTGTTCCAATCAGACTATTTTTTGCTTTATATGGGCATAGGCGACCTCCAAGTAAGGCTGTACCCTCTGTAGCACTCAGCCAATGAAGAACCAGGGGAGGGACTTACCTTTGCAGCACTCAGCCAATGAGGAGCCAAGGGAGGGACTTACTTCTGCAGCACTCAGCCAATGAAGAGCCAGGGGATGGACTTGCATGCTAGGAGATAAATTGTCTGCTGTGACTGCCCCCAGTGTGCCTGTCTGTCAGACACCCACTCTTGCAAGAACATAGATTAAAACCTCACTTCACTGTGCTGAGTCTCCGCATCCCTCCTTTGACTCAGTGGGCTTAGTTCTCACAGTGGGGGGAAGGGATGTCAGCCCTGTAGGACTGAACCCCTAACCTGAGGGATCTGACAATATCTCCAGGTAGACCGTGTTGGAATTGAGATGAATTGTAGGACATCCAGCGGGTGCCGGAGAATTGCTCGGCGGTGTGGGGATCCCCACCTCCACCACGTTGGCATTGCTGACCAGAACTTTCAGTAGCCTTGAGGGTCACCTGAGGCATGGCTTCCGGGAATCTGATGTGTTGTCTGAGACTAGCAAGGCCCACGGTGAGTTGGAAGGTTGCGGGGACAAAGGAAGAAAGATGTGGTCTTGTTAGTATGGGCTCTCGTGCAAAATGTGGAATATCATCAAGGATTAGAAGGGAGTCACAGAGATGATATAGACCGAGCGGCATCACTCCCTAATTCTACCAACCAAAGTATGTATTGAAAACAGACTTGTGTTTTTTAAATGTTTTATTTATTTTTGTGAGAGAGAGGGAGCAAGTGAGGGAGGGATAGAGAGAGAGAAGGGGACAGAGGATCCGAAGCAGGCTCTGCGCTAACAGCGGTGAGCCTGATGTGGGGCTCGAACTCACAAACCGCAAGATCATGACCTGAGTCAAAGTCGGTCACCTAACCGACTGAGCCACCCAGGCGCCCCTGAAAACAGACTTCTATGTGACAGCTTCCTGAAGATGGTTCAAGTTTGAGATGTGCAAGTTAGATGTGTCTAACTCTGCAAAGACATGCACCATGAAATTCAAATTAGAACAATAAGGAGATGGGATTGAGTGGGATATTTACAGATACTCTAAAGTATCTGAAAAGTTTTATTTTTAAAACCTCCAAAGCAAATGGCAAATGTTAACATTTGTCAAATACCAGCAGTGAGTACAGGGATGTATGTTATATTATTTTCTGCACCCTTCTCTGGATTTGAAATCTATAATAAACTGCATGCCCCATGGAGTTAGTCCTGGCAATTGAAATCTGCAGGATCAGGTAATGACCACAGATGGAAACCACCTCCTCCCTCCTCTTCAGGGTTTTAAATCTTTCTTGTGCCAGCTGTCAGAAAATGAACCGGGGAACTTTCGCAAAGAATACAATTTGGCAAGTCTTATCCTTGTCAATCTCGGGGGCTGGCTTGGTTTGTAGGATACATTCCTTCTGGTTTCGTCTGTTTTCTTTTCTTTCTTTTTTTTAAGTTTATTTATTTATTTATTTTGAGAGAGAGAGAGAGAGAGAGAGAGAGAAGGGGAGGGATAGAGAGAGGGGGAGAGAGAGAATCCCAAGCAGGCTCTGAGCTGCCAGCTGTGGAGAACAATATGGAGCTCGAACTCACGAACTGTGAGATCATGACCTGAGCTGAAATCAAGAGTCAGACACTTGGGGCTCCTGGGTGGCTCAGTCGGTTGAGCGTCGGACTTCAGCTCAGGTCATGATCTCACGGTTCGTGAGTTCCAGCCCCGCGTCAGGCTCTGTGCTGACAGCTCAGAGCCCGGAGCCTGCTTCCGATTCTGTGTCTCCCTCTCTGTCTGCCCCTCCCCTGCTCATGCTCTGTCTCTCACAAATAAATAAAAGTTAAAAAAAGATTTGAAAAAAATTCTAGGGGTGCCTGGGAGTCTCAGTCGGTTGAGTGTCGGACTTCGGCTCAGGTCATGATCTCATGGTTCATGAGTTCGAGCCCGACGTCCGGCTCTGTGCTGACAGCTTGGATCCTGGAGCCCGTTTCCGACTCTGTGTCTCCCTCTCTCTCTGCCCCTCCCCAACTCACACTCTGTCTGTCTATCTCTCTCTCTTACAAATAAACATTAAAAAAAAATTAAAAAGAGTCAGACACTTAACTAACTGAGCCACCCAGGCGACTGGACACTTGGAGATTTCCACATAAATCAGAGATATATTTGGTTCTTTCTCTCTTTGATCTGCTGCTGTTGGTGAACCCAAGTGGGGTCAATTGAAGAAGCACAACATATATACACACACATATATGCACCTATATACATATACATAAGTTCATAAACTAATTATATCACTATATAACGATATAACCCTATATATATGTAAATTTATAAACTATAACTGTATCACTATATAACTATATATATGTAAGTTCATAAACTCTAACTATATAACTATATATGTGTAAATTCACAATCTGTAATTATATTACTATATAACTACATAACCCCATATATATGTAAATTTATAAACTGATTTTCTCAAATAGTGGATGTCTTAAGGAGATCACTGTCCCTCCTCGCTAATGTCTTTTTCTTTCTTTTTAAATTTTTTTTTATCTTCACTAATATCTTTTTCTAAAAAGAAGGGCTACAGATCACCAATTCAAAACAACTGGAATTTAGTGAACGCCTTTTTTTTTAATGCTTATTTATTTATTTGTTTTGAGAGAGAGAGAGAGAGAGAGAGAGAGCTTGAGTGGGGATGGGCAGAGAGAGGGAGACACAGAATCGGAAGCAGGCTCCAGGCTCCGAGCTGTCAGCACAGAGCCTGACGCAGGACTTGAACTTACAAACCGTGAGATCGTGACCTGAGCTGAAGTCGGATGCCTAACTGACTGAGCCACCCAGGCGATCCCGCGAGTGCTTTTTCTGTGCCAGGAACTGTACTGCGCCCTTGAAATCTGACGGCCTCCAAGCTGGTCTCCCTGCCTCCACTCTTGCTACAACCCGTCCTCCATGCAGTGGCTTAAAAACGTGAATCCCATTTAAGTCCACTGCTTAAATCCTGCACAGGCCTCTGTGTGCAGGGCACACAATGCAGGCCCTGAACCCTGGTGCCATGAGCGCTGGGCCCCGTCTACTTCTCCAGCCTTGTCTCTTTGCGCTGTTACCCTCTGCTCCAGCCACGCCGGCTTTCTTGCTGATCCTTAAAACACAAGCCTCCGTGTTATGTTCCCTTCATTTCGATGGCTCGTCCCTGACACCTTTCACCTTTCAGATCCCTTTACAATAGGATCTTGGGGCAGCTGGGTGGCTCAGTCTAACTTCAGCTCAGGTTGCGATCTCACGGTTCGTGAGTTCGAGCCCCGCGTCGGGCTCTGTGCTGACAGCTCGGAGCCTGGAGCCGCCTTCTGATTCTGTCTCCCTCTCTCTCTCTCTCTCTCTCTCTCTCTCAAAAATAAATAAATATTAACAAAATAGGATCTTTGCAGAGAGGAATTCCCAAATCCACAGATCTTGCAAAGTGCACACACATATCCCTTTCCCTCTAGCCCCCTTTGGAGGGCCATTTTCTCGAATCAAAGTGTCACCATCTGAAACTACCTTCCTTCTTTGTTTCCTTCTCTGTGTCTTCACCTCCACCAGAAGGTGAGCCTCGTAAAGGTGGAGCCTTACCCGCCAATCCCTTCCCGCAAGACCGGAATAGTGCCCACCCCCCAGCGTGTCCCCGTCAGTGCTCGTGGGATCTGTGAGAAATCCCTCAACCGTGCTAGGAGGTGCGTGTTTTACAAAGGAGGACACGAAGGATCAGAGAGAGGAAGTTATTTTCTCAAAATAACCAGCAGGGAAGCAGCAGGACGGGGATCTGGATCCACCCTCCCCCCTTTGCTCTTGTGTATCAGCCATTCTAAGATGAAAAGCTTTCCTAAGTTACATCTGAAGCTACTCAGCAATTTTTAGTTATCAGTTGCGCAGACATTCCCTAACTTTTTCGGGCTTCAACGATAACTACGTCTTGTAAGAGGCTTCTTTGGTTACCCTTCTGTACCCCAACCAACACACACACTAAGCATCATTGCCCAAAGTTTGGTGTTGTGGGAATGTTTTGTTGAAGACGAAAGAAGAGTGCCGGATTTGTCCTTCCTTAACTATCCTTGGTTCAGTTCCCTCTTTAACCATGTGTCTCTTTCTTTTTGTGTTCTGTTTGATGTCTGTCCTATCTTGTATGTTATGCGTCTTTTCAAGCTACCCTTAAATCCTCCTTAATACACCGTGAGCATAGAGAGCATAAATAGTTAAATGCCTGGTCCTGAGGGATACTCTTGCTCAAGCCGTATCATTCCCAGCAGCACTAACACTCGACGTAGGTAAAATAATGAGACAAAATTTGAGTTTCGCCAGAGGGGTCGCCATTAAAAGCGGTGACCACGAAGACTGGGTTTCTGTGCAAAGATGTCTACGGTGTAATGTGAGTAGGAAAGCCGGGTGCAAATGTGCATATTGGGTGCCGATGGGAACAATTTTACAGAATCAGACTGCAAGGAAATACCAATATACTCCGTTTTGTGCAAACCTGAAGTCTGTCGACTTGACGTGGCGTGACGGACGAACGGAATATCTCACGTTAGACGTCACACTACCATTGTTGTGACTGTTCCATTTTAAAACGCTTGGTTATGGGGATGTAAAACACCCCCAACAGAAACGGAAGGTTAATAAACAGAAGGTTAATAATGAGGTTTGTCACTCATCACCCAACTTTTACCACCAACTCTCGTTGTCTCATGTCCTTCTCCAAACCTAACCTTCTTGGGTGGCTAGTCATTAAATTTACTTATGGTGAAATGCATGATATCTGATTTTGACGTCCATTTCACCTATCCCTCTTGTTCCAGAATGTTCCCTAGCATTCCCTTCCAGTTCATCTCTCATCCCAACAAAGGAAATCACTCTTTTTGAAGTTTTCCATGATAAATTATTGTATTGATTCTAGAACTTCATTTATGTATTTATTTTTAATTTTTTTAACATTTATTTATTTTGGAGAGAGAGAGAGAGAGAGAGAGAGAGAGAACGTGAGCAGGGGAGGGGTAGAGGGAGGGAGACACAAAATCTGAAGCAGGCTCCAGGCTCTGAGCTGTCAGCACAGAGCCCGACGTGGGGCTCAAACTCTCGAACTGTGAAATCATGACCCAATCATGACCCGATCATGACCCGAGCTGAGCTGAAGTCGGACACTTAACCGACTAAGCCACCCAGGTGCCCCATTCCAGAACTTCATTTAAATGGAATCATGAAGCCGTAACTTTTTGTGGCTGACTCCCTTCACTCCTCTGCTGTCTCCATCAGTAGCTCAACCTTCCTGTACTTTCTGGAATAGGTTGTGTAAATTCCATGTTATTTCTTCCTCGAACATTTAATGAGATTTCCCCTGTGAAATAATGCGGG